>NC_083099.1:24460879-24760879 GCF_949774975.1 Lagenorhynchus albirostris
TAAATGAGTATATTGTGACACTGTTGTATGGTGGTATTCTATAGATATTATAAACTAAGCAGTTTATTAAGTTCAGAAAGTTAAGCCAGCATATACAGTATGATTTCCTCCCTTCCTTTTTTAGAAAAAGAAAAATATGTAGCATAGAAAAGGAATTGATATATGTATATAAGATATTAATTATAATTATTTCTGGGTGTTTGAATTATAGATGATTTTAACTTTCTCCTATGTGCTTTCATATATTTTATAATTTTTCTGCATTGTACATGTGTAGTATTTTGGACATCATGTAAAAAGCTATTTAAAAACAAAATCTTATGCCTCTATCAAATTAACAGACTTTCTTAAGATTATGACCTGTGTTGGCAAAGGTAAGAAAAGTTGGTTATCTTCATTTCATAGCCACTTCTTGTTATCCTGTTTATTCATTTCTTCTTATCTACTTCTATTAGGAGTGTGAGTCAGTACAAGCACTCTGTGGGAAAATTGGTAATACTTATCAAACCCCTTAAAGTAATTTACAGTCTTTCACCCAGTGGAAACCGTTCCAGGATTTTGTCATTAGAAAAGAAAAAGATATGAGTGTAGAAGTGCTTATTACATAATAGTTTATTAATGCAAAAATATGGAAACTGTGGAAATATCCATTTATAAGGAAATAAAATATGATACATCCACACAGTGGAATATTATGCAGTCATGATTGTGTTTTAGAGAATATTTATTGAGGTTTGAGAATCCTCTTCCTTTTTAGTCTTCTGGTCAGAATGGCATTCATGATCCAGATTTTTTTTTTTTTACATCTATATTAGAGTAAAAAACATTTATTGATAGTTGTAATGTATCATTTTATAGATGAGGAAATGGGGGCTTGAAAATGTTAAATGAGGTGCCCAAGTCATGTGGCTTGTAAGTGGCTGAAGTAAGATTTTTATTTATTTATTGGCTGCATTGGGTCTTCATTGCTGAGCCTGGGCTTTCTCTAGTTGCGGCGAGCGAGGTCTGCTCTTTGTTGTGGCGCGTGGACTTCTCATTGCAGTGGCTTCTCTTGTTGTGGAGCACGGGCTCTAGGTGCATGGGCTTCAGTAGTTTGGGCACGTGGGCTCAGGAGTTGTGGCTCATGGGCTCTAGAGCGCAGGCTCAGTAGTTGTGGCGCACGGGCTTAGTTGCTCCGCGGCATGTGGGATCTTCCTGGACCAGGGTTCGAACCCATGTCCCCTTCATTGGCAGGTGGACTCTTAACCAATGCGCCACCAGGGAAGTCCTGTTGTATACTTTTTAAATACACAGTGTATATAGTTTTAGGTTCACAGCAAAATTGAGCAAAAGATA
This sequence comes from Lagenorhynchus albirostris, assembly GCF_949774975.1. Taxonomy (NCBI): domain Eukaryota; kingdom Metazoa; phylum Chordata; class Mammalia; order Artiodactyla; family Delphinidae; genus Lagenorhynchus; species Lagenorhynchus albirostris. Next base: position 24,462,215 of record NC_083099.1, read on the forward strand.
CAGCTGTTTCCCATATACCCTCTGTCCCCACTCCTATGTGAGTTTTTTTTTTCTTTCAGTTCTTAAAATTGCTGTAAAATACACATAACAAAATTCACAGCCTTAGTCATTTTTAAGTATGCAGTTCAGGGGCACTGAATATATTCATAATGTTGTACAGCCATCTTTAAGACAGTCATTTTAAAGTCTTTGTCTGATATATCTGCCATCAGGACTTTTTCAGGGACAGTTTCTGATTTCTTTTTTCCCCTTGCATTGGCCATAATTTCCTGTTGTGATTTTTCGTTGTTGAAAACTGGGTGTGTAGATCTAATAACGTAGTAGCTCTGGAAATCAGAATTTCCCTCGTCCCCAAGGTTTGCTGTTGTTTGTTAACTGGCTTTGTTCATTTAAAAAAAAAAAAAATTGTTGTGGGCTGTCACTGTGCCAAGGATCAGCCTGAGGTGTAAACTTAAGGTCTGCTCAGGTCTTTTCTGAGCCTTTCCCTGGGCGTGTGTGGTCACTTTCTAATTTTCCCAGATATGCAATGTCCTAGTCTTTAATGTCTGGCTGTGGAAAGGGTAAAAAGAGAAAAATGAAGGAGGGAGGGAAGGCCAGGAGTCCTTTCAATCCCCTGGAAGTCACTTCAGCTGGAGGGGGGCTGGCGGGGGCTGGGTGGAAGGATGTGAGGAGTTACAACAGCAGTGCTGCCCACTTCTTTGTCTGCACCTCTGTGAGCAGAAGCAGCAGTCCCCAACCAGGGCACGGATGCCTGATATTTGGAGACCGGGCCCTTTTTGCCCACCCTGGCTCCCACATGCTGTGTGCAAACTGCTCCAGGAACAGTGTACAGCTGCCAGCCACATGGCTGGGGTTGGGGGAGGGGTAGCTACTACTGCACCATCAGCTATAAATTGACCAAAATTCGCTGAAATTTACCATCCAGGCCTTCCTCTGGAAGTTGCAAGACTTCCTTAGACTCCAGAGTTTCAGAAGAGTTGTATGAGACAGATTCTGCCAGTGCAATTGTTGCCCAGGTGAATAGATGGATTCCTGATGCTTCCTATTCCGGCATCTTCTCAGAATCCTCTTTCCAACATGAATTTTTAGGACAGAACTGCAGCAATATCTCTGGCATATTTGGAAAACTATTACAGAAAATTGTGGATTACTAACGGAGAGGACAGCTAGTTGATGGTAATTAGTAATGGAAAGTTATTAGTTATAAAAATTCATCTGGGTCTAATCATTAAGAGCCTGAAAATCGGGCAAAAGCAGATAAAATTTCTTCTGCTGTCAGTGGAGTTCTTTTAACAGATGGGAAGCAACTGAAGGTATTTGATCAGTAAAGGACACTTATTCATTCATTTATTTGTTTAATAGGTATTGTTTGAATATATACTGTGTACGAGATGGTTTTTTAGACAGGAAGGGTGGAGGGATGGAATGGGAGGGCTGGAGAGCCAAAAACCCGTTGTGGAGGAATTCACAGACATGTAACTTACAAAGGAATATGATGTGGGAATAGGAATATGGGAACTTAAAATAAGACCAGGTCTCCTTTAGGGAATTGGGAATATCTTAATTGAGGAGATAACATTTTATGGTTTTGGAGGAATACTAGTTTACCAGGTGAAGAATATTGAGAGCTTAACAGTAAGGTCATGGGCTGCTCAGGGAATGGTAAATAATTCATGCCTCTGGAGTTGTGGGAAATAGACCTTGAAAAGCAATTTGGGATCTGATCATTAAGGGTGTAGTGTGATTTATTTGATGAGGGAAACATCAGAGATTTTTAGGCAGGGGAACTGAAATGATTTTCTTTATTTTTTTCTCATCTGGAATAGCTTAATTGGCATTAATGAACTAATATTTGACATAAAGAACAATACTAGATTTTAGTAAGACTTTTTTTTTTTTTTTTTTGGTGATACGCGGGCTTCTCACTGCTGTGGCCTCTCCCGTTGCGGAGCACAGGCCCCGGATGCGCAGGCTCAGCGGCCGTGTCCCACGGGCCCAGCCACTCCGCGGCATGTGGGATCTTCCCGGACCGGGGCACGAACCCGCGTCCCCTGCATCGGCAGGCAGACTCCCAACCCCTGCGCCACCAGGGAAGCCGTTAGTAAGCCTTTTGATTACATCTACTCATTGAATTTATATCTCTAATTAATATCCATAGACTTTAAATGTGTGGACTTTAAGAACTGGATTAGAATCATAGTTCTACCATTTTGTAGCATTTATACAAGTTATTTGATGTGGTAAACCTCCATTTTCTCATCTGAATTATTGGGCTTCTTAAGTTTCTGGGCACTATTGACAGGGGGGAAGTAATGAGATTTCTGTTGAATGGGGAAGAAATCAAGTGAGACTCTCCACTGGATGTAATGTAGTCTTGAGTGTACTCTACGGACTGGTGGAAGGCCATAAAAAAGGTGTGCATTTAATCTATAAGAGACAATTAGTTCTAAATAGGTTTTTGTATGCTGGGCTTAAGGATTTGGACAAGGGAACCACTGAAGGTTTTTAAGCAGGAATCCGTATGATCCAGTTTTTCCAAACTGCTTCAGTTGTATCCCAGTATAATTATTAATAGTGTGCCCCCTTTAACTCTCAATGGTTAACCCAGTGTGGATAATAAATTTTGTGGCCAGTCACCTTCTAAAACAAAAATATAGTAAGAACAGAGAGCCGTGGTTGAGCCATTTAGAATACAAGTAATGAGAAAAAAATAAAAGGAACCCCCCTAGAAGGTTGGAGTGAAAGAGAAGAGTCTTTACAAAAATCTTTACAAAAGCCAAGAGAGGATAATTTTAGTGGTATTAAGAACGTGAGATTTGTGAGGTCAGCAAGGTCACATTCGCAAGGTTATGGAGCATAAGTGTACATTGATTTTCCAAGTAGAGCTCCTTGTCTACTCTAGACAGTACAGTTTCATTTGGGCACTTGGAGAGAAGCCAAATTGGGTCGTTTCTTTGAGGCTAAGGACTCTGCCCTTTATTTTTATATCCCTAGTGCCTAGCACAGTAGGTATCATGTAGGAGGTACTTGGTGCTTTTTTTAAGAATTGAAATATAATTAATCGTTTGTAAAAAGGTGAAAGAGCAGCTATGGATATCACACTTTAAAAAAATTCCGTCAGACGGAAAGGAGGATGTTTTTAGTTGGACAGCAGTTAGAAAGGAAAGAGCTCTGCATCTTAAACGTTAAGATGAACTCAGTGAAGAGGGAAAAATTAAAATTTCTGAAAAGGGAAGGAAGTTTGAAAGCTAAAGTTCTTGCCGCTTAGGGAAGAGTCTATTACAAAGTGAACAGTGTGGCCTTAAAGAGATAAGTGGATAACATACCCTCACCTACCCTCCAACCCCGCCCCCAACCCTTTGATGATTTAGGAATATTCTAATGAAAAGAGTACAGACATCAGAGTCAGAAAACCTAGAGCTAAATCTTGACTTTACATTTTACTAGATTAGTGGCAAATCATTTACTCTCTTATATTTAAATGATTCAGCTAGAGATTTTAGTGGCATCTGTGAGATGCCTGGAAACCCCTTCACAGATCTCTTCCTCATCTACCTAGCTACTACATTTTCGTGATTATGTCCTTCTGGCCACAGTTGATTGTTCCCCAGCACATCATCGCTTTGACAGCATTTCACTGGCCAGGACGAGCGCCTGACCCAAATTCCGCCAATGAATGTCTTCCTGGTATGTTAAGAGAGGGTTAGTGGAATCTGTAAGATATAAAACTAGTGACTCGTCAATGACCATGTTTCCCACCAGCTGAAGAATACTGATCTGTAGTGAAAGAGAATGATGCTGGCGTGAGAGAAAAATCAGAGGTAAAAGAAAGGAGTCAGACAGACCCAGTCCTGGCAGCCTGAGAGTTCCTGAGACCCTGCTGACCCCTGACCCTCCTAGTTTGTTTCTCTAACCTTTTCTTGCATTCGGTGAGCTAGCCAGTTGAGCCAACTAATTTCTTTTCAAGTCAGACTAGTATGAGTTGAGTTTCTTTACCTTATAACTCAACTAATACCTGAATTTGGGTGAAGTGTTGTGACTCCAATGCTCATGCTTTCTCCACTGTAACATATTCTTTCTCTAGGGCTGAAAATCTTTGGTCTAAAGTTCTGTCCCTTCCTAACTTGTGAGGGCTTTAGTGAACTATGTCTGTCCTCTCTAGCGCCTTTGGTCTCTTCCCTTTCCATAGAGCCTTCTCTGAGGTACTGGCAAATGCCTCCCTCATCCTGGAAAGCCTTCGCCTTGATTCATTCGGCTCCGCTAATTCAGCTGTGACTAAAGCACGCAAAGGGATTTTGGTAGAAGATAAGTTTAGAAAGGGGCCAGATTGAGGAAAATTTAGACAGCAGTTTTAGGTCGTTTGCTGTTATTGTCTAGACCAAAGATGTTTAATAGAACTTTCTGTGATGATGGAAATGTTCTGTATCTGCAAGCTGTTAGCCACATGTTGAGGACTTAACATGTGTCTAGTGCAACTGGGAATTGAATTTTTAATTTTATTTAAATTTAATCAGTTTAAGTTTAAATAGCCGTATATGGCTAAGGCTACCAATGTTGATAGTGCAGCTCTAGCCATCAGGAGGTCATCAAAAGTTGTATTTCTTATTTCTTTTGTTTTGTTTTTTAAATCAGGGAAATGATGTGTGTTTTAGAAAAAAAAAACCAACTGGAAACAATGTGGTCATTTGGATGGTGAGGAAGAGGCAAGAATAGAAAATCACTTTCTTTTCAGGATGATGATGCCTGTAACAAGGATGGGGAATGTAGGAGGGTGAGCTGCTTGGGGACAGTAGACGTGGAGCTCAATCCTGCAGAAGTTGCGTTGATGTCGTGGGACTTGTAGACAGATGTCCAATAGGCCATTGCAATGAGAGTATAGAGCAGAGAAGCCCAAGACTAGAAGTATACATTTTTGTAGTCGTCTACATAGAGGTGACAAAGCCATAGAAATGGGTAATGTCCTCCAAAGAGGAAATATAAATCTTGGAGAAACGAGCATCAAGGGCAGAACCTTGAAAGATGTCTACATTTTAAAGGTAGAGGAAGAGGAGGTGCAAAGGTGAAGTTAACTATGGTCACTATGCTATACATTAGATTCCCAGAACTTATTCATTTTATAGCTGGAAGTTTAGATTTAGATTACTTCCATGTCTTAGCTATTGTGAATAATGCTGCAATAAACATGAGAGTGCATAGAAAAATACTATATGATATTTTTAAGAAACCGACACTTACCCATGTGAGTGGTAGCAGGAACTCTTTGCTTTAGGCATAGCCCTCATCAGGGAGATTAGACATTTTACTTGAAAATGTGAATAAATATGTCCCTCATGATATGGATCTGGTAGATAGTTATATTTAGCAGGCATGGGGCAAGTAAAAACTATTATTGTGCTATCATAGTGTAATTTCTGCCTATAGAATCACAAATGTATCTGTAAAATATGGTTAATCTCTGGTCAGATGGCCAATAGACATAGCAAACCCTAGTCCAAATAAGTTAGCTTATAAACTTGGGGAAGAGAATGGCTTGTCCCCTTTGGTGTTTGCTAGATAATCAGTAGTTGTAAATAATATAATGCTTAAGTAGATTTTCTTTCTTTCTTTTTTGGCAACTCTGGACGGCTTGCAAGATCTTAGTTCCCTGACTGGGGATCGAACCCAGGCCCCCTTCAATGGAAGTGCAGGATCTTAACCACCAGACTGCCAGGGAATTCCCTTAAGTAGATTTTCTATCTAAGATTAAGGAGAAATTGTTTGGGAGAACCTACATAAGATGCATTTTATTATGCCAGTGGGAAGACTCATGAACTTCCCCACCATGTGTCGTACACTCATGAAGGCGTACAGAAGGTAGTGATCAAGCTGCCTGCTGAGAAAAGCTTGGGAGTAGATTGAAGAGCAGTGTGAATGAAGAATTTGGGAGTTGAAAGGGGGCACTGGCAAGGAAGGGAAACAGAGACAAGTAAACATGGTAGAGAAGGGCTTAAGGTCAGATCTCTGGAGCAGACAATAAGGAGCAGGTCAATTTGCTGCCTACCTCAGTGCCTGATGCATAGTAAGTGCTCAATAAGTATTTGTTGAAGGAAAGATGAATGATGGTTACGGAGAAAAAATATTGCTCCTGCAGGACCAATGGAATCCTCCTTTGGCCCAATGTTATTTTATTCATTACTTGACCTCAGTCATCACAATGTCTTCCTGACCTTGGGTTACTGTTAATTTATTGTTAGAATACATACTAACTATTCCAGGTAGAATATTTGAACATGTAATCACTGTCCAGCCCTGGGGGCGGGGGAGGGGATGCTCTGCCTACTTCCTACTACTAGAAGTAGTAGGATCGCAGTGCCTGAGTATTAGAAAGTTTAATTTCCTTATAAGACTGTAGCAGAGTAGGTATGACAATATCTAGACCCTGAATATCCTGGCCTTGGGTGACATGGGCGATCACTTCTGGCTAACCTCACAGGTTAGAGGTATGTGCATATTTACTCTGTGTGGTTTCTGGTAAGGTGATCAAGAATGGTGAGAAGCAGCATAGGGAGATTAAAATTATTTCCAAATGTGGGTATATAAACAGATGTAACCATGTTAGATTTTAATACACAAAACTGATTGGATGCTGGGTAATTTTCAAGTTTCTTCTTTTTTTATTCAAAACTCCTCTGAAAACTGATAGTCCACAAAACCTTAGTGTATAGAATTTTAACTGATGCCTTTACTCAAATATTATAGTGACCTCATTTGATATTGAAAACAGATTTTAGAATCTGAAAAGATACAGAGCCATAGAGGTTGTATTTTCAGTTTTAAGCTAATATGTACTTGCAGCTCAATTTAGTTTATACCCTATGCTATATTATTTTTGACATATCTCTGTGTGTATATAAGTGTAATATGTCGTACATAGTCTGTTTACAAAGAAAAACTTGACTAAGAAAAAGCTCTGTTTGATCTGTTTCATTCAGTATATGTTTATTGGGGTGTCTAACAGGCTCTGTTTTAGCCACTGGGGATATAGCACTAAACCAAGCGCAAGATCCTTGCCCTGCTGGAGCTGTTGTCAAGACATACTTTCAGAGAGGAATATTTCAGATTAGGTGGTACCTAATCAAAGAAGGAAAGGTACCTTATTCATCCAGGGGAGTTACACTTTCAGGGAACTGAGATATAAACCACTGAAGGCAGGGATTTTCATTTGGCTTTTGTTCACTGCTGTATCCACGGAGCCCAAAATAGTGCTTGGCTCATATGTCCGTTGACTGAAGCGTTTATTGTTTTGAATTTGTATAATCAGAGACATGTACTTTGATAAATGATCTTTACACCGAGCTGGTTGAAAATTTTATAGTCTCCTTTACCTTATTTTTATGTTTGTTACCTACTTTCTCTTCCTCTTGGGGCCCATTGTCAGGACGCAGGCACAGCTTATTAATATTAATAATTAGTCATATGGTAATCTGATATTGCAAAGGTTAGATTTGGAAAGGAATTTAATAGGTCATCTTTTGTTCAGCTTCCTGCCTAGGAAAAACCGAGTAAGATAATTAGGTATGTATTTTTAATTAATCATTTAAAAAACTAGGACAACATAATTGGGTTCTCTCGAGAAAATGGAGAAAGGTACTTAACCCTAGATACAAAGGTACTAACCTGAAAAAGTTAGAACTTCTAACTGTGTGGGAAAGTGAAAAAAATTCGAGCACCACTAAGCTGCTCTTTGTTGATATCAGAAATGGGCCTGTCATTCATTTTGGCATTGAAGCATAGCCTCCTATCTCAGGGGGCAGAACCAGGACTTTTTTTTTTTTCCTCCCAGAGGAGCTGGACAGTTATTACAGGTTGAAAAGCCTGACTAGTTTTTCAAGAGTTTCTCCTCCTTTTTTTTCTTCCCCCTGAAACTCATGGTGCTTTTGCTCTGCTTTGAAGATGCACTGAGGCCTCCTGCTTTGTGACTGCTTTGGAGCCCGCAAATACCCTGACATGTATAATTCGAAATATGCAGGTTTCATAAGTAAGTTCCATCTTGGTGTTTAGCCAGTTAAAATTCAAGTTATTTTTAGAAAAATGTTAGGGTGGAGTTAGGCAGCGGTATTGTTTCACCACTTTTATTTTAAGCCTGTTTCTGAAACAGTAAGACCTGTACTTGGTTCGTTTTTAAGTGTCTTTGTTGCATGAGACAGTATTCATATGTCTTTTAAAAGCTAGTAATGAAACTATTTTCTTGAGCATCTTTTTAGTTTTACTGAGAAGTATTTTAAATTGAGTGTTTCTGAGCTCGATTGCTCATGTCTGACACAGTCTCAAGTTTCCACTGAATGGTAACAAAGACTGTAGAGTGTTGTTGGTACTGCAGTGAGAGGCATGCTTCATTAGACCAGGTAAGAGAGATCATTTTGTTTCTTACTGCTGGGTGCGTTTTTACAGGGTTTATTTTATATTCTTTCAACAGCAGCAGTGTTAAATTGATAAATAGCCAGGAGCACGCTGAATTCAAGACGTCCTTGCTTGTTGCAGACAGGAAAGCTACAGGGTATGGGGGTTGGGGTGGGGGGGAGGGGTAGAGTAAGCTTAGTTTATCACTGTTACTTATATAAATCAATTTAAATATAAAGATAATTCTGGAGCTCCATTTTCTCCGTGCAAGAACTAAAGAAGCAGTTAAAGAAATGAATAATATTAAAGGTACTTCGTGGTTCTTACTTGTGAGTGCAATTCAGATGTGAGTTTTTACTTTCATTTCTTTCCAGTAGTTAATAAAATAAGCTTTGCCTCTAACTCTACATTTTTTTTTCCATTTACGAAAACTTTGAAATTGTCAACAGCAAAATATGCTTCCTCAGGATCTTTGAAATAAACCTGACACTTACAAAAACATTTCAGCTTTTATAGCTGTTTCATTCTCTCTTTTTCCTAGTACATTTTTCTTAAAAGTATTTGTGCTTTGAAAATGTCAGCTGTATTCTAATGAAGCTCAGGCATTGTTTGCTCATAAAGGGGCCGGTGCATTCCACTGCTTTATGGTTTATTATGAGGCACAGTGTGAGAGTTTGGGTGGCACCATTTGGTGTCTGCCTCTTGGGGTAGTGACTGCCATTATGTTCGCGTTGGATTGGCAAAGAAAATATAGAGTGCAAGATCCTATATGAATCTGGATCCTGTGAAGAAAATCTTTACCATAAACAATAGCTACGTGAGCCTGGAATGTGTGACAACTTGAGCTGATCACTTCAAGTATACTCTTGAAGCCTGTATTTTAGTTATAATTAATAGTCTCCCAGTAACATCTCTGGTTTTGTGATGTATGTAAATAACATTTACTCATTATTTGAACTGTAGTAAAGTGAATGTCTCTAGGTAAACTATGACATTTTAAATGGACACGGTACAATTTTCAATCATACATGTACTTTAAAAAAAAGTTTGAAGGAACTTAGTGTCGAGGGAGGGGGAGGGGGAGTGGGAGTGGGAGAGGAGGTCAGGCAGAGAGGCTTTCTTTCAGTTGGGAAAGCCCTGATGAAGAGAAAAAGCAACAGATGTTTCTTCTGTTACAATTGAGGTTGTTTCATTCAAAATTCACAGTAGCTGGAAACGGGAGGGGTGGCCATAAATCTGACTTAATCAGTGAATAAAGAAAACTTAGTCATTTCAAATTTATTCTTTTACATTCAGGATTTGAGAAACAGTATAGAGTAACATATTCTGAGTAACATACTTTTTGAAGAGGCTTTTCTTAATCTTAAAAATTTTATGTGTAATTAGTGGAAATGTGAGAAAGCTAATTTTAGTGCCTTTAAGTGATGAAGAAAATGATTATTAAGTCATAAAGAATATTAGGAAAAAAACGAAGCCACTATAAAATATATAAGGAATACTTAGGTGGCAAAAGTTTGTAATTACACAATAGGTATTAAGGCTCAAAATGAAATTGCAGTATGAAACATCATTTGCATTTAGTGAGAGACTATTTTATCTTCAGTGTGAAGCCATGAGACTTACTTCTAAAGAGCTTTGAATAAAAAATGTGGGAGAAATATTTTGAGTTTAATTGAAATGATGTGTTGCAGTTTCCCTCTTTAAAAAAAAAGATAGTAAGTAAGCTAATGGAAGGAGGGGAATGTTTATCTCCTGAAAAGAATAAGAAGAGCTTGGACGTGATATGCATGTAATGAAAGCAGTCAAAAAATAGTTTTTTAATTCGTGGAGTTCATAATGAGTAAAGTAAAAATCTATCCTTTTACAAGTAACATGTAGAGAAGTTCTGTGCTCCCGTATACTGTGTGTTTATATACATTACAACTTTATGTATTTCTTAAAGTTAGCTCTTAGAAAACCAGTGCTGAGCGCTGAATCTTTCACATATTAGGCACTTATTAAATTTTGCCCTACCCTACACTGTAAAGTTAGTAATAACATATAATAGCCAAAAACTTCTTTGAACCGTAGTTCAAAATTTGCATACTGAGCAAATGTTAAACGATTTTCTAAATGTTTAGTTGGTCTAAGGAAAGGACTGAGAAAGATACCAAGATTCAAGGAGGTTATTAAAAATGTCTCTTGCTCTGAGCTAGGATCTGTGGTCTTCCCTGAAGATTTTCTTTGCTTCAAATAATGACAATAGAATTTAGAGATTTCAAAACTTTTCAGATCATTGTTTGAATTAAGATTGAGTTTAAAATCGATCTATGTACATTTTGCTTTTTTAAGGAATAGCAATATGGAGCATTTGAATTTTTTTCTAAGATAACCAACTTACATGGAGTTTAAAATGGATTTACCAAGTTATAGGTTTGATTAGAGTAAGAACTTTTATAATTTTGACCAAAGAATGTATAGTTTTGATGGAATAGACAGTCCTAAAAAAAAGTTGGTGACCTCACATGTGAAACAGAACTTTGACAGCATCATAGATTGCAGTTATCAAAAATGTGGGTCAGCGGCTTCCCCGGTGGCGCGGTGGTTAAGAATCCGCCTGCCAATGCAGGGGGACACGGGTTCGAGCCCTGGTCTGGGAGGATCCCACATGCCACGGAGCCACTAAGCCCCTGGGCCACAACTACTGAGCTTGTGTTCTAGAGCCCGCGAGCCACAACTACTGAGCCCACGTGCCACAACTACTGAAGCCCGCGTGCCTAGAGCCCGTGCTCCACAACAAGAGAAGCCACTGCAGTGAGAAGCCTGGGCACCGCAACAAAGACCCAACGCAGCCAAAAGTAAAAATAAATAAATTTATATTAAAAAAACTGTGTCACTTATGATCATAAATGTAGGCATGACAGTACGTTACAGCATCATTAACAACAGTGCAGAAGTAATTGAGACTGTTAACCCTTCAATTTAAGAGCAATATATTGGCTGAAAAAAGACTTCTGGAGTGAAGTACCTGTGGTTCCTGCCTTATATGTGAACTCTTTAGCAAAAATTGATGTCTGGGGCAATCTGAGCCTTCCCTATTCATTTTTCTCCAATTCAGAATACCCAGAGAGTGACCGATGTAGATGTTCTCTCTGCCTTACATATTTTAATGCAATTAGAAACTGTTGACGGTGACCTAGAAATCTCTCATTTCTGGTGTGGAAGTCAGAGGGAAGATTTGCCGGACACCTACATTTTTCTGAAAAGAAAACCTTTTACGCCGTTGTTTAGGAGCAGGTATGAGTGTTGTGCCTTAAGTGTATTATGAGCTAACTCTGTTTTGCAAGTGGCTCCAGGAACGGATGGTGTAATAGCATTCTTCCTTTCTACCAAGTTTTAAGCAACCAGTTTTCAAGTGAACTTTTGGGTCTTGACTCTAAAGCTGGAGATATCAGCAGGGGGCTTTGTTTTCGGCATTTGGCTCTCTTGCAAAGTTTGGCAGCTCTCTTGGCAATTTCTCTGACAGAAAGATGAAGAGACTTCTAACTGAGCACTTACTGTTTGCCAAGTAGACCCAGTAGAACTTATTTATAAAATTTAGCAGTATCTTTTTTTTTTTTTCTGCGGTACGCGGGCCTCTCACTGTTGTGGCCTCTCCCGTTGCGGAGCACAGGCTCCAGACGCACAGGCTCAGCGGCCATGGCTCACGGGCCCAGCCGCTCCGTGGCATGTGGGATCCTCCCGGACCGGGGCACGAACCCGCGTCCCCTGCATCAGCAGGCGAACTCTCAACCACTGTGCCACCAGGGAAGCCTTAGCAGAATCTTTTAATGGGCAAGATTTTAGTACAAAAGCGTTTGTTGATACTGGTGTCTAAGATTTCCTGCTCTTGACAGTATGGTTTAAATGTAGCTTCAGTAATAGCTCTCAGTGGAACATATTATTGAAATACGAAGTTGGTAACAATGCAATTTTGAATGAGGTACTTAGCATGACCTATGGAATATAATGATCCCTTTTCTTATTTGCTAAGGAAAAGAACTGCCTTTGAAATTCTGATTCATGGGTGGTCTTTGGTCTTTTTGAATTTGTGTCCTAAAGTTTTAAATTTATTTTAAGAACTCACCTTTTAAACTCTGGATCTGTCTGTAGTCATTGCCACCTTTTGTAAATACTAGAAAAATAGCTTCTCTTGACTGTAAATTTAAAATGATTTATTTGTTAACACTGTCTGGGGCAGGTTACCGTCTCAGAAGGTAGTGGGCTTCTTCTTGAGAGTGATTTCCAATTCAGTGCCTTTGGGTGTTGTAATGCTCATCAGTTCTGACCCTTGTGGTTGCGCCCAGCTGCGTTGATCTCCTCTAGCCATTCAGTGGCTCTTGGTACCAGATAAAATGTGCTGCTTTCTGTTCACACTCTTTTCTAGGCATGCGGACAGCGTCTGTGTGCCATCTGGCAAGTGTGTTGGCTGTGGTGATGGTGCTAAAAGTAGTGGTTGAAAATAGGCTAAACATTGAAAAGATACAGCATTTAAGAACAAGAGACAAAAATGATGATGATGATAATAATATAAGGGTCACTTGGCCCCTTCTCTTTTTAAAATGAAAATAGAGGTAAGTGTAGTAGAAAGAGTCTACTTAGACTCCATTACTTCCTGAATTTGAACAGAGAGGAAAGGGGCACTTGCAGCAGTTTGTCCCAGTCCTTCTTGATCCTAATCATCCTCTGAGGCACTTGTTTAAAATACGGATTCCCACCTGGTTTCTTTAGGTGTTTAGTGGAACCCAGAAATACGTATTTTGAATAAGAGGGACACTGCCCCCTCCCACTTTTGTTCACCCCCTTTGTATCCTATGTCCAAGCACATTTGGTAAGAATTACTGGGAAGGCGTGGAAGAACCAAGTTGTTTGAGGCCATATGGTAAACTAATTCAATTATTAATCAGAAGATAGAGTGTCCAAAACTGGGAAATTCTAATTAAGGAGGTGGAAGAGAAATGAGAAAATCAAGAATTAAAAGACGGTCCTTGTCTGAGCAGGGTAAATAGAAAAAGGACAAAAGGACATGTTTTAAATAAAGATAAAGAAGCCAGTGAAGAAGCAGTAGGATCCAGCCTCTAGATGAGATGCATGTTTTTGGATGGACATCGACCAAGTATTGAAAGGGAAGGGTCCTACAAGAGAAACCCAGTGAGAATGGACTAAATGATTTCTAAGATCTTTTAGCTTTGAGGTTTGATGAACTAAATGAAAAGTTATAATATTCCAGATACTAGAGCTTGAATTAAGGAGTTCATCTAAGCAATGAAGAGGCCCTGTTTAAATCCTGACATGTAGGAAGATGGAAAAAGAAATGTTTTTCTCCTTTCAAGTTGAAGAATCCGGGGCATTTATGGTTCTGGATACCAGAGAAAGAGGGAGCTAGCTAATTGTTTTAAAAGGTGTCCTCCAAGTAAAAATGCTTATCGAAGCCAAGAGAAAAGACTTGATCCTCTAGGGAAAGTATGTAGGAAAGACTGAGGTAAAAGATTTATTGACCCATTAGGAGTATACCCTGAGGGCTGTAGAACTGTTTTTTGTTATGGTCATTTCGAGGATCCTTTCTGTGGTTCTTTGGAAAGATTCTGGTGAGGTGGTCCACTGGGGGGAAATCACAGAAGTCCTGTGCTCTGACAGCTGCAAAAACATCCCGGCTTTGGCTTCCATGCCTGTGATATGTAGGAATGTGCATTTCAGATCTTCTGTCTTTATCTATGCGTTAAGGATACTTGATTTCCATTTTGGAACCACATACAGAGAGGGAGGTTCTAGAGGTCACTTTAACCATTATACTTTGGAGATATTATGAACTTTTATCTTCTCTTTCTCACCCTGACCGTTTGCAGTGATATTATGGTCACCCACGTTAAAGAGTTTAGTAATGGATGGTGGCCTTTGGATTTAATCTTGGCAACTTTGGTGAACATGATTGAGTACAGATGCAACAAAATAGAACATAACAGTGTTATAGGGTGCATATAGGTAATGCACATTATAGTAGCTAACCTATAAATAGAATGAAAACTAAAAAAAAAAAATCTGAGTATATTTAAACAAAACCGAATGAAGTCAGAGTGACTGCAAGGTTTATTTACCTTCAGTTCCCGTTCCTGACATGCACCTTATACATGGATGTGCTGTATTTTACTATCTTACAGATTTGCTGTTTCCAGTTGGATATGTTGTCTTTTCAAATTAATTATGAGCAATTAATATGTGTTTCATTTATGAAGATAGTGCTGTTGATCTATTGGGCCTGAGTTATTTTTCAAATAAAGGTGATAGATATCCCCTGAGCCATCATATTGTTCCCCCTACTTTACTCTCTCTTCAGTGACATATGTTGCTTTCTAGATGGCCGGCTGAAATTAGAAATATAGTCTGAAGGTTGTGGAATCTTTGCTCTTTGCAAAATGAATGGGCCTATTCCAGAACCGACCTGGGGCTTGACCTCATTAGTACTGTATTTGAAACTGATCGATAGTCCTTTAAAACAGTTATTAACAAATAATTAAAAGGTAGTGTGGGAAGGAAAGAGATGCTTGACACTTTTCTTCTTCTGAGTCTCCTTATTCTCTGTTTGAAATGTTAATTGTGAATGAAGTGAAGCACATGATACTGTCACATAAGTAGGCAGATCAGTGGAGCAAATAGAAAGTCAATAAGGTAGACTTTCATGTTAGCATGGGGGAGGGGGAGTAGATTACTCATTAAAAGTAGCCATTTAGGAAAAATAAATTGGATCATTCGCTTCTCACATCAAATAAATTCCAGATGGTCAAGGATGTAAAATTTAAAATGAAGGCATCGAAGGATTATAAGAAAACATGGGGGATGTTTAATACAGACTTTAATATGTAACGAATGATAATTAAATTCAAAGAACAGCATATCCAACTGGAAATACCAAACGTGTAAGATGAGTAAAACATAGCACACCCATGTATAACGTGCAGCTCCAGGGTGGGAAGCGAAGATAAATAAACTTTGCAGTTACTCCAACCTCCTTTATTTTTATATTTAAACAGACTCACAGACCTTTTTAATGGCACTAAAGTCATAAAAGGAAAGAACTATGAGATGGACAGCATTCTTTTAAAATGTGGAAAGAAAATCATATATAAAAGCCAAAGACAAATGTCAAATTGGGAAAAATATTTTCAGCAGGTATAACAAAGAATACTCTTATTCCTTCGATATTTAAAGAGGGTCAACCAATAAAACAAATCATCAATAGCCAATAGAAAGTTGGTCATAATTCTCAGGAAGGAAAATTTAGATGACTTTTAAACGAAACACGTCAGTCTTATTCATAATAATAAAACCAAAATAAAATCAATGTGAGATACTATTTTTAACCTAAAGATTGACAACAATAAAGTTTGATAACACACTGAGTTGGTAAGGATATGTGGAAATGAATACATTCCATACATTTCTGAACAGGGTGAATTGTTACAGCCAGTTGGTACAACCAATGTGTGTAAAGACATATGTGTAGTCATTGCAATATTACTTGTAGTAATAAAAGATTTTACTGTTAATCATGTTTGTAACACTAAAAGCTTTCCATTATTAAGGGACTCAGATAAGCTGCTAGAGCCATAAAAAGAAGTATTACATAGCTAATGAAGTAAATATTGAAGCAAAATTACATATGTATGTACGTAGTATGGAAAGACATCTAAAATAGGTATAGTATTGTTAAGTGGTAAAAAAGCAACATGCAAACTGATATGCAAACCATATGTGTAAGGAGAAAAGGATATGTATTGCATATATGTTTGTACATGCCTAGTGTATTTCTGAAAGGTTATATATGAACTGGCACCAGTAGCTGTCACTAGGGAAGGGAATGGTTAGGTGGTGGTCGGGGACGAGAGGAGACTTAGTTTAACTGTATACTCCTGTCTCCGGAATTTGTATCACATGCTTCCATGCAGACATTCATGTATTTGTGCATTCATTCATTCATTCATCCATCCAACAAATATTTGTCGAACTATGCTATGTCCCAGGCACTGTGCTAGGTGCTGGAGATACAGCGGTGAATAAGATAACGAATCCCCTGTTCTTATAGAACTTAACATTCTGAGAGTGGGTGCTTATATGATTGTAAGCAAGTAAATATAAATTTGCAGTACATCATATACAGATAAGTACTCTGGCGGAAAGTCATAGTAAGTGAAGAAGTGCTGATGTAGGGTGATCAGGCATCTCTGATACACTGACAGCTGAGCACAGTCTTCAAGGAAGCTGGGGAATAAGGCATGTAGCTATCTGCGGGAAGAAAGTTACTGGCAGAGGAAACTTTTAAGGACAAAGGCCACGAGGTAGAAATTTGCTTGTCATGGTTTGAGGAACCGCAAAGAGGCCTGGGTGAATGTAGTGGATTGAAGGGAGAGATTTGACAGTTGATGAGGTCAGAAAGGAGGGGTCAGGTGACACAGGGCTCTGTAAACCATCACACAGACTGAGATGCAAAGCCCACTGGAGAGCTGAAAGAGAATTACTCCACAAAGCAGGATCACACTGACCGCTGTGAACAGCAGTGCTGTTCAGTAGGATAATGTAAGTCGCATAATTTAAAATTTTCTAGTAGCCACATTTAAAAAGGTAGAAAGAAACAGGTAAAATTAATTTGAATGATAGATTTTATTTAATCCAATATCCGAAACATTATCATTGAACATGTAATCAGTATAATCAAATTTTTAGAGTTAGGTTTTGATTACTTAGCCTTGAAAATCTGTATTTTACACTTAGAGCACATTTCTGTTTAGATGTTAAATTTTCAACAATTGAGGTGAAATGTAGTACTACCAAAACAATAATGCTGTTTTTAATGGGAAAATATTTTATACCGCTTCAATTTTTAAATTTAAATTCGTTAAAATTAAATACGTTTAGAAATTAGGTCCTCAGTTGTACTAACTACTAAAGTCGTGCTTTATAGCCTCTGATCTAGTGACTACTGTATCGGAAGGCTTGGGAGTAGTTTTGTGGGGTGAGGTGGGCCTAATGCAGGACAGGTGGATGAATCAGGAAGATATTGCAATAATTCAGTCTAGAAATGGTGACTTGGATCATAGTGGTAGCTGTGGAGTGGATGAGAAGTGGTTATATTCCAGATAACATTTTATTTTATTTTTTGTAAACATTAAATCATTTTTATTGTGGGTATGGATACAGACATATAGCAAAGAACTAAGTAAAAATTTAAAATAAGGACCACCATCATAAATGTAAACCAGCAATGTTCTGACACAGCCACCTCTTGCTACATAAATTGTTTGGGGTTGGTTTTTTGTTTTTGTTTTTTTTTTTTACATTGGCCATCTACCTTTTTTTTTTAGTATATACAATTAAAAAAAAATAAATTTATTTATTTATTTTTGGCTGTGTTGGGTCTTCGTTTCTGTGCGAGGGCTTTCTCCAGTTGCGGCGAGCGGGGGCTACTCTTCATCGCGGTGCGCGGACCTCTCACTGTCAGCGGCCTCTCTTGTTGCGGAGCACAGGCTCCAGATGCGCAGGCTCAGTAGTTGTGGCTCACGGGCCTAGTTGCTCCACGGCATGTGGGATCTTCCCAGATCAGGGCTCAAACCCGTGTCCCCTGCATTGACAGGCAGCTTCTCAACCACTGCGCCACCAGGGAAGCCCCAATATGCAATTTTTAAAGGTTACTTTCCATGAACAGATACTACAAAACATTAGCTATGTTCCCTGTGTTGTACAATACACCCTTGAGCCTATCTTACACCCAATAACTTGTGCCTCGCACTCCCCCACCCCTATATTGTCCCTCTCCTTCCTCCCCACTGGCAACCACTGGTTTGTTTTCTATTCAGGATACATTTTTAAAGATAGGACCAATAGGATTTATTAATGGATTGTATGTAGGCTATAAGAGAAGGTCAACAGTGATCTCTTTTGGTCTAAACAGTTGAAGAATGGAGTTGACATTTAATGAGATGAAGAGAGAGATGGGAGAAGGAGGTTTCTGGGTGGGATGGGGAACAGTCAGGAATTATATTTTGAGAATGTTAAGTTTGAGATGCCTGTTAAACATCAAAATGGAGATATTTGAAATGACAGTTGGATACATGAATCTGAAGTTTGGGCGAGAGGTTTAATCTGGAGAAATATACATGGGAGCTGTCAGACCACCTAGTGAGGAAGAGTTGACAGAGAATAGTCGAGGACCCATGTAAGGGGCTCCCGAATGGTTTTAGAGAGGAGGATCCAGCCACCAAGACTGAGAAGGAGAAACCAGTGGGTTTGGAGGAGAACCAAGAGAGAATGGAGGTTTGGATGCCAAGTGGAGAGTGTTTGAAAAGAAGGTGTGTTTTTGTTTATTTTTTTTATTTTTTTTTTTTTGCGGTACGCGGGCCTCTCACCGCTGTGGCCTCTCCTGCTGTGGAGCACAGGCTCCGGACGCGCAGGCTCAGCGGCCATGGCTCACGGGCCCAGCCGCTCCGCGGCACGCGGGATCCTCCTGGACCAGGGCACGAACCCGCGTCCCTCGCATCGGCAGGCGGACTCTCAACGACTGCGCCACCAGGGAAACCCAGAAGGTGTGTTTTTAAAAAGTATTAGATACGGCTGGTAGGTTAAGGTTAAGTTGAAAACTGAGAATTGACCATTGGATTTAGCAACGTGGAGGTGATCTTGGCAAGAGCTGTTTCAGTGAAGCTGAGGAGCGGGAATGGGAGTGGGTTAAAGAAAACAGAGTGGAGAAGTGGACACAGCATATGTTGACAGATTTTATGAGTTTTGCTGTAGAGCGCAACAGAAAAGAGTTGGTAGCTGGAGAGCTGTGTATGGTTAATAAAAGTTGTTTTGTGTTTTGTTTTTAAGATGAAAGAAAAAATGCATGTTTATGTGCTGGTAAGAATGACCCAGCAGAAGGGGAAAGATTGTGATGATGCAGGAAGTTTTCAAAAGAGAAGGTAGCTGGAGGGATGTAATTTAGACAAATCCATGAACTACCTGTTTATAAAATACATTTTAAAAGTAGATAGCAGAAGGTAACAGAAGAGGAAAAGCAAGAGGATTGTATAATCTGTAATTAGCTTCTTACTAATAAATAATGAAATTGCCTAGGTCACTTTTTCCCATTTTTTAAATTAAGGTATATTTTACATGTATATAGTAGAATTAACCCTTTTTAGCCTAGAGTTCTCCGAGTTTGACAAACACATACATACACCACCACAATGTAGGTCATTTTTTTTTCCAATAAATTTATTTTATTTATTTATTTTTGGCTGCGTTGGGTCTTCGTTGCTGTGCGCAGGCTTTCTCTAGTTGCAGTGAGTGGGGGCCACTCTTTGTTGTGGTGCGCAGGCTTCTTAATGCAGTGGCTTCTCCTGCCGTGCAGCACAGGCTCTAGGCACGTGGGCCTCAGTAGTTGCGGCACGCGGGCTCAGTAGTTGCGGCACACGGGCTCAGTAGTTGTGGCGCACGGGCTTAGCTGCTCTGCAGCATGTGGGATCTTCCGAGATCAGGGCTCGAACCCGTGTCCCCTGCATTGGCAGGCGGATTCCTAACCACTGCACCACCAGGGAAGCCCAATGTAGGTCATTTTTAAACTTACCTTTAGGGCTGTAAGTTTACCTTGTCCTGTGAAGTTTGGACCCTGTATATATGGGATATACACTACTTCTGATTTGAGGTATTTAGAAACCCATAAAATAAGCATATTCTTTCCTATAATAAGTTACTAATTAGGTTCTTCTGGGAGAATGTGATATAGGCTTGGGTGAAGATCTTCCCCAAAGCTTATTCAGGCCAAAAATAATTTTTCCCCCAGCAGGTCAGTACTGTGAAAAATAATTTATGTTGGCTTCCTGTAGACAAACCACAATTATTTGACTGAATTTTTCATTTTAATTGGACATATTGAAGGTGATTAACTATAACTGAAACCCCCCAAAGGATTATGAGTGAAAGAAATCTTTGGTGTCTGGACAATTCTAATGGAAAACAGAAGGATTCCAGTTATTCAAGAGATCGAAATAAAATTTGAGCCGAAATTTTGTGCCTGTGCAGGGTTTGGCGTAAGTGTTAGCTTTTCTTAGCCCCTTTCCTAGGTGATCGATCTCATTTTAGTTAATTCAGGGAGCTGCCAGCACCAAAATCCAGGCAGGTCTTTAAAGTTTTGTTTTTAATAAATATATCAAGTGTCAGGCATTGGCTTTTGGGCAGTGTCAGGACCCTGTTGCCACGGAGCTATGAATTAAGGCCAGGTACTTAAGAAAAATTGTTTAGACTTGGTTTGGTTTACTCCTAATGTGACTGAAATTTCAGGAGACTGGATGTTTATAACCTATTTAAATGTACTTTTGAGTCCAAAAAATTATATTTCTGCTGCTGAACCTAGTTGATTCGATGAAAGCAAACTGTGTCTAAATACGTGGCTATTATTTCTGGATATTACAATTACTGAAATCCCAGCAGAGCCCCTTTAAACGCTTCTAAAACATTTCATTTTTGCTAATTCTGAAACACAGGTACTTCATTTATAGATCGTCACCTTGTTTCAGCAGCTGTGGCTGATTCTCTGTCACTGTCTTTTTTTTCCTTCAGACTGGCAATAGCTTTTCCCATTATAAAACAGGTGCATGCATGTTCATAAAACTTTATTAGTAATAAAGTATAAAACAAAGTAAAACACTTCTCCATACTACTCACCCAGAGCTAACCTCTATTATTGTTATCTTGCCAGACTCTTTATGTGTATGTAAACTTATGTGTATATGTAGTTTTTAAGGTAAATGGAATCATACCATTTAATCATCCTGTCTTATAATGGGAACATTCTTCCATGGCAATACATACTTGTAATTTTTTAAGGGACTTTATAATATCCCATCATATGCATGTACCAAAGATGTTTAAACATTTAAATTGTTTCCAGGGTTTTGCTTTTATCCACAGTGCTGCAATCCTAGGACATGTGTAACTGTTCTCATCTGCTTAGATTATTAGGATACACATCCCGCAGAGGAGTTGCTGGTCAGAGGGTATACCCATTATTAACTGAGACGTTGTTGCAGAGGCCAGGGATCACCTTGCCACTTAGGCAGCAGAGGGCAGTTGAAAGATTATTTGTTGAGGTAGAAAGAGCCTTTAAAATGTGTATAATTGCTTATAAAGCCCTTACTTAAAAATTTATACTCTAACACACAATCCTCAAACTCCTCTCTAATTACACTGTCGGACTGCCATCCAGAAAGGCTCTCCAATAGTGTTAGCCCCTTGACTGCAGTGGATAGTTCACTTGCCCTGAGTATCCGTAGCACTTAGCATTAGTACTTGGCATACAGTAGGTGCCAAGTAAATATTTTTTTATTTTTAAAATTTTTGGCCGCACTGCACGGCATGCGGGATCTTAGTTCCCCGACCAGGGATCGAACCCGTGCCCCCCCTGCAGTGGAAGCAGGGAGTCCTAACCACTGGACCACCAGGGAATTCCCTAAATATTTTTTAAATGCATCCATTTTGCCACATCTTTACCAACTCAGGACATTATCAGACTTCTTAATCTTTACCAATCTGGTACATTAAAAAGTTTCTTTTTGTGTGTGTGACTTTTTTATTTTTAAAATTAAGCATCTATTCCTGTGCAAATTTGTTTACCAAGTCTGAGATTTGTCTTAAATGTATTGGGTCTTTTGCTGTTTAGAAAATATTTATTTTTAGGTAGTCAAATCTGTCAGTCTG
Source organism: Lagenorhynchus albirostris (assembly GCF_949774975.1). NCBI lineage: Eukaryota > Metazoa > Chordata > Mammalia > Artiodactyla > Delphinidae > Lagenorhynchus > Lagenorhynchus albirostris. Next base: position 24,484,337 of record NC_083099.1, read on the forward strand.
TTTTCACTTAAGATTTCTGAATTCTGTAACATGCCTGGAATGTTTAATTTTTATATTTAAGCATTTGGTCTTTCTGGGATTTATTTTTGTGAAAGATGAGAAATCTAAGATTTTTTTTTATCCAAATGGACAGTTTCTTGTCTCAACAACATTTCTTAAGTAATCTACCCTTTCTCCATTCATTTGAAAAGCTATTTACCATATATAAAATTTTCATGTATAAATGAAGTAAATTTTGGACTTTAACTTCTGTTTTGTCAATTTCTTTGTCTGCATCTTAGCCAGTGTCACATGATTTCAGTCCCTTTAGCTATGTAATAATTCTGAAATCTGCGAGGCTACGGTTCCTCTCTTCCCTATTATTCCTTTTTTCAAAATTTTCTTGGCTGTTCTCTGTCTTTACTCTTCCAGAAACACTTTAGAATCAATTTTTTAGGTTTATTAAGTTCCATCTTCTTTGATATTAACTGCCATGACAGATCTGGCTTTAACGAGGTTTTTCTATTTTTTTTAAGATTTAAATTTATTTATTTATTTATTTTTGGTTGCGTTGGGTCTTCGTTGCTGCACGCAGGCTTTCTCTAGTTGTGGCGAGCGGGGGCTACTTTTCGTTGCAGTGCGCAGGCTTGTCATCGTGGTGGCTTCTCTTGTTGCAGAGCACGGGCAATACTTGTGCTCAGCAGTTGCAGCACGCGGGCTCTAGAGCACACAGGCTTCAGTAGTTGTGGTGCACGGGCTGAGTTGCTCTGTGGCATGTGGGATCTTCCTGGACCAGGGCTTGAACCCGTGTCCCCTGCATTGGCAGGCGGATTCTTAACTACTGCACCACCAGGGAAGCCCTTTCTTTTTTTTTATTTAATTTTTAAAAAATTAATTTATTGATTGATTGATTGATTGATGGCTGCGTTGGGTCTTCGTTGCTATGCGCAGGCTTTCTCTAGTTGTGGCGAGCAGGGGCTACTCTTCGGTTGCAGTGCGCGGGCTTCTCATTGCTGTGGCTTCTCTTGTTGTGAAGAGTGGCCTCTAGAGTGCAGGCTCAGTAGCTGTGGCTCACGGACTTAGTCGCTCTGCGGCATTTGGGATCTCCCCAGACCAGGGCTCGAACCCATGTCCCCTGCATTGGCAGGCGGATTCTTAACCCCTGTTCCACCCAGGGAAGTCCCTCTTGTTTCTGTTTTTGACCTAAGTTTTATATTCTTAGTTTGTCTTTACTGTTAAGTTTCAATTTAGGGTTATTCCCTAACCTTAATTATCTTTTTTTTTTTTTTTGTATGTTTCTTGCTTCACTGTTTTTTGTAAGTTTTTGGCTTTTGTTTCTAATATGGTGTATCACAGATGATCTCATCTTAAACATTCAGCAGCCTTAAGGTAATTTTAAAAAACCATCTGAGGGCTTTCCTGGTGGCGCAGTGGTTGAGAGTCCGCCTGCCGATGCAGGGGATGCAGGTTCATGCCCCGGTCCGGGAAGATCCCACATGCCGCGGAGCGGCTGGGCCTGTGCGTCTGGAGCCTGTGCTCCGCAACAGGAGAGGCCACAACAGTGAGAGGCCCGCGTACCGCAAAAAAAAAAAAAAAAAAAAAAAAAATCTGAGAGCCAGACTTTATCATGGCTGGGTTCTTCTTCACATGGATCGGTGGTGTTTCCCCTCCTGTCTAGGACTGAGTTTATGGCACATGTCTATCAGTTACAGACCTGTTCCTCCCTCTGGAATTATAAATTAGTATTCTCCAGTTAAGTGAATTCTTAAACAGGTGAATAACCGTATTTGGGTTATAAATATCAAACCGTATTTGATAACGTAGAGGCATGTTGTATAAAAGATCAGTTGCACAGCTACAGAGAAAGGAAACTATTTGCTAATACCAGTTGGTCAGTCATGTTTAAAAACAATAAACAAAGGACCTGGTGTTTAAATTTATTTCACCTGTTAAAAAGTAACAAAAGATACAATTTAGGCTACATTACAGGAAGCATGGCATCCAGATTAGGAAAGGTAATAGCTCCAATCTGTGCAAATCGAACAGTTTTTATTGTTTCCTGTACCTCTTTGGGGCCAGGGACTAAACCAGGTGCTAGGATACAAAGCTGACAACATAGCCTACTTATAGTAGAATTACAAGTAGATAATAATAGGTTTTATGAAAAGCCAGAAGAAGGGCATCCGAGACCTAGACCCTAGAGGCTGGAGACGCCTAATAAGGGGGAGGTGACACAGAGAGCAGAAGCTTCGGAGGTGGAGCTATGGCCCTTTACTGCCTGTGGGACCTTGTACAGACTGTTTAACCTCACTCCGTGTTAATTTCCTGTGTAAAATGGAGTCATCAATAATATATGTCTCACTGTTCTAAGCATTAATGAGATGATGTATATATGGGAAGCCTCTAGAGCAGACCCTGGAACATGGTGATTTCTCAGAAAATGGTAAGGAGTACCATTTTGAAGTGCTGGAAGGTAGGCCTTGTCCCAGTAGAGAGAGACTTCCCAGCAGAAGGAAGAGTGTGCATCAAAGCTGGAGTGGTTGGTCTGGGGCCTTCCTGGAACTGCAAAGTATTTAATCTGATGGGAGCCTAGGGTGCATGTGGACAGAGTAGCTGAAGATGAAACTGGGAAGGGAGGGGGGGTGAGATCTCCAAATGGGAGCTTGTGTGTCATGTGAGGAGTCTGAGAGGCATTTAGGAAGTGTCATGGAATCTCTGAAGGCCTTAAATAGGGGAGTGTCCAGCACAGTTTCATCCGTGGAAAGACTGGTTTGTCACAGATGTGCAGAGGGGTAGGAAAGCTGTTTGGATACCCAGTCGGGGAAGTGGGGCTCAGCTCTGGCTGCACCTTGGAACTATCTGGAGAACTTTAACAGTCTGGTGCCCAGGTTGACTCCAGTTCAATTATATCAGAAGCTCTGGGGGTAAGACCCAGGCACTGGCATTTTTTATGGCTTCCTAGATAATTCCATTGCGCAGCCAGGGTTGTGAACCTCTGGATTAGAGAGTAACTGTTTTCAAACCGGATTTGATAAAGTTCCAAATTAAACAAGCACCGGCAATATAAAGGAACCAGGGTAAGAAGGTAACAAGTAGGATGTGGTAGTTGGTTGAATGAGGAGGGGTTGATGGTTTCTGGTTCGGGTCACTGGGTGCATGATGATCTATACCAAGAAGGAGAAGCAGATTTGCGTTACTGGGCCTTGCTGAGTGGGCATGAGAAAGATAAAGAATTTGATTTTGAAATGTAGAATTTGAGGGGAAATAATACAAGGCAGAGGGGCAGAGAGAGAAGCTGAGGGAAGGAACCGGTGGTATAGTTGAAAACTCAGAAGACAGAGTAAATAAGTGATGCGTGAGTTCCCTGAGAAGACAGGAAGTGCAGAGCAGACATGAAAGAAGTAATTTATATGAGAATCTTCCACTCAGAGAGAAGTAAAAATATGTGAGGGTGCCGGTAAGTTCCCAGGTTGAGGAAGAAGAGCCTGGTGGCCTGAGTTCCTTACTGCAGGAGACGTACTGAGAGTTAGGAGATAAGAGAAGGGCATTCAGGAGTTGGGCAAGCTTTGGGGGAGCTCAGGAAGGGGGAGGGAGAGTAAGAAGGAGGTGCCTTTCTGGTCCTGCTCTTAAATGTTGTTTTTTCCCCAGAGTTTCAATATTGACCCTCTTTCACGCACTTCCTGTGTGATCTCCTTTGTTATATTGGATTACACTCTTATCTTCTAAGAGGAACATTGGTAAACTGAAGTTTGTCCAGAGAAGTTAAGTAGTTGACATGGTAGTTCAGAAAATTATTGGTTGGCTTTTCATTTGGGGGGAAGGCATTTTGCTACCTTAATTTGAAATTTAAATTGTTGAAATCACTTGAAAACACTATACAGATCTCATAGTTTCCACCATCAGAAACTAGGTGGCATCATTTATTTCTCCACTGTGATAAAAATCTCAGAACACTGCCAACTCAACATTTTGAAAACATGTTAGCTTTTAGTATAAAATGTTATACTGTAAAGAAATTCTAATAGATACTTATTTTATTTCATGTTATACTTCATGCATTTATTTTTGTTCTGTGATTTCTAATAAAGATCTAACTGGAATTCTCAACTCTGATATAAACTATGATGTGCATTATGAACTCTCAAAATGTTTTTTCCTCTAGAAAACCAACTTAATGTCCAGTAGTTGTCAGATAAACCAACTTTCCTCTAAAAAGCCAACTTTTCCTCTAAAAAACCAATGTCCGGTAGTTGTCAGACAGACTGAACTATTTATTTTACAGGTGTGCTGTTCTGCAGAATTAATTGTTCTCACTACAACAAAGCAATAGTTGGTTGGCTTTTCAGTATGGCTCTTTGGTCTTAACTTCCTTATTAAGATAATTATAAATTACTTAAGCACAGCTGGTTAGGACCATGGATGCATAGATAGGTAGAAGGTGGCCTTGATATTGCAGAACATTAACCGAGTGTTTTGATATAATTTCAGGTAACGTTTCATTTGTTGCATTTCCAGTTTCCAGCACCAACTCACCAACAAAGATTTTACCAAAAACCTTAGGACCAATAAATGTGAATGTTGGACCCCAAATGGTAAGAAAATCATCATATCTTGGGACTTGAAACTTTGCTTAGGCAAGACTTATTTAAAGGAGAGTTGTACCAAAGACGCTTGGTCAGATATTCCAGTTAATTTCTTATCTCAGTCACTTATTTTTTAAAGTTTTGTTTTTACCTGAACGTAACTGATTAGTCTTACGAAAAAGAAAGGCGTTATACTCTTCAATGTTCAATTTTCACGTACTTGAATCTGTGGATTCTGAACGTGTTAATATTAAGGTTTTTGCTCCCTATATGAGGCTTCTCTTGTTTTCAGTTGTTCGATTAAATTGATTTGAAATCTGTTATGTTTTATGTTCTCCTTTTTCTTTTTCTTGTAAAATAGTCTTTACTGCACTAAACCGTGTAATCTCATATAAATTGAATATCATATAAATTGAGTATGACCCAACAGTTAATCTGTATTTGGAGCTACTAATTTGAAACTCTTTGATGAAAGGACATTTAGGAAGAAACAACTCACCAGTTCATTTTAATCTTTAGCAGTAGAAATAATGAATTAAAATGGAAAGTATTTAACTGTTTCTCTGAAGGTATTCCATTAATTATGCTAGAGCTTAAAGTATATAACACTTTTAAGAAAGCCTTATTTATAAACAGAGTTGCATGCAGCTAATCTAAAAACTATACCTAATTTAAATGGCCTCACCCACCATTAGCAAAAGTATGTAAACATTTGAACAGTAACTCTTCATTGTCAGTGTTTACATCTTCTTATCTATAAAGCAATAAGCATAAATTTTGTTTGTAATGTACGGTACTGTGGACTATGTTAAATGCACAATTATTTAGACAAAAATCTCTTTTAACATTCTGAATGGCTTCAGAAAGTCTTTGAGATCTTAAGCCATTCTAGACACAACATTTTTCTTGATCCCTTGAGGACTGTTAATCATCTGCAGAATCCGAGCTAAAGATGTTGCACAATACTGTAACTATGAGAAGAATGTAATCTAGCTCCAAGCCTCTTAGAAACTTAAGCTCAGGTGAATATCTGCATTTCAAGGTAGTTCAGGGTATATTTTCAAACGTTTGCTAAGCATTTGCCCCTCACCAGCCACTACAGGAGGTGCAAATGAGATTATACACCTGACTTGAAAGTCGGTATTTTGAAATGTGATTATATAAACATCAAAATTAAACAGATGTGAACTTTCTTGACTTTGACTCTTACAGTACTCTTCTATTTTGAAAGACTGTTTCCTCTTGGTATTTCAGTGATGCTGCTATGGCTCAAATTTGAATTCCTCTTTTAGAAACATAATTGTTCTTCCCATTGTCAGTTTAAACTAATGTACATGTAAGCCCTTACACACTTCAGTTCTGACAGTGATAACTAGTCCTGTATAGGACGTACCCAATTACTGCAAACCTCAGAATCAGCAAAGCAAAGGTCAGACAGAGAGAAGATTTCGGCCTCTCCTTTGAAACAGGCCAGCCCAAGACCTTCATTTGTCTTCCGAATTCTGAGGTGCTTTTTGTAGTTTTTAGTCCCTAGGCAGGAATCAAGAGTTTTCTTTTTGATTTCCTAATATATCGTGGAACCCCAGGGAGAGCCGCTCTCTCTCCTCTTGCTTGTCTCTTTTGAATGTTGTTCCCTCACATTCAATCTCTCATCCATGATTTAAAAAAATTTTTTGTTAGAAAATTCTTAAATGAAACCTCACCTGTTTCCTTCTTACAGTTGTCTTTCTCTACTTGCCCTTTAAATTTTACATGTCCCTTTGGAAGCCAAATCTTCATGGTAGATAGAAATTTCAAAAGGCCTCAAGAAAAAGTTGTTTTCTGTGTTTCTAGAAGCTAGTTTAGCAGTAACTGTTTCACTTTGGGATACTTGCTCTTTTCTTAAAGGTATCTGGTTTTATGGGAGGGGAGTTTGGGGGAGAATGGGTACATGTATATGCATGGCTGAGTCCCTTTGCTGTGCACCTGAAACTATCACAACATTGTTAACCAGCTTTATTCCAATACAAAATAAAAAGTTTAAAAAGAAAAAAAAAAGGTATCTGGTTTTTTATATAAGATAATCTCATGATTATTTTAACATGGTTAAAAATTACTTGTTTCTTACAGTGAAAATGAAAATTTTGTCAAATAATGAAATCCTTTAATATAACACTTTATAGTTATATAGAGTCTTTCTTTTCAGAGTATAGATGCTCTCTTGGCCTTTCTTACTGTAGATGGCAGTAGTACATAAGTTATCTTGATTGAAGGTAGAAAATCTTCAGAATGAGGTTCAGTTGCTATTTGATTTATGGCTAACTGTAATCTATTGTCAAAGAAACCGCATGATTACATTTAAGTTAAGGATGTCTGGTTTTTTTGTGGGGAGGTGAGGAAGACTTAAATTTAAAATAAATGTTCATTTTCCTTATCAGATTAACTGAATACTATTTTAGTTTGGGATTTCAAAATTAAGGTTCGGTTTTATAGAGCATATGTGACTTGTCACCTATGTGAACTAATTTTCCTGTGTTCGTTGACTTACTTCCCTTTGATTTTGTTTCTTAAGGCTCAGTCACTGTCACTGCCCTAGTTTAAGAACTCATTGCGTCTCGTAAGGATTTCTAACTTGTGGTTCCAATTCAAGTCGAGCATCCCACCAGTTCGTTCGTTCATGAAACGTTTGTTAAGGACTTCCCAGGCCCTGTGCTAAGAGAAAGGAACAGAGTATTGCTCATCACTCTCAGATCAGGAAAGAATAGCAGCTGACAATCTGACATTAAGGAAGAAAAATAGAGTAGAACATAACAATTTATTTCCAAAGTCATTCTCAATAAAGATAACCAGCTTTTCTCTATGTCCTATTTCCCTTCCTCCTTTCTTCGTCTTCTTTTTTTCTTTTTTTCCTACAAAGCCCTTTAAATCAGGTAAAACCAAGCCTGTAGGGTCCTAATAACAGATGAATAAAAAACTCCTTAGTAATAATACTGCACAAGTAATGCAGTCTGTTTCATGGGTAAATCAGAATGCTTAGATAAGTTGCTTTCTGGAGACTCCTGTTCTAGGAATAGAGTAGACCAGAGACTGATCAAACGCTCAAAATTTCCCTCTCAAGCTCTCACACTCAGGGTCAGCATGAAAGAGAACATCTGAGTGTGTGGTGCTGTGATTGGTGAGAACTATGCCCTTTTCTTACAGGATTTTATATAATCCTTTCTAGCATATCAATGAACAAAGAAGCTACTCTTTTCCATCATTTTAAAAGCTGGGTCTTCTGTCTCAGTTCAATAAATATTTATTGATTCTTTCCTATGAGAGTCCCCTAGCACTATGGTAGGCCCCGCAGACACTCTCTACCTTTAAAGATCGTGCATTGAAATGGAAGTGAGGAGGTGGTGTGGAATATGTGCAGGGCTAGGAGGTACAAACACCTTGTCTAGTGTTCATATTTTCTCATGAGGCAGACTTCTGAATGCCCTCTTTAATAATCCTTGGCATATTAGGAGAATCAGAATTCTCCAGACATCTGTCAGTATTTGTTGTGTTTTGTGTTTTTTGAACTATAGAATTAACATATTAAAAGCATTTCCTAAGCATTTGTATGTAGTAACATCTCCCTAGCCCCATTAATACCCCCATTCCCTGGAGCATGCCTTTATTCTATTATTTATTTATTTATTTACTTATTTATTTATGAAAATACTTAAAGATATTACTAGGGTGCCAAATTATTTTCACCAATGAAAACTATAAGACCTGGAAAGCAATTTGGCAACACAGATCAAGAAACGTTTTTTACAAGTCCATATCTTTGGACTTCCCTGGTGGTGCAGTGGTCAAGAATCTGCCTGCCAATGCAGGGGACACAGGTTCCATCCCTGGTCCGGGACGATCCCACATGCCATGGAGCAGCTAAGCCCATGCACCACAACTACTGAGCCTGCATTCCAGAGCCCACGCACCACAACTACTGAAGCCCGTGTGCCTAGAGCCCGTGCTCCACAACAAGAGAAGCCTGTGCACAGCAAGGAAGAGTAGCCCCCACTCACCGTGACTAGAGAAAGCCCACGCGCAGCAATGAAGACCCAATGCAGCCAAAAATAAATTAATTTTTTAAAAAAGAGCAAATTAAACCCCAAATAAATAATAAAAATCAATAAAATAGAAAACAAAAAATATATAAAAACAATAAAATAAATATTTATTTTTGGCTGTGTTGGGTCTTCATTGCTACGCACGGGCTTTCTCTAGTTGCGGCAAGCTGGGGCTACTCTCCATTGCAGTGTGCGTGCTTCTCATTGCCGTGGCTTCTCTTGTTGCGGAGCACGGGCTCTAGAGCGCAGGCTCAGTAGCTGTGGCACACGGGCTTAGTTGCTCCGTGGTGTGTGGGATCTTCCCAGACTAGGGCTCGAACCCATGTTCCCTGCATTGGCAGGCAGATTCTTAACCGCTGCGCCACCAGGGAAATCCCCAAAATAAAAAAATTTTTTTGAAAAAGTCCATATCCTTAGTTCCATTAATTCCCTTTCTGGAGTCTGTCCGTAGGAAATAGAAATTAAAGCCAATATCATTTTACAGAAATGTTTATCACAGCATTATTTATAATATTTAATATTTGAATATTCATAAAAATCTAATAATAGGGGATAATTAATCCACATGACAGAGTGTTTTATGGTCTTTAAAATGTCTTCGAAGAATATTTAATGACATGAGGAAATGCTCTTGGAGAAAACAGGTAAAATTATATCTGTATAAGAATCCAAATTGTATTATGTCTTTGTATATGTTGTGGACTGTGAAGAATTAATTTGCTGTTACCCCAGTTCTAGTAAAAAGAGAACAACTGAAATTAGTTTCCATAATTTCAAAGAAAGCTTTTCATTTTTCTGATTTTTAAAATGTTGTCAGTTGCCAACTTAATCCCTCCCAATTGCTGTTCACTTGCTGAAATCTACATTGTGACTTCATATCAGTATTCAGGATACTTGTGCTTTAAGATCTTAGAATATAAATGTATCAGAGGTATTGCTTATATTTAGATGATTGATATTAAGTACATTTTAGACAGTAAGGTTTACTCCTTGTGTATAGGTTAGCATTCAGCATTATTTTCTGCCTGTAGGTTTTCCTTAATAACTAAGAATATTTTTTTCTTTGTCCTGACTTTACAGATTATAAGTACACCACAGAGACTAACCAGTTCAGGAAGTGTTCTGATTGGGAGTCCATATACCCCTGCACCAGCAATGGTTACTCAGACACACATAGCAGAAGCTACTGGCTGGGTCCCTGGGTAAGAGTGGTACTGCAAATGACCATTTTTAAAAACTTTTTTTTTTTTAAGTTCTGATCTTTTTTTCTCACTATCTTGTCTTCTGTTCTTGTTTTATGTTCTTAAAAACTAATATGTTTCCTTTAAAATCACCTATTTTATTTCACTTTATATCCTAGATATAAATCAGCTCTGGAGCAACCATTTTTTTAAATTTTATTTTATTTTATTAATTAATTAATTAGGCTGCACCACCACAGCATGCAGGATCTTACTTCCCCAACCAGGGATTGAACCTGTGCCCCCTGCAGTGGAAGCGTGGAGACCTAACCACTGGACCGCCAGGGAAATCCCTGGAGCAACCATTTTTAAACAGAAAAATAGAACCATAACTTGTAACTGAATCTTCTTTCTTCAACTCTGAAAGAAGACTACTTTTTATGATTGTGACATTTAGCCACTTTGGAGATGTAAAAACTGCGTTTTATATTGTTTTAACAAACATTAGAAAGGAGTTTTATATATACATGTGTGTGTACTCAGAATTTCCCCTTAAAACCAGCATGTTTATTTCCTTTAAAACCAGAAAAGGAACTAGGAAAAAGAGCCCAAATATATTAAAACTTTCATTGAGTTTTATCTTCGTTCCTTTAAACACTGGGCAATTAAATCAGTATCCCTTCTTTGTTACTCATTTGCCACTTTTAGCATCAAATCTCTATGTTTCTTTACCTGTAAAATACCTTTATTCAACCTTTCTCCACTCCTTATCATTTCAGCATCTCATCCTTCCATAAAAGAAAAGAAGTAGTAAAATAAATGATTCCGTTTTAGTTTGTCACTTTAGAAGTTATTTCCAAGGTGGCATGCCACACTGGTGGTTCTATCATCGACTTACAGTTGTGAGTTCTAGCAAACAGTAAATCTTGGTTGAGTAAGAATCTCCTTGCTTCAAGGATATTAAAGAAATGAACGAAATAACAATCCTGGCAAAGTGCTGTAAGCCATACACACAGACAGAGACAGAAGAGTTTCATGTGTATACATAATGTCTTCTCCATTATCGAATAAGATGAAGTGACAGAGTCACCTGTAATTCCTTTGCCTTTATTCAGTCGTTAACAACATTTCTCATGTAGATCTAAGATCTAAAAATCTTGGATTTTTTTCATAGCCTTGAGAGAGAATCTAATGAAAGCCAAGCCTGTGCCAGTAGCTTTGGCCGACTTTGGAGGTGACCAGAGTTTGGCTCTTTTCAGCACCAGCTGTGCTGTATGCTGGGGGCAGTCTGATTATCTAATGTTTTTATAGTCATTTCTCCCAGAGCAAATAAAACTTTTCTATGCCTTCTCCTCTATAAACCTGCAGTATTTTCCTCCCTAAAGATTCATTGAGTTCATTTCAAACTGTGGCTATCATGTTGCAATGTCTTTGTCCAGTGATAAAATTTAAGTTTTTATTTCATGTACGTATCTTTTATATTTGTTACTTTTGTGTTTGGATATTTTCAATGTGGAATTAGACAAGTTACAATAAATTATTCATGAAATAAAGTTCTTTATGCATGTTCTTTTTATGGTATCTTTTTTTCTTTTCAGTGATAGAAAACGGGCTAGAGAATTTATAGACTCTGATTTTTCAGAAAGGTGAGTATAAGTTTAACTATTTTGTTTAGGAGGTGCTACTGCATAGAGAGGGGTTTGGTGCCCAGACTCTAATGAGATGTTTTTCTTCGTATAACTTTAACTTTGTTGAGTTTCTACCGTTATTTCATTCCACATGGAGTATTCTGCTTCATTCGTCATTACATAAATTTATTGTATTTGTGTGGTTTCAAAAGATACTATTCTGTGAGTAGACTGTCTGTTGGCAGTATGCCATTTAGCCCCCTCCCTCCTTTTGGGAGTTGAAGTGTTTTGCCAAAGTGAATACTCCCTATTACCCCCAAATACACAAACATTTTAAAAACAAGTTTCGTTGAACACATTTAAAGGTCATAGTAAATTCTCACTTCGTTTTTTTCCTTCCAGCCTTATTGAGATATAATTGACACACAGCACTGTGTAAGTTTAAGGTATACAGCATGATTTACATACATCATGAAGCGACTATCACAGTAAGTTTAGTGAACATCTGCCATCTCATATAGGTATAAAATTAAAGAAATAAAAAATAAAAATGTTTTTCCTGTGATGAGAACTCTTAGGATTTACTCTTAATAACTTTCATATATAACATACATCAGCGTTACTCTATCATGTTCTACATTACATCTCACCTTTTTCTTAAATAAGACATCCAGTGTAATATAACCTTTCCTTAGACTATTAGGACAGTGGTTCTCAGTTCTTGGTGTGCATCAGAATCACCTGTGGTCTGTTGAATAAACTGTAATTGCCTACTAAGTCAGAAACTCCAGGATTGAAAACTGTTACTTTAGGGTCGTTATTTGAACTTAAGTTCAGTGTTCCACAAAAGCCACTCTACCGAATATCGTATTAATGTCACACTATGTTAAAACAAGACACGTAATCTCAGAGGCTGTTGAGTTCTGTAAGATAGTCACTATTTTAGATAAAACCTTGTCATCAGTGCTTTTTAAAATTTACTTTTGATTCTGAGATTTTGGAATTGCTTTTGTCAATTGTGTTTTCATCTCTTTTCTCCTGTTAGGTCGTCTGCTTTCAATACAATAGTTTTCTGTTTCTCCAGTTTCTAGTTGCTTTCTCTGATTTGCTGTGCACTGAGAAACTACTTGGCCAGATGTGTTAGAATTCAGTCTAAAATAAAAGTGAATAGGTTCTGAGTGAGGACCTTGGGGCTGTATAAAAGAATGTGTGTTTTCTTGCATTGACACTAGCTCTGCTTTAGTTCCTTGGTGGCTTTTGTAGTTTACTTCTCACATCTTAACTGTTTTGAACAGATAAGATCATGTCTGAGGAACTGCTATATCATATAGACATATATGGCGAGATGGTCTTTTCTCTCTAATGGAAATTATGGCTCATACTGGTTTTTCTTCATGTATATCCTTGGAAAGGGCAGCAGCACACATTTTTTTTTTTTTTTTTTTTTGAGGTACGCGGGCCTCTCACTGTTGTGGCTTCTCCCATTGCGGAGCACAGGCTCCGGATGCGCAGGCTCAGCGGCCATGGCTCACGGGTCCAGCCGCTCCGCGGCATGTGGGATCTTCCCGGACCGGGGCACGAACCCGTGTCCCCTGCATTGGCAGGCGGACTCTCAACCACTGTGCCACCAGGGAAGCCCAGCACAAGTTTTTTTAACTATATATTTAGCACTATTTAAGGCCTTAAAATGGAACTATTCATTAGTTATGATTGGTGGCACCTATGTATTGCAAATAATATAAAAAACAAGGTTCTTTTTATTCTTTATAAGAGAGAAAACTCTAAAGAGCACATATAAAAGTACCAGATTAAATTCTTTGGTATAGCCACTGATTCGACTTTCCCCTTCTACATTTGGTTCCGTGGCCTTTTTTCCTAGTGCTTTTTATTATTCTCTTTCTATTCTTTAATATAATTTTTCTATAATGAATCCCGTTCCCTCTCCCTAATCAAGCCACAAAAATTACTACGTGTGGTTTTCTTTTGTTGTTGTTGACCTTACAAATGTTATTTTCCTCCAAATTTATGTGTTTTTCTGTAATGCTGCGAAAAGTCTTCGGTTCCCTTTCCCCAAGTGCTGAGCTTCAAAAAGCCAGCTCTCAACCCAAAGTAATCTTCTTCATCTCTTTAATGTCTTATATGTTGATTTAGTATCATATGTAATTATTTGTATTACTGTTCCTCAGGGATATGGAGTGAGAGAGAGTGAAAGAGAGAGAGAGAGAGAGATAAAACACACACACACATAGTCCCACATAGATAAATACCACCTTTTTATCCTCATCTTACACTTGACAGTACAACCTTAAGTATGTTTTACACAGCTATTCCTTCGTCAGGTTCATTTGCGAGAGCAAGTCAGTTTCTGAAGAAATTTTTTGTTGGTTAAAGATCCATTGAAGTATTCTCATTGGTTTTTTCCCCTGTGTTCTGATCCACCGGACTTGTTTGCAAAGAGCTTGTGGAAGGAGCTGCGAAAGCCCCCTTTCTGGTCTTGCCGGAGGTTTTGATCCTGAAAGATGTTTGCTCACTTTCTTTTTCTCCCTTTGGACAGAATATGGTGGTGTCTTCTAAATGCATCTCTTCCAAATAGGGAAGGGGGACCTATTTGGGATCTCTTGGGTGGAAAGAAGGTCCTGGATGTGTGATGGGCAATGGCAATAGCTGGCATATGTTTTACTGTATTCCTGTCTTAAATGACTAAGATTTAGCACAGTGGTGTTTCACTGTTCCTTTGTGCTCATGTAATCTTAAGACCTTTTTTTAAAAATTCTGTTGGAATACAGTTAAAACCCTTTTATTTAGAATAAACTAATAATTTATAATAATATAATTTAAACTATAATAAGCTAATAAAAATCAATATAATATCTGTACTGCTTCAGTGATGTTTATGAAGTTGTTTGTTCAACAATTGTTTTTAAATTACTTTATTTATTTATTTAGTTTTGGCTGTGTTGGGTCTTTGTTGCCACGTGCAGGCTTTCTCTAGTTGTGGCTAGCGGGGACTACTCTTTGTTGCGGTGTGCAGGCTTCTCATTGCGGTGGCTTCTCTTGTTGCGGAGCACGGGCTCTAGGCACGCAGGCTTCAGTAGTTGTGGCACACAGGCTCAGTAGTAGTGGCTCACAGGCTCTAGAGCACAGGCTGAGTAGTTGTGGCGCACAGGCTTACTTGCTCCGCGGCATGTGGAATTTTCCCGGACCAGGGCTTGAACCTGTGTCCCCGGCATTGGCAGGCAGATTCTTAACCACTGCGCCAGCAAATATTTTGATGTGATAAATGTTGGTATGTTCTAGGCATTGGCAAGAATAATAAACAAGATAGATAAGTCTCTGCCCGTTAAAGAGCTTATATTTGGGATGGGGGAGCAATAAACAAAATAAGATAATTTTAGATTGTGATAGGTGGTATGTAGAAAACCAAGAAGGACGATTTGTAGAGTATTGGAAGGATGGTGGCTACCTTAGAAAGGCCTTTCTAAGGGGGTGACATTTGAATGCAAGGAAGACAGGCATGTAAATACCCTCAGGGAGCCAGGGGTTCTAGGCAGAAGGAATGGCAAATGCAGAGATTCTAAGTGAGGAACGAGGTTGTTGTATTTGGGGAAGCACAGTGGCTTGGAGAGAGTGAGAAAGTCAAAGAGTGATGTGGGATGGGGATGGAGAGGTAGGCAAGAGTCAGAACATGAAAAGCCTTGTAGGTCATGGTAGAGAATCTGGTTTTTATTCTAAACAGGGTTTTAAGTAGGGAAGTGACATGATCTAATTTACACTGACTGCTGAGGGGGAAATGGACTCTGAGAAGACAAGAACAGAAGCAGGAAAATCAGTTAGAAGGCTGTTGCAGGGCGCACTGGCCTGTCAGTGGAGATGGAAGAAAAAAATGGATAAATTTTGGAAATAGAATCAACAGAATTTATTGATAGATTAGATGAAGGGAAGAGAGAAATAAAAGATGGCTTCTGTTTTTTTGCAGTGAGAGCTAGGTGAATGTTGATGCCATTTAGACTTACTATACTTAGGAGTAGGTTTGGGGAGGAATTGAGTTTTGTTTTGGACATATGAAGTTTGATAAGTTTATTAGTTATCTAAGTGATCATATCATTAGTGTATAAGTAGTATCATCAGCTTGTAATTCGTCACAGGCCTGGATGACATAACCCAGGGTGGGGAGAGAGTGAAGATCTGTAAGTGATCAACAATTATTTCCCATTCAACAACCCCCCCAACACACACACAATGAATACATATGTACAGGAAAGTGGGGTTTGGGGTTTTTTTCCTAAATTATTTTACTAAATTACTAAATTATTTTGCTGATTTAAACATTCTAGTTAACTTATTTGAATGGGAAATGAGGTTTTTATTGTATATTTTATATAATTTCTTATGTAAATGGAATACATTTATTATAACTTATACCTGGAGTATACTGTTATACTACAAATTTGAGTTTTATATTACTTTTGTAAATAAATATAAATTATTATGGGAAAATACAAAAAGATTGTGGATTCTAGTTAAGTGCCTGGAAAAATAAATACTTTTTATTCCTTGGGAGTAATTCTTTTAAATACTTCATATGAATATGAAATTATGAATACTTCAAATGAAATAAAATACAGCATGCTTTTCAAACTGTGCTGTATTAATAGTTTTATTTTCTTAAATATCAAAAAAATTTTCAATTTGGTTTTATTTGGCAAGGGATGCTTCCTACTGGTTCTTTTTTTTTTTTGATTTAGGGACTAATAGAGATGATAGTGTGTACATCCTGTGGCCAAATTTTGGTGTTATTTGGAAAGAGGGTCTTGGTGTTTCAGAGAGCTCAGGTTTTAGGAAAATGTGTAAACTCTACTTATTTAAGGTTTAGAGGGCTTCCCTGGTGGCGCAGGGGTTCAGAGTCCGCCTGCCGATGCAGGGGACACGGGTTCGTGCCCCGGTCCGGGAGGATCCCACATGCCGCGGAGCGGCTTGGCCCGTGAGCCATGGCCGCTGAGCCTGCGCGTCCGGAGCCTGTGCTCAGCAACGGGAGAGGCCACAACAGTGAGAGGCCCGCGTACCGCAAAAAAAAAAAAAAAAAAAGATTTAGATAGGGAGCTTCCAGTTTGAGATGATGGGCTGAACACCCATTTTTAATCCCCAGCCCCTAAGATCGTAATAAAATTTTTTGTGTAAAAAAATAATAAAAAATAAATCTCTTAAATTGCCGTAAAACATGATAGAGGTGTAGATTTTCCAAGGACTTGAAGGTGAAAGCTGGTGTGATTATAATGATGACAAGTGAAAGTAGAGAAATCCACATCCCAAAATATGCATGGGAGAAGTCAGATTTGGAAGCTGCTCTCGCCTGCACTGACATGGAGAGGCCCCAGGGTCAGAGTTGACAGGTATTAAAAAACAAGAAGGAATTGGCAGGGGAGGTGCTGAGGGCAATGAAATGAAAACTATCCAAGGAACACCTGGGCCAGTGGAACCTTCTCAACCCTCCAGATCCACTGTCCCTACCATACTGTCTCCACACACATAAAAATTACGTGTTGTGGCATATATTAGTACTTCATTCCTTTTTATTGCCCAATTATATAACATTGTATGGATATACCACATTTTGTCTATATTTGTTCATTGATGATGGACATTTGAGTTGTTTTTACTTCTTGGCTATTATAACTACTGCTATGAACATTTGTGAACAAGTTTTTACGTGGATATAAGTTCTCATTTCTCTTGGATTATATACTTAGGAGTGGAGGTGCTAACAGACAGTTTCTAGAGTGGCTGTACCATTTTACATTCCCACCAGCAATAGGTTGCAGTTTCTCCACATCCTTGCCAATACTTATTCTCCATCTTTTTTTATTATAGCCATACTTGTAGATGTGAAATTGTATCTTTTTTTTTTTTTTTTTTGCGGTACGCGAGCCTCTCACTGTTGTGGCCTCTCCCGTTGTGGAGCACAGGCTACGGACGCGCAGTCTCAGCGGCCATGGCTCACGGGCCCAGCCTCTCCGCGGCATGTGGGATCTTCCCAGACCGGGCATGAACCCGGGACCCCTGCATCAGCAGGCGGACTCTCAACTACTGTGCCACCAGGGAAGCCCCTCATTTTGGTTTTGATTTGCATTTCCCTAATGGTTAGTGATGTTGAGCACCTTTTCATATCTTGTTTTCTTTTTATTGAAGTATAGCTGATTTATAATGTTGTGCTGATCTCTGCTGTACAGCAGAGTGACTCAGTTATACACGTATAGACATTCTCTTTTTTACATTCTTTTCCATTATGGTTTATCACAGAATATTGAATATAGTTCCCTGTGCTATACAGTAGGACCTTGTTGTTTATCCATCCTGTATATAATAGTTTACATCTGCTAATCCCAAACTCCCACTCCGTCCCTCTCCCACCCCCTCCCCCTTGGCAACTCTGTTCTCTATATCTGTGAGTCTGTTTCTGTTTTGTACATAGATTCATTTGTGCCATATTTCAGATTCCACATACAAGTGATACCATGTGGTATCTGTTTTTCTCTTTCTGATTTGCTTCACTTAGTATGATAATCTCTAGTTACATCCATGTTGCTCTAAGTGGCATTATTTCATTCTTTTTTGTGGCTGAGTAGTATTCCATTGTATATATGTACCACATCTTTATCCATTCATCTGTTGCTGGACATTTAGGTTGTTTCCATGTTTTGGCTATTGTGAATAGTGCTGCTGTGAACATAGGGGTGCATGTATCTTTTTGAATTATAGTTTTGTCTGGGTATATGCCCAGGAGTGGGATTGCTGGATCATATGGTAATTCTATTTTTAGTTTTCTGAGGAACCTCCATACTGTTCTCCATAGTGGCTGCACCAGCTTACATTCCCACCAACAGTGCATGAGGGTTTTCTTTTCTCCACACCCTCTCTGGCATTTGCTATTTGTAGACTTTTTAATGATGGCCCTACTTTTTTAAAGATTTATTTATTTATTTATTATTTAATTTATTTATTTTTGGCTGTGTTGGGTCTTAGTTGTGGCACATGGGATCTTCACTGAGGCATGCGGGATCATTCCTTGTGGTGCGCGGGCTCTTCGTTTTGGCGCGCAGACTTCTCTCTAGTTGTAGTTTTCTCTTCTCTAGTTGTGGCATGCAGGTTCCAGGGTGTGTGGGCTCTGTAGTTGTGGCACACGGGCTTAGTTGCTCCGTGGCATGTGCGATCTTAGTTCCCTGACCAGGGATCGGACCTGCTTGCCCTGCATTATAAGGCAGATTCTTTACTACTGGACCACCAGGGAAGTCCCAGTGATGGCCATTCTGACTGGTGTGAGGTGGGTACCTTATTATTGTTTTGATTTGCATTTCTCTAATAATTAGTGATGTTGAACATCTTTTCTTGGGGCTACTGGCCATCTGTATGTCTTCTTTGGAGAAATGTCTATTAAGATCTTATGCCCATTTTTTGATTGGGTTGTTTGTTTTTTTGTTGTTGAGTTGTATGAGCTGTTTGTATTATTTTGGAAGTTAATCCCTTGTCTGTTGCATCATTTGCAAATATTTTCTCCCAGCCTGTAGGTTGTCTTTTTGTTTTTTTTTGTGTGTGTGTGGTTTCCTTTGCTGTGCAAAACCTTCTAAGTTTGATAAGATCCCATTTGTTTATTTTGTTTTTATTTCTATTGCCTTGGGAGACTGACCTAAGGAAACATTGGTATGATTTATGTCAGAGCATGTTTTGCCTATGCTCTCTTCTAGGAGTTTTATGGTGTCATGTCTTATGTTTAAGTCTTTAAGCCATTTTGAATTTCTTTTGTGCATGATGTGAAGGTGTGTTCTAACTTTATTGATTTACATGCCGCTGTCCCAAGTCTTTTTTTTTATTTTACTAGTGTAAATATCTTATAAATAATTTCTGGCAGTTTCTAACCAATGAAATATATTGCATAATAAACCACCTCACATCTTCCAGGAAGAAAAAAACACTAAATTTCAATAGTAATGACATCACCCACTGAATTAGGACACAATTGAAATTTGCTTTAAATATGTCTTTGGGGAAGGGGATACACACTTCTACTCAATTAAGAGAAACATTTTTACAGTTCGGAGGTCTTTTGTGTTTTTTTTTTTTTTTATCATGCCATGAATTCATAGGGACTGGGTTCTGGCAGCTCAGACTCCTTTCCATTGGTTCTCACAAAGTGTGCATCTCTAGGTGGAGCAGGCTGGTGCTTCAATTGAACCCAAGTCCCTTTCTCTTTGGCTTTTTTTTTTTCTGATCATTTTCCTTCACACATTTCAGGAAGCCATCTTAGCTCTTAGAATGCTTAATTTGCTTCATAATCTCTTTGCAGGAGTCTTGCCTTTAACTTGTTTGTTTACAACAGTGCCAACAGCAGCTGGGTGACATTGTAGACTCTTCTGGTAGCATTTGTGGGGTGTTCCCTTTTGAACAGTGCCCATTCCCTTGATGTCTACAATATCATCTTTCTTGTAGATTGGCATATTTGTAGCCAAAGGAACAACTCCATGTTTTCTAAAAGGCCTAGAGAACATATAGCGGGTACTCCTCCATCCCTTTTGTGTTGATCATTTTGGTGAATTACTAGAAGATGGCATTCTTGCTGAAAGGAAGTCTAAATATGTTCCTTGAAAAACTCTATTCCGATCTTTTGGGTTGTTTTTTCTATTGAGTTGTAAGAATTCTTTATGGATTATAGATACAAGACCCTTATCTGATACATGATTTGCAAAAATATTCTCCTATTCTATGGATTGTTTTTTCACCTACTTGAAGCACAGAAGTTTTAAATTTTGATTATGTTTATCTGTTGGGTTTTTTTTTCTTCTTGTGTTACTTATGCTTTTGGTGTCCTATCTTATTTAAAAAAAAAATTGTCAAATCCAAGATCACGAAGACTTAACGCTTATATTTTCTTTTAAGAGTTTTATGGCTTTGCGCTTACATTTAGATCTTTGATCCATCTTTTTGTTGCATGTGACATTATAAGGTTAATTTGTCTAATGTAACCCAAAAGCGTATAGAAGATACGTGAAAATGTAGACATTTATTTTCATAACATTTTTCAACCATTTAAATTTTTAAAATAAGCCTGTTTTAAATTTATCATTTTAAATTATTAGCTAAATTAGAAAAGTTTAACTTTAAGTTTTTTTAAGTTTAACAAAGCTAAATTAACTTTGGGTTTTTTTGGCCGCACTGCGCAGCACATGCAACTTCCCCCACCAGGGATTGAACCTGCGTCCCCTGCAGTGGAAGCACGGAATCTTAACCACTAGACCGATAGGGAAGTCCTGAGTTATTTTGGTTTTAACCCTTATTTTGTGGTGGGGAAACAAGCATTCCTGAACTATTTTTGTCAAGAAAAGTCACATCTTTTCTGAATGTGGTGACAGTAGTAGTAAGCCAGATGTGACAATGGAAATAGTTTAAAGAATGAAGAACAATAAAGTTTGTTTTGCTCAGAAGCATGTTCCCTTGTATACTGAGTTTGGCTTTTTTCGAAATAATGATGAAATGCTAAAACCACAACATCTTATTTTATAGATATTCAGGCTCGTGAAGCCATCAACACTTAAGCACAAAAGACAACAAAACATAAATAAGTTCAAAAGCAAAAAAACCACTGAGAAAATAAATAAGAAATTATTGTGCATTTGTTGCCACTAGCCATCTGCAGAACTTTTTCACCATCCCATACTGCCACTCCTTACTGATTAAGCAATAACTCCCCACTTTCTCCTCTTCCAGTCTGCGGTAACCATAGTTTTACTTTCTGTCTCTATAAATTTGACTATTTTAGGTGCCTCATATAAGAGGAATCATACAATATTTACCCTTTTGTGTCTGGCTTATTTCACTTATCATGTCTTCAAGGTTCACTCATGTTGTATCAGAATTTCATTTTTTTAAAAGCTGAGGAATCTGTTATGTGCATTTACCACATTCTGTTTATTCATTCATCTATTGATAGATATTTGGGTTGTTTTCACCTTTTGGCTATTGTGAATATTGCTGGTATGAATGTGGGTATACAAACATCTGTTGGAGACCCTACTTTAAATTTCTTTGGGTATATACCCTAACGTGGAATTGCTGGATCATATGGTAATTATATGCTCAGTTTTTTGTGGAACTACCATAGTATTTTCTACAATGGCTGCACCGTTTTACGTGCCCACCAGCAGTGCACGAAGGCTCCAATTTTTCCACATCCTCCCAACACTTAACTGTTTTTTGTCGTTGTTTTTAATAATAGCCATCCTAATGTGTGTGAGTGGTGTCTCATTGTGGTTTTGATTTGCATTTCCCTAATGATTAGCGATGTTGATCGTCTTTTTATGTACTTACTGGCCGTTTGTATATCTTCTTGGAAAAAGCATCTTTTCAAGTCCTTTGTCCATTTTTGAGTTGAGTTGTTTTTGTTGTTGTTGAGTTCTTTATATAGCCTTTTACCTTTTAATGTTCTTTTACTAGAGGTGTTGTTCACTTAACTTTTAAAGAAGTGGTTTATAGAATTGGTTGCAGGACCAAATCTCCTATCTGTGTACTGCAGGTATTAGCTATTCTAAATTCTGTTGAATTTTAATGTAGACATTGATTGGGTTTTGGCATGCTGCTCCACCAGCCTTCCAAAGATCAGGCTTAATTTCTTTTTTTTAAAAAGTTAATTAATTTATTTATTTTTGGCTGCGTTGGGTCTTCGTTGCTGCGTGTGGGCTTTCTCTGGTTGCGGCGAGTGGGGTCTACTCTTCGTTGCGGTGCGCAGGCTTCTCATTGCGGTGGCTTCTCTTGTTGCGGAGCACAGGCTCTAGGTGCGCGGGCTTCAGTAGTTGTGGCTCACGGGCTCTAGAGCGCAGGCTCAGTAGTTGTGGCGCACGGGCTTAGTTGCTCTACGGCATATGGGATCTTCCTGGACCAGTTTTATATGTGATGTATGATTTAATCCTCACAGCAAGATGGGTATTTATGTCTGTATTTTTCAGATCAAGGAAAACTGTGGGATCAGAGTTAAATGAAGTAAACTGCTGAAAATATATAGTTAATAAATAGTTTACCAGTGTTGATACTTAGCCACAGCTTTCTTCAAGTCTATCAATTCATACACTGAACTAACCGTATAAAACTCATACTGTAGTCTTATATCTGTGTTTCGAGAATATGTTCATAAGCATTTAATAGTTGTTAAAAATCTAGTTATTCCTATCTAGTTTCTTCCTTTAAATATTAGCCAGGTATGACTGTAGAGGGCAAATTAGTCAAGTGATCCCCCCAAAACTACTGTATGATTGTCTTATTACTCTCTTTTTAAAAAAGACCTAGAATTATATGAAAAACAACAACCCTGCTTCATCCCTGGCTTTTAAAAAGTATGTAAACACTGAGTTAAGGATTTTATTTACTTTAAGCCATTGTCCAGTTCTTAACATAAATGTAAAATCCCACACACAACGTATTTCTTTCAAAATAACTCCTGTCTCTAGCAATTCTTAAGTATTTTGTTACCTAACTTGCACTAATTACGTAAATTTAGGTGTGACTAGCCATTTATGTCTGAATACACTAAACTCTAAGGACAGATCAGCATAGAGTGGGTTGTGTGGGGAAATGTATGTAGCAGACAGGAATTGATGGATTCTTTTGAGAAATGAAATTACTTAGTCCAATGACTGGTACACACTTAAATTCAGGGAGTGTATGCTCTTTACTACCATTAGCACCAGGTTATTAGGGTTATGTAGAAAGGTCACCAGGATGGCCATGTGGAGGAGGGATTGAAAGCCCTCGCCTCTACGCAGCACAAAGGAAAACAGTTATATGGCTCTAGTTATATTCCTTTTTTTTCCTTTAAAAAAAAAAACTTATTGAAATACAGTTGATTTACAGTATTAGTTTCAGGTGTACAGCAGAGTGATTCAATTATATATTGTTTGTGTCTGTATATATATATATTTTTTTTCAGATTCTTTTCCCTTATAGGTTATTATAAGATATTGAGTATGGTTCCCTGTGCTATACAGTAGGTTCTTGTTGGTTATCTATTTTATATATAGTAGTGTGTATATTTTAACCCCAAACTCCTAGTTTATCCTCCTTCTCTCACCCTTTCCCCTTCAGGAACCATAAGTTTGTTTTCTATGTCTGTGAGTATATTTCTGTTTTGTAAAAATAAGTTAATTTGTATCATTTTAAAAAATATTCTGCATATAAGCAATATCATATGATATTTGTCTTTCTCTTTCTGACTTCACTTAGTATGATAATCTCTTGGTCCATCCATGTTGTAAGTGGCATTATTTCATTCTTTTTTACGTCTAGTTATATTCTGAGAGAGATTATGAGGGCCTGAACTTAGGGCAGTGGGAACAGAGAGAAGAGGTTGAATTTCAGAGCTCTTTAGGACAAGACTTAGATTAGATTTGACAGAATTAGATTGATTAGATAGAAAGGGAGATTAGGATGAGTCTGTTGTTTCTGGCTCGGGTGATTGGGTGAATGGTGCCGTCACTCACCTAGATGAGAACTGGAGCAGGTTCAGGAGTTATGGATTGGACATGTTGAGTTCTCCTTTGTATTAATACGGTATTGTGATGTATTAGGACCCCTTCCTGAGAAGGCTGGGCTGAGTGGAGGAAACTGAGCCTAAGGACTAAATCTATGTAAATAACCGAGGATATGCCAGAACCATTATTTTTCTCTTCTTTTTTAAAAAACTCTTTATTTTGGAGAAATTTAAATATAGAAGTACATGAGTCATATTATGAGCCTCCTATGTACCCATCTCTGAACTTAAGCAATAATGGTGTATCTTGTTTTGTATATACCCCTTCTATATTATTTTATTTATTTTTTATTTTTGGCTGTGTCAGGTCTTAGTTGCGGCACACAGGAACTTTTGTTGCCGTGTGCGGGCTCTTCGTAGCGGTGCGTGGGTTTCTCTCTAGTTGTGGTGCATGGGCTCCAGAGCACACGGGCTCAGTGGTTGCGGTGCACAGCTCTCTAGTTGTGGTGTGCAGCCTCCAGAGCACATGGGCTCTGTAGTTGTGGCACGCAGGCTCTCTAGTTGTGGTGTACGGGCTTAGTTGCCCCACAGCATGTGGGATCTTAGTTCCCTGACCAGGGATCGAGCCCACGTCGCCTGCATTGGAAGATGGATTCTTAACCACTGGACCACCAGGGAAGTCCCTATCCCTTCTATATTATTTTAAAGCAAATCCAGGACATCCTATCATCTTCATCATATCTCAGTATTTATTTCTAAAAAGACTCATTTTTAAACATATCATTATTATACCTAAGAAAATTAGCAGTAATTCCTTAATATCAAATATCTAGTAAGCATTCAGATTTCGAGTTGTTTCAAATGTCATGTTTTGTTTGTTTGCTTTTCTTAAAATTTTGTCAAATAAAATACAGATACAGAAAATCACCAAAAAGCAAATGTATAACTAATGAGTTACTTTAAGGCAAACACTCTTGTAACCATCACCAGATGAGGAAGTAGAACCCCAGAAGCCCCTCCATATGCCCCCATCCCCTCTCTCCCCTATAAATAACCATTACCCTGATTTTTATAGTTATCACTTTCTTGCATGTTTAATTAGTTTTATCACCTAAATGTGCATCCTTTGGAACATTTTAGTCTTGCTCACTAAAAACAAAAGTTGATTGTCTTTTATATATAGAATTTTCCTCTGTCCCATTATTTTCCTATACTTTAGTTGTGGAAGGAACTAGGCCATTTGACCTGTCAAATTTCCCACAGTCTAGATTTCGCTGGTTGCCTACTCAGGTGCATCTCAGTATATTTCTCTGTTCCCTGTATTTCTGTAGTTTGGCAGTAAGGTTCAGAGGCTTTATTAGACTGACGTTTGATCCTTTGGCTAGAATATAGATAGTGGTGTGTTCTTCCGTTAAAAGGCACATAACATTTGATTATCTCTCTTTTTATGATGTGAACACCACTGATGCTTAATGCTTGTATCTGTTCATTCATGGTGTGTGGCTGTTAGTGTCATTCTGTCACTTCTGCTTCATTTACTACAGGCACTACTTTTATATAAAGACTCTTTCCCTCTTCTACAGTTTGTTTACCTGAAGGGACAGTTTATATAGGAAAGCAGAATAAAGCGTGATCCCTTCCCTTTACTGACCAGTTTTCAAGATGAAGAGTTTGTTTCTGTTTTCCTCCAAAGGTGAACAAGTCTTCCCTTTAAAAAATATCATTATAGGGACTTCCGTGGTGGTCCAGTGGTTAAGACTGTGTGCTCCCAATGCAGGGGGCACAGGTTCGATCCCTGACTGGGGAACTAAGATCCCGCATGCCACACAATGTGGCCTAAAAATATCATTATAAGGCTTCCCTGGTGGCGCAGTGGTTGAGAGTCTGCCTGCTGATGCAGGGGACATGGGTTCGTGCCCCAGTCCAGGAAGATGCCACATGCCGCAGAGCGGCTGGGCCCGTGAGCCATGGCTGCTGAGCCTGCGCGTCCGGAGCCTGTGCTCCGCAATGGGAGAGGCCACAACAGTGAGAGGCCCGTGTACCGCAAAAAAAAAAAAATCATTATAAACTCATGAATATAAACGTATTTGATGGGTTTCATACAATGCAATTGTCACTATTAAAACTTAAATTGTCCCGTCTTAGGTCTGTGGGAGCCTCTTCTATAATACTTGACTCATAAGTCCTTTTGATATGACCCTAGATGACTTTGATAGCTTGTTTGTTATCTGGTGTGGCAAGATGTTCCAAGTTCATCTTGTCCATTTCCTGCCCTGTACATGGAATCAGCCATTTCTCTAAGAAGCCCTGGTTTCCTTTAGGGTGAATTATATGTCAAGCTCCAGTTAGGGGCTAAGGATGCTCTCTGCTACTAGGTTGGTCATATTTTCTAGTCCTTTTAAATGGAGAGAGCTAAGATACACACCCACAAAGATACAGTACTTCATGAGTTCATATTGATATTTCCAATTCAAATCTTATTAAACCTCTTCTCCATTACATCCCAATCCTCTTTTTTCCATTCCAAGAATCTTGATCTTTAAGGATGTTGGGGATGAGATGTTAGAATTAATGTATATGGTAATTACTTGTTGACTTTATCCCATAGTACATGCTCAATAGTCCCAAATAATAATACTAATATAATCATTAACATGATTATTGAAAACATTAAAAAAAAATTTTTACATATGCTCTCCCCATTCTCTTCCCATTTTTCTAATGGTCATACATAATTGTCCCACAGTATTTGAGCATTTGCCTATTTAAATACTATACTCTCTGCCTCTTAGCCCTCATTTTGTCTCACGTCTACAGGTAACTATACATAAACACTCACAAGGCCTTTATGTCAATGTTTCTTTAGTCATTCTGATTGTCTAAGTCAGTTATGCTGGATACAAAAATCCTTGTCTCATACTTTCTTTCAAATTCTTAAATATATTAATTTTCTTCTAATGTAACAATTTGCTGTTGAAAAATAGGATACTCTCTTTTTCTAGATACCTAAAAAGTTCTTCTTTGAAATACAGCAGTTTTACTAGAATGTTTTGGTGTTTGTCATTCTAGGCTGATAGTCTCTTTTTCCTTTTATTTCATGAACACTTTCTTGACTTACTTAGCATTTAGTATCTATTCTGTTCCCTTGCCTTGATTTTCTTCTTCGATACTCTTATTGTCTATATATTCTTTGCCTCCCTCCAGTATTTCTAATTTTCTCTTTGAGTATCACTCGTGGGAGTCATACGGGCTAGATTGTTGCAACCTCTTCAGTCTTTGTTGGCAGCCTCTTGCACTCAGCTGGTACTGAGAGGTCAAAACTCCTTCTCATTTCAACTGCTGCTCTCAAATTGGCCTGTTGTGCTTTCTAGCAAATTCTTGTTGCCTATTTTGGGCTTATTCTGTTCTGAGTTCCATTAAATGCAGCCTCATTGAATCTCTCTTTTTCTGCCCACGCAGACACTACCGTGTAGGCCTTTTGGCTATTGGTAGTTTGTATTCTGGCATTTGTTGAAGGTACTTTGTCATCTAGTTTTGTTGTAGATGTTGTCGAGGGGTTTAGGTTTTGCTGCCTAGTCGTTCCATCTGTTTTTATGTGGGGATTTGGAGAGTTTGAGAACTACGCTGCTATTGCTGTGTTCCCAGACCCCCCCCTAACTGGGGTGTGTGTGTGTGTGTGTGTTTACAGTCTGTATGAATCAGAATTTAAATAAATTGATGTCTTTTATAATCTGTAGATTCCCCCTCTGTATGTCTCTCACTCTTTCGCTCCTCTTTTCCCTTACAAATTATTCGTTGAAGAAACTACATTATATGTCCTGAAGAGGAATCCTAAAGATTTTGCGTATCGCATCTCTCTTGTATAGTTTAACGTGTTCTTCTGTCCTCGGTATTTCCTTCAAACTGGTAGGTGGAGCTGGAGTCTTGAACAGATTCAGCTTCCATCATAGGTTGTACATTCAAAAAACAAACAAAACACTGGATGGGCCAACTCAAGGAAAGCAAACAATACAGAAACAGAAGCACTCCATTTGCAAAGTTGACATTGAAGAATAGACAGTTCCATAGAAACAGAAAATAGAATAGTGGTTGCCAGGTACAGGGGGCAGGGAGGCTGAGGAGTGACTGCTCATGGGTACAGAGTTTCCTTTTAGGATGAAGAAATGAGGTTGTGGTGATGGTTGCACAACTTCTGAAAACCACTGAATTGTATACTTTAAAAAGACGAAGTTCATGGTACGTAAATGGTATTTCAATAAAGCTGTCATCTTGTAAAAGGAAGTTAGATTTGAAAAGGAAGAGGGTTACCTAATTCTCTGAGACTGGTAGGAAGGAGAGTTGGCATGGGTACACGTGCTGATAAGTTTGTAAGTGACCTCTCCCACTAGCTGTAGACTAATATATTCAACTATCTATTGAATACACCCATTTGGATGTTCTATAGGCATGTCAAACTCAACATCATTGCTGCCCGATAGAATGTAATACAAGACACATGTAAGTTTTAATTTTCCAGCAGCCAATTTAAAAAGTAGATGGAGGGCTTCCCTGGTGGCGCAGTGGTTGAGAGTCCGCTTGCCGATGCAGGGGACACGGGTTCGTGCCCCGGTCCGGGAAGATCCCACATGCCACGGAGCGGCTGGGCCCGTGAGCCATGGCTGCTGAGCCTGCACGTCTGGAGCCTGTGCTCCGCAACGGGAGAGGCCACAACGGTGAGAGGCCCGCGTACCACCAAAAAAAAAAAAAAAAAAAAGTAGATGGAAGTATGTGAAATTGATTTTATATCTTTTATTTAATCTAGTATATCTAAAATAATATATTTCAGCATGTAGTTATAAAAATTATACATGAGCTCTTTTACCTTCATTTCTCATGAAGGTCTTTGAAATGCAGTATTTCACACTGACAGCATACCCAATTCAGACTTGGCACATTCCAGGTGTTCAATAGACACATGTGGGTTACACCTAGAGTACTGGACAGTGCAAATGAGAAGGTTTAAAATGGAATTCATGAATTCATTCCTGTCTCCTTGATCTCAGTAAACGACCCCTCCTTTTAAGGATCATTGTCCTATTTCTTCTTCCTTACAATCCACATCAATCAATCATTTAGTTCCACTGATTTTTTTTTTTTTTTTTTTTGGCTGCGTTGGGTCTTCGTTGCTGCGCGCGGGCTTTCTCTAGTTGCGGTGAGCGGGGCACTACTCTTTGTTGCGGTGCATGGGCTTCTCATTGCGGTGGCTTCTCTTGTTGTGGAGCACGGGCTCTAGGCACGTGGGCTTTAGTAGTTGTGCCTCCCGGGCTCAGTAGTTGCAGAGTGCGGGCTCTAGGGCATGCGGGCTTCAGTAGTTTGGCATGCAGGCTCCGTAGTTGTGGCTCACGGGCTTAGTTGCTCCGCAGCATGTGGGATCTTCCTGGACCAGGGATCGAACCTGTGTCTCCTGCATTGGCAGGCAGATTCTTAACCACTGCGCCACCAGGGAAGTCCTCCACTGGTTTTTATCTTTAACATTTTTGCAAATCCATCTCTTCTTATCCGGTCCTACCAGTTTCCTGAAATTCAGCACTGCTTGCCTGGGCTATTACAGTAGCCTCTCAACAGGTCTTCCTGTTTCTGTTTCTGCCCTTCGTAAGTTACTCTGCTGCCAGAATCTCTGCCTCACTGATAATTTCACCAGGCCACTCCCCTACTCAATACCATTTAGTGGCATCCCAGTATTTCAGTAGTAATCTGTGACCACAGTGAGTACTACACAGATGATTGGGAGTGTGGGAAAAAGAAAGTAGACATCTGTCCTTATTCTTTTGAAAAGTACATTTAGCATCTATTTCTTAATGGACATAACACGGTAGAACATGTAAATAACTTATAAACGAATATAATTATACTGATGGAATATGATAAAGTCTAGGTTCCTTTGCGTAGCAAACTCCCCATTTCCCCTTTCCCTCCAGCCTCCGGCAGGCACCATTCTACTCTCCGCTTCTGTGAGTTTGACTATTTCAGATCCCTCATGTGAGTGGAATCATGCAATGTTTGTCCTTCTGTGACTGGCTCATTTCACTTAGCATGATGTCCTCCAGGTTCATCCATGTTGTCACATATGGCAGGGTTTTATTCTTTTTCAAGACTGAATAATATTCCAGTGTGTATATATATATATACATACACACACACCCCATATTTTCTTTATCCATTCATCCATCTATGAGTTTTCCATATCTTGACTATTGTGAATAAAGCTGCAATGAACATGACCGATATCTCTCTTTGAGATCCTGATTTCAATTCTTTTGGGTATATACCCAGAAATGGGATTGCTGGATTATATGGTAGTTCCATTTTTAATTTTTTGAGGAACCTCTATATTTTTTTTCCATAGCAGCTGTACCATTTTTACATACCCACCAACAATGTGCAAGGGTTCTATTGTAATTTCTCTACACTCTCACCAACACTTGTTATCTTTTTTTTTTTTAATAATAGTCGTCCTGACAGGTGTGAGATCATATGTCATTGTGGTTTTGATTTGTGTTTCTCTTACGATTAGTGATGTTGAACACCTTTTCATATAGCTGTTGGCCATTTGTATGTTTTCTTTGGAGAAATGTCTATTCATGTCCTTTGCCTATTTTTTAATTGTGTTATTTGTTTTGCTATTGAGTCGTAGATGTTTCTTAGATATTTTAGATATTAACCACTTACCACATAAAGGGTTTGCAAATATTTTCTCCCATTCCATGGATTTCCTTTTCATTTTGTTGATTGTTTTCACTGATTCTTACTCCAGGAAGACTTCCTCCAGTTAGACTAGATATCCCTCTTCCCAGTTCCCATAGAACATTGTGAATAACTCTGACTTGGCACTTACGTTATTATATTAGAATTATCTGTCATTATATGTCTGTTTTGTCTCTCTTCCGGCCTCAAGACTCATTGAGGGAAAGGATTTTGCCTCAGTTATCATTTTTGTACTTCTAGTCCCTAATACAGTTCCTATTATATAATTGGTACTCAGATATTAGTAGAACTAAACTGTGCCCCTGAAATTTTAATGATTAAGTTATCAAAGGTTAGACCTAGGCATTAACCTAACTTAAGATAACCGAAGATGTAGATTCGTTATTAATACCAATGACCTCTGATTGAAAATTGAGCAGATAACTGAACCTGAGAATAGTGGTATTTTTAATTTTAGGTGGAAAAAAAAAAGCTGTAGCATATATAGAATACAAAATGATAAGTATTGAGAATATAAACTCTGCAAGTGCAGAGTTTTTGTCTGTTGTTTTCACGGATCTTCTCCCAATGTGTAAAACAGTCCCTGGCACATAATAATAAGTAACTGGTCAGTAAATATTTATTGAATAAATGAGTGGGCATAGAAAAGCACTCTAGCTTTCCACTTTATTAGGCGTTTAAGGCAAAAATTAAGTTTAAAACATTTCCTTATCTCGAATTCAATGAAAAATTGACCAAATTCCTGTCTTCTCACATTATTTTACGTTTTGTAAAGGAAATCTCTAAAGTATAATGGAGTATAATTTTTTTTTCTCTTTTAGCAAACGAAGCAAAAAAGGAGATAAAAATGGAAAAGGCTTGAGACATTTTTCAATGAAAGTGTGTGAGAAAGTTCAGCGGAAAGGTACAACATCGTATAATGAAGTAGCTGATGAGCTGGTGTCCGAGTTCACCAATTCCAATAACCATCTGGCAGCCGATTCGGTAGGTAGATCATGCACTTGACATTGACTGTGATGAGTGATGCAGCGGTGTCCCTCTCTGGGTTGTCTGTGTCAATTCGAGGATTCAGACAAGCTAGGGAATCCCCAACTCCTCCTTCACTTGAGGGTTTCATAATTGTCTTGGGGAATTTTGTTTTGATTTTTTGTTGTTTTGTCTTAGAAAGAATTCTTTTACTATTTATTTAAACATAAAGATGGACAAGTATTTTTTAAATGTCTTTGGGGGTTATTGAAGAAACATACTTTGTAAAAATATGCTTTTTATATTTGAATGACTTCAGATACATTTCTGAGCCTTTTAGTGTTTCTTCCATGTCTAAGTCAATAAGAAAATTGTATCTCGTTTTTAATTGAAAAAATACTACATGAACATGTTTATAAAAATTCACTTGTACCGAAGAGTATGTAATAAAAAATATCTCTCCTCTACCACAGACCCTAATCTGCCTCCCCAAAGGCACTCTTCACTATTACCAGATTCCTGAGTATCATTCCAGACATTCTGTATGCATATATATAATAAAATTTATTTCTTTTATTATTGTAAACACAAATGTGATTATGCTTTTGTATGCTTCATTTTATTTTAGTCATTTATTTTTAAAATTTATTTATTTATTTTTGGTTGCGTTGGGTCTTCGTTGCTGTGCGTGGGCTTTCTCTAGTTGTGAGCGGGAGCTACTCTTCGTTGCAGTGCGTGGGCTTCTCATTGTGGTGGCTTCTCTTGTTGTGGAGCATGGGCTCTAGGCGTGTGGGCTTCAGTAGTTGTGGCACACGGGCTCAGTAGTTGTGGCGCACAGGCTTAGTTGCTCCACGGCATGTGGGATCTTCCCAGACCAGGGCTCGAACCTGTGTCCCCTGCATTGGCAGGCGGATTCTTAAGCACTGCGCCGCCAGGAAAGCCTGCATGCTTCAGTTTTAATTTTATTTTCTTAGCAATATTTATCTTAGAGCCTCTTTTTTAGCACGTATAAATCATTCTCACTTTTTAAAAATGGAGATAAAATTACATGCAGGGAGGGAAATACACATGTCTTAAGTGTACAATTAAATTATTTTTTCCTTATTTATTGTGGAATAATTTACATACAATAAGATGTATTCATTTCAAGTGTAAAATTCAGTGAGTTTTGACACTTGTATGCACCTGTGTCATCACCACCATAATCAAGACACAAAACATTTACATCACTCCCAAAAGGTTCTTCCTGCCTTTGTCATCCATCCCTCCCTCTCCCTCTATCTCCAGGCAACTGCTGATATGCTTTTTATCGTTATAAATCAGTTTGCATTTTATTTAAATGTAGTCATACTATAGGTATTCCACAACAGTATTAAGTAATAGTAGTAACTGTAGTCATATTGAGTCTTTAATTCTTGACGTTAGTAGAAATATTTGTAGTTTTGCAACCTTAATTATGATAAGGGTTTTATTTTGCGATGATAGTAACCATAACTTAATTTTTAAATGAATGTTTATTTCTTTTTTCTTAAAACAATTAGGAATGGATGCTGAGTTTAATCAAACTCTGGATAGTTTCCTGGAATTTTAGGATTTTTACACTGGTATTAATGAATGAGATTGGTGAGGGGTTTTTTTACTTTTGTTTTTACCATCTTTGCTGTTTTTTTAATAACTTTTTTCCCTTTATTCTGCAGTTCACATATGAGTCCCAGACTGGTTTCTCTTCTGGCTTTGTTATTCTTTCAGTGTCTTTGTCAATACAGACATTTCTCCCAGTAGCATATGCAGTTTGATCCCTATCCAGTGAGTACACGTAGGCCTTCAAAGTTCCTGGTTCTCCAGCATCAGAACCTGGGTCCTCCTTTTTGACTGCACCCATGTCTGTCTGTGCTGGGACTCTGCCGCCTTGGTCCCATCACCCTTGAGGTATCCTTAGGCCAGGAACGCCAAACACATTAACGTGCCAAGTCTGAATAAATACGGGAACTACTTCGATCTTAGCGTTGAGAGTAGGGAAGCAGACTGTGTCTGAGTTCTGTTACAAAGAATGCTGTACGCGATTAGCAGCGTCTGCCTTGGCAACACTCACTAGACATGTCGGGAATGGAGTATTGGGAGAAGAGGCTACGAGCTGGCCCAGATTCAGAAAGGGACAAGGGGTATATTCCATCCTCACCTTAGGTGGTTGTTCTGCTGCCCAGGCTGCGTTGTCTCACTGGCCAGGTGGCTGGGGAGGCCGACTGAAGGCTCCCCAGGCTCTTGGTGGAAGAGCAGAAGCCCCAAGCTAGAGGGAGCTTGGCAGGGCAGCCCATGCAGGGCCCTGAAGGGGTGTACATGCTGCAGGCTGCCCTGGCGTTAGCTCCTTGTCCTCTGGAGTCAGCCTCATGCAGGCAAAGGCAGCTGGATGGCTGTCAAAGAGGCAGATGCAGCTCAGGGGTGAAAACACTCTTCCATGGCACTTACCCAGAAACAACCTTAATCTCTGGATAAACTTGCAAAAACTCCCATTCCAAACTAAAATGGTTTACCTCCTGTGTGCTACCAAGAAATCAAAATAGAATAGAAGATCAGTCTTACTTTAATCAAGTCCGGAATGAGGGCACACTGCTTTGAAAAGCACTGTCTCAGCAGAAGACACAAGGGTGTGTGTCAAAGAATGTTTCTGGAAAATACCAAAGGCACCAAACATACCCCCAGCTTTGCCTTCTGCTTCCCTTCCGTGCCACCCCATACCCTGGGGCAGGGAAGCTACTTTTCCCAGCTGATGCTGGGCATGTCACAGTGCTCCGTGAGTGTGTCCAGGTCTCTGTTGAGTCCTCTGCTCTCGGTTTGTGGGTTTGGGATGCTTTCTTCAGGATCCTCTCCATTTGCTTCATCTCCTCCAAGGCCACCTGGGCCGAGGTCCACATTTCCAGGCCACACCTCTTCTCCTTGTTCTTTATGCTCATTCCCATCGCTTCCAGGCGTTTTGCCTTGTCTTTTTCTTCTGCTTGGTCATGCTGAGCTCTGCGACACCTTTCAGCTTCAAGGGCCCCTTTTGGACCTGCTCGCAGGCCTCCATGGCGCCCGTCTGCAGTTCAGTATCATCTTGCAATTTTGATTAGTAGTGTTACGCTGGCTTTATAAAATGAATTTAGAGGTTTTCTCTTTCTCTTTACTCCATCACAGATTTAATGGCATTGGATGTCTAGTTCTGTTCCCTGAAATTTTACAGAAATCACCTGAGATGCCATCTAGGCCTGGTGACTTGGTGGGGGGTAGAGTTTAGATAGCTTTCTCCATTTCTTTTTTGGTAATTAGTCTGTTTACAATTGCTTTCTTCATTAAGAGTCAGTTTGGTACTTTATGTTTTCTTAGAATATCCTCCATTTCATCCATGCTCTCAAAATTATTTGCAATTATATTTCCAAAATTAAAAGAACCCAAACATCTCTTAGATTTGTTTGTATCGACCTCCTGTTTTGCAGTTGATTTCTGTTTTTATCTGTATTTAATAGTCTGTTCTCTTTCCTGAAGTTACTTCTGTTATTTCTCTACCCTGCAGACTATGATGTATACTTTATTTACTTTTATTATCTTTGTTTAGTAATGAAAGTCTTTATGGCTGTGACTTTTCCATTTATTTATGTATGTATGTATGTATGTGGCTGCATTGGGTCTTAGTTGTGGCACGTGGGATCTTCGTTGTGGCACGCGGGGTCTTTCGTTGCGGTGTGCAGGCTCTTCATTGTGGCATGCTGGCTTCTCTCTAGTTGTGGCACGCAGGCTCCAGAGCGCGTGGGCTCAGTAGTTGCGGTGTGCGGGTTTAGTTGCCCTGCGGCATGTGGACTCTTCGTTCCCTGACCAGAGATCGAACCCTGCATCCTCTGCATTGGGAGGCCGATTCTTAACCACTGGACCACCAGGGAAGTCCCGACTTTTCCTCTTGTGCATGGCTTTAGCCATATCCCATTGATTCCGATATGTTATTCTTTAGATATTCTATAACTTTGGTTTTAATTTCCTCTTTGACCTAAGAATTGCATTAGAAAAGTTTCTTGTAGTTCCAGGTGGTAGGAATTTTTGTTCATTGTCATGAATTTTTACCTTTATTACCTATGATCAGAAATTGTGATTTGAACTTTTTCCTTTTTGGGGGGATTGCTTTGAGATTTTTCTTGTGAGCCATTATGTGGTGATTTCTTTTTCGTTTAATTTCCCTGGGCACTTGAAAAAAAAGTATATGACATTCTGATTTTCAGTGAGCTTCAGAGTTCTCTAAATGGTCTCCCAGCCCCGTGTGACCCGGCCCAGCATTACCTCTCATCTCCTACTATCCACTCCCTCAGTTACTACACTCCAGCCACACATTTCGTGGATATGCTCCTAATCAAGCCATTGCACCTGCTGTTTCCTTTGCCTGGAATACTCTTTGCTAGGGATACATATGGTTTCCCTCTCCTCTCCACCGAATCTTCACTCAACTGTCACTACGATGAGGCATTTCTTCCCAGCACTTCTCAACATCTAACATACATACATTTTTACTAACTACCCACCTCACTCCCGAATATAAGCAAGGGTTGGGGTTTTTTTCTGTTTATTCACTGCTTTGTTGGGTTTTTTTTCTGATAATTTGGAAGGTTTGTAGTCTGTAGTTCAGTTTTTTTTTTTACAACTTTAAGTAACTTCAGTATTTTATTTCTTATCACCTACAGACCAGTATCTGTTGATTATGGAGGGAAAAATAGATCAATATGCCTATTATTTACTCCCGTCTCCCAGTTTTCCCCTCTGCCACAGGATTCGGATTGATTAGTGGCAGTTGTTAAAAGAATATTATTATTGTTGTTGTTTTTATGACTTTAAATGAATATATTGTGCCAAAATTGTTACTTAGTTCCTCTGCTTTGAATTCATGCCCCTTCCAATATCAAAGAGGAGATCAGCAGACTTCCTTTGCTGCCTCCTTCTGATATTTGTGGTTTTATTATCATTATTTCTATAGTGTCAGGATTTCTAATATTTACATTCAGTTCTATAACTTAAATCTCCCATTTATTTAAGTTTAGTTCTATATTTAAATTGATTCAGTGCTTCACCATCCTTTATTTTCATGGATTGATTGGATTTGGTTCGTATGACCCACCTGTGCACAGTGAGATAAGGGGCTTTTCCACAATGTAAGTTAACACAGTTTCCTTCATTAAGAGAGTCTTGCTAACCGCCCCTCCCCCCCAAAAAAGTCAGCTGAACTAAACAGTGTGTATAGTGATCTGTGTGATTATATTTTGGTGCAAGTTCACTATTTCCATTGTGTATTAGTAATAGTTCACAGATCAGCACTAGTGCATGGACCACATTTTGAGAAGCATGTTTACTAGAGCTTAAAACATGGATCCTTGGGCTTCCCTGGTGGCGCAGTGGTTGTGAGCCCGCCTGCCGATGCAGGGGACACGGGTTCGTGCCCCGGTCCGGGAAGATCCCACATGCCGCGGAGCGGCTGGGCCCGTGAGCCATGGCCACTGAGCCTGCGCGTCCGGAGCCTGTGCTCCGCAACGGGAGAAGCCACAACAGTGAGAGGCCCACGTACCGCAAAAACAAAAACGCAAAAAAACATGGATCCTTGACTTTTCAAAGTCTGATATCCTCCTAGGCACTGCAAGGCCTTAGCCACTTTAACTTCATTATGCCTTTCTCATATATATACTATTATTGTCATGTATATTAGTTCTATATATATTCTAGACTCTACAAGATATTATGTTTTATACAGTGAGTATTGAGATTTACCTTTAGAGTTGGTCTTCATTCCATCCTACATCTCCAAGCTCCCATCTTAGATTATCTTTCTTTTACCTAAAGAAGGCCCTTTAGTATTGTTTAATTTAGATCTGTTGGTAACATAATCTTTATTTTTAAGATTGTTTTATGTTTTAGATTGCTTGAAAGTATCTAGTTCATCTTTACTTTTGAAGGATACTTTCACTGGGTGTGCAGTTCTTTCAGGTCTTTGAAGATACTATAATAACATTAATTAAATATTCTAATATCCTGTGACTGTATCTTAACCTTTAAAATTTATCACTCAATAAAAATATTTTTTAGCAGGCTTATGACCAGAAGAACATTAGGCGAAGGGTTTATGATGCTTTAAATGTGCTAATGGCAATGAACATAATTTCAAAGGAGAAAAAAGAAATCAAGTGGATCGGCTTGCCTACCAATTCTGCTCAGGAATGTCAGAACCTGGAGGTAAGTGAGGAAAATCTGTTTACAGATAGCAGTTTGCTTTCTTTTACATCAGAGACATTTTAATTTAGAGATATAATCACATAGTATTAAAATATTCCTAATTGTTCGTTCATGTATATTGTGCCTTTTTTTAGCAGATTCTTCTATGTAGAATTTTAGAACTGGAAGGAGATTTAGAGAGGTCTAGTCTGACTCATGTCCTGATGAAACCGAGGGACAGAGAAATTAAATGACTTGATTTTTACGGTTTCTTGGAGATCTTTATTTTATTCTAATTTCATTCTCAGCAGTCTACTAATAAATGTTTGGTGACTCGTGTGATAGAAATGCTATCTTATTTGATGAAATGCTGTATCCATCCAAAAAAATGGATCAAGTTGGCCGTTTATTTCTTGTATTTAACCTTTGACTCTAGAATCTGCAACAGAATGGTATGGTATTTCATTTAAATCCTTATTGGAATGTTCAGCTTACACGAATTTTTGGATGATGTATGCCAAAACATTGTTTATTCTGTTAAGTGTAATCATTAGACAAAATCTTTCCTAAGTGAGCATGTGTCCTGACATACTATTTCTAAATTGATTTGACATAATTTTACTGTCATGGCCATGAAAGGTAATAGACCAAGGCTGACTACAGCTTTAGAGGTGAATATGGTTGATTTTGTGGGTTTTTTTCCGTCCCTTTTTCCCTCCAGCAAATCAAAAAATTTTGGTATTATTAGACTTGTGGATGGAGGGAGAAACCAAGCAGTCATCAGAAGTTCTAGAATGATGTTCTTCATGTGCTACGGTGGATATGTCCTTTTTTCTCCTCCTGATAGAGTGAAATTTGAGGGTTATATTAATTACCAGTAAGATTAAGCCGCTAACAAAGACTCAGTAAGCAGTAATCTATTAGCATCTACCATGTGCTTAAACAAAGATTATATGAGACAAAATCTCTGACCCCAAGGAGCTTTCATACTAATTGAGGAGAGCAGAAGTGTAAAAGGAGTTAACCAGAAATGTGATGACACCTGTGAAAGAAGTATGTACAGGTTCTCTGGAAAGGTAGATAAGGGAGGGCTTTACCAAGAAAAAGAAATCCCTGTGCTCAGTCCTGAGGGAGGGGTAGGAGTTTGCCAAGTGGTTTAGGGCAGGGAGGGCTCTCCAGGCAGAGGCACCGCCTGGGCTGAGGCAGGCTGAAGAGGGCGTGCCCGCAGTGGGTGTGGCCAGGGTACAGGCTTCGAGAGAGGGCATAGGTTTCTGAGTGCTAAAGCAGTAGGGACCTGATCCTATAAACAACCGAAGCTGCTGGAGAATGATAAGGAAGAGAGCTGAGGGCATGTGTTCTAAAGGGTCACTCTACTAGTGGGTTGGAAGTTGAACTGACAGGAAGGTGAGGAGGGAAGGTGAGGGCGGGTGGGTTGGAGAGGGGCTGAGTTCTGGCTGTGGCGGTGAGGCTGCAGAAGTGTTTTAGAGGCAGCGTCAGTATAGCTTGGCCTGGCTGGGTGCAGAGCATGAGGGGCAGATGGGGGCTGCCCTGTCACAGCCTCAGACACAGGGGGAACCCCCTGCAGCATCTTTTCAGATGGGGGAGAGCACAGATTTTACAGTGGGTCTTCAGTGTTTTAGGACTCAAGTGTGGTAGTGGTTAGAAGGCACCATGAGAGAAACTCTCGGTGCGGACTAGATGGGGAGCAAACAACAAAGACGCTGCTTAGCTCCCTGGCGGTCCAGTGGTCAGGACTCAGCGCTCTCACTGCTGTGGTCCCGGCTTCCATCCCTGGTTGGGGAACTAAGATCCTGCAAGCCACACGGTGCAGCACAAACAAACAAACAAACAAAACATATTTATGGGACTTCCCTGGTGGTCCAGTGGTTAAGACTC
Organism: Lagenorhynchus albirostris; assembly: GCF_949774975.1. NCBI lineage: Eukaryota > Metazoa > Chordata > Mammalia > Artiodactyla > Delphinidae > Lagenorhynchus > Lagenorhynchus albirostris. The sequence goes on from NC_083099.1 coordinate 24,524,114, forward strand.
CGCGCTTCTGGTTGGGGAACTAAGGCGCAGCCCACAAAAAAAGAAAAAGAAATACGCTGCTGGAGTAGATACGAAAAATGTCTTATTAGATGTCATTGGCTTTTGCCCAAAGACACAGTTGGGGAATTCATCTACGGGAAATTCAGACCCCAATATATGTTTTCTAGGTAGCTGTGAGAGTGAGGAAAATAATAGTTATTTGAAGCTGGGAAATTTGTCCCATAAGCATGTTTCTTACAACAAGTAGGGATTTCGTATTGAATATGTAGCCTCTCTGTATTAGCAGCTGTGCCTGTTTAAAAGGCAGTTAAACGGAGATCTTAAATGAGATCTTACCTCATTCTTAGCAGTTCATAGAGCAAAGGAATTAATAATAGGGTCTCTGAAACCAGGTGGCTTAGGTTCAAATCCTGGCTGTTGCCACTCACCAGCTGTGTGACCTTGGGCAGTTACTTAACCCTCTCTGTGCCTCCATTTCCTTACTGCAGAAGGGGTAACAGCAGTACTTACCTCTAGGGTTTTGTGAAGACGAATTAAGAGAACATGTGTCCAGGGCTCAGCTGAGTGCTGGCAAGTAGAGTAGGTATTCACCACGTGTTAGCTGTTACTCTGATAAGCGCTTCTGTAATAAATAGCAACAGGTACTGCAAAGCGAGTGTTCACTCAGGGGATGGTTGTCATCATGGCAGTTGCCACAGTTCCGCTGTCTTGCCTGCGTGCTCACCCAAACCCAGAAGGTGCGATTTGCCTTTACTTATGTTCGTTAAAACGGGTTGAGTGTCTCTAAGGAAAATTCTCGATATCTCAGAACTGGGACCTGAAAAGCGAGCAGTACTTTCTACTCTGCATATGTTCATGCTATTTTGTTACCTGTGTTTTAAAGATCGAGAAGCAGAGGCGGATAGAACGGATAAAGCAGAAGCGGGCCCAGCTTCAGGAACTTCTCCTGCAGGTAAAGAAGCGGGGGTGTGTTTCGTTACCTTCCCTGCCTGTACTCTGCCTCTCCCCTCACTTGCTTAGAGTCAGCGTTTTCTGCTTTGGGTGCCTTTGAGGATCTGGTGGGGCCTTGCTAGGGCAGCCACTGCCACGCCCGAGCTCATCACCGTGCTCATGACCTGCCTGTCCCGGCGACATCAGGGGGCCTCACAGCAGCTCTAACGCGGAACATATTATGCAACAGTTTACTTTTGACTCTTACCCTTACTCTGAACAGAAATTATTTTAGCCCTTATTTGGAACATCAAGGAATAAGGCTAGTTAAATTTTAGGCGCTTTGAGTAAAACAATCTAATCCACCTGTAATACTTACTATCTGTAAGTGACATTATAACATAAAAAGCTTTGTAGGAATACGAAAACTGAAGGTGCATTTCTGTTTAGGAAAATTAAATTTTATAGTGTAATGAGGATCCCTGTATCTATGCTTTTTTTTGATAACTGTCTAGAATCTGGGTAATTTTAAAAAAATATCGTAGAGGCCTTGTATAAAATCATGTGAGTAAAATCACAGGGTAGATGGACCTTTTTTTTTTCTATTTCTGGTAATTGTCAGTTGGTGTAAAAATTCACTTTGAGCAGTACAGCGAGTCATTTTCAGTCCAATCAGAAAAGCTTTGTAAAATGAGCCAGCGAGTCTTTATACTTTTGTTTTTAATCAGCAAATTATCTTTATATGAAAAGCTTTCAACCAATCATGAAATCGATGTGGATTTGAACAGCCATAGGTCCTATTTCACTTTTGGTGTAATCTACTTTTCAGAAATAAAGGAAGCAATAAATTACCAAATAATTGTAACATTTTCCCCCCCCCAAAATACTTTGTCTCATGGACAGAATAGGTTAAGTATTCCTACATGTTCCAGATTTTTGTTTTTCACTTTCTAGACGTGTATTTCTTTGTTTGTTTGTTTTTCACATTTTACGTACACATCAGAGAGGAAGGAGAAAACCGCTAGCCCTTCCACAGCTGTGCGTGGTCTGGGAAGGAAGGAGGGGAGGAAGCGGGGCAGGGGAGATGGGACAGAGGCTCTCGCGACGCAGGCAGCCCTGCCAAGATGTTCCCTCCTCATTAGGCACCGCCTTCTCGCTACCCTGTGTCTGCAGCTCACACTGGCCCCTATGGGAACTACCTCTGGAGCAGGCATCTTACGTATTTTTCATACTGGATTTCCAAAGTGGGCTTTGTTGGAAGAGAGCATTCTGCAGCTTAAAAGAAAAACAAAACTTGAAAGCTGACAGTTTATTCCTGTGCTGCTCCCCGTACAGCTCTGCCTGCTGAGAGACATGGCCTGCCTCGCCGCCACCTTCCCCGGCTGCCTGTCTGTCGTCCCTGTCCCTGCAGCATCTGCAGTATTTCCCTCCCCACTCACAGACCCTGAAACCCTGTGCTAGGCCTTCCTCACATTTCCTCAAAACCCTCATGGAACATTTTGGAGCTTGATTTTTAGCATATGTTATTATAAAAACCTGTTTATCAGTATGCCTGTAATTATCTGTTTATCAGAAAGACTTGCGCTGGGCAGAATCGCCCTCATGTATGTGGTGCTTTCCCATCCCTAGATGGCCAGCACAGAGGATGAACTGGAATATGTTTTCCCCTGTTTATCTTTATACAATGAACATTGCTTTTTTTTTTTTTTTTTAAGTCCTGAGTTTCTTTTCCTCTACTGTCTCTCAAAGTAAATGTTTATGGAAGATTTCAACCCAGGCACAACCTAGCTGTCAACATTTATAAAAGCAAGTCTCTCTAAACATTAAAATGAAACCCCAAGTATAACTTCTAATCTCCTGGTAGACATATAGCTTATTTCTTCCTCGTAAAATTAAGCAAGTTGTCCCTAAACAGGAAAAATTTGCCTCACTGCGGCTAAGCTAGCTTAATTTTTTAACAAGGTCACAGCTGCTGACGTCACATGACCCAGGTCACTTTTACTTACATGGCACCCTTTCGTCCTTTTGATGTGGGAGAGGAATGGTGTGAGTAGCTTCTGCCTACAGATAATCTAGATGGCCTGCTTTTGTCTGTATCATTGTCCCTTCCAGCCAGTAAATCTCTTCCAGAGCTACTAATGCAGGGCAAAATGAATGTCTGAATACACCTGAAGCTGCTTAGCCTCTGAAATAGATGTTAATGAGCTCGGAAAAGAACGAAAGGCTGAAGGAAATCAAAGGGCAAAAAATGAGGAACTCAGTCCAAAACAAATGGGAAATGATTTTTCTTTTTTACTATCCAGATAACTTTATATCTGTATTCACAGTGCTTTGCACAAGAAAAATCTTTTGTTTTTTTTTTTTGCGGTACGTGGTCCTCTTACTGTCGTGGCCTCTCCTGTTGCGGAGCACAGGCTCCGGACGCGCAGGCTCAGCGGCCATGGCTCACGGGCCCAGCCGCTCCGCGGCATGTGGGATCCTCCCGAACCGGGGCACGAACCCGTGTCCCCTGCATCGGCAGGGGGACTCTTAACCACTGCGCCACCAGGGAAGCTCAAGAAAAATCTTTGATGCTATTAAATGTACACAGTATTTAACAATGAATCATACACATATAAGAACTTTTACTTACCGCTGTTTATATTCCACCCTCTACCGAGGCCCTCCCATGGCACTAGGACCACAAAGCTAGGAAAAGTATGGGGGTGTCTCCAAGATGCTTTTTCTAGAAGAGTAAGGAAGCTAGGCAGAAGTATTCAAACGTATAATTCTTTTTCCCAGTTTTACAGTTTCAGCATATTTTTCCTCTATTAAGTGAACTAAGCATTGAATATAAAATAGCCTTAGTTCGTTAGCAGCAGAAAAGAACAAATTAATAAGTATGACAAGTAATGTTTGGTAATGAATGGTGTTGACAGTGATGGTTCTGGACACACTGTCAGGGCTAGAATAAATTGGTTTCCCTTCTGTTTTGTGCATTTTAAAAGAGTAAATGTTTACTTTCTAGGGAGATAGCACCCAGCCATTTTAAGATGACAGTAATCTTATCAAGCTTCAGTTAAGGCCCAGGACCTAAAATAAACACTCGTAGGATAAGGTTGCTAAAACATAGAAAATAATTTAAATGCGTCACTACTGGGTGAGAAGAGGGAACATGCTGATGGAAGGGTTGAAAGGCTGTGACTTTAGGAGCTTTTTAAGCCAGTATCTGTTCCACAAGCAGATGAAAGACTTCGGCTGCGTAAGGTCTTTCTAGCTGTGGAATTCTGAGATATGTTTGCCTTATTTAAAGGGGGGGTGGGGGGCTTCCCTGGTGGCACAGTGGTTGAGAATCCACCTGCCAATGCAGGGGACACGGGTTTGAGCCCTGGTCTGGGAACATCCCACGTGCTGCGGAGCAACTAAGCCCATGCACCACAGCTACTGAGCCCACGTGCCGCAACTACTGAAGCCCGTGCGCCTAAAGCCCGTGCTCTGCAACAAGAGAAGCCACCGCAATGAGAAGCCCACGCACTGCAATGAAGACCCAACACAGCCAAAATTAAATAAATAAAATAAAATTTTTAAATAAAAGGGGGTGGCAGGGTCTCTTTCTTTGACTTTTGATTAATGGTTATAACTTAAAAGTAGCAGCAAAATTCATTGTAAAGATTCAGGCCTTATATACCTTATAATCAATGCGAAGCCTCAGTTCCCTCATCTGGAAGATATCAGGTGGGGAGGGGCTTGGACTAGATACTAAACTGTGCCCTAAAGATGCTTAGAAGTTCTGTGAAGGAACTAAGCGGTGAATGAGGGCAGAGCTGGTAGGACTCAGGACTCAGCCCCAGTGCAGCCAACCAGAGCAAGGATGCTTTGATCTGTTTTATAAACAGTGGGTGTCCCAGAAGATTTCATTTGAAGAAAGCATTCTGTGGCTTTATAAAGTTTGCATATTTCTGGGCTAGACAATCTAAGGGGCATATTTTTAACCCTAAACTCTCAGGAGTCTGTGTTAGATAAACACTGTATCTGTTGCTGTATCACTCTAAGAAGAGTTGTAGGTGCCACTGGCTCTCCCAGATTTGTAAGATCCTGTTTCTATGCTTGATGGAAACCATGGGTCCCATTTTCTGTGATAGGATATGTTAGACACCATTTAAATGTATATTTTCTTTCCCTCGAAATATATTTATTGAGTTGGATCATTCTCATCTTTTTTCTTAAATGTTTAATTAACTCGTAGGTGAAGGGCCTCTTTAAATGCTCTAATTTTAAACTATATTTTAAATGTATTTAATTCATTTAGTTCCAACTCACTTATCCACGTTAAATAACTATACGGGTAATTTTGTTGATCATTACAGCAAATCGCTTTCAAAAACCTGGTACAGAGAAATCGGCAAAACGAACAGCAGAACCAGGGCCCTCCAGCTCTGAACTCCACCATTCAGCTGCCATTTATAATCATCAATACAAGCAGAAAAACAGTCATAGACTGCAGCATCTCAAGTGACAAGTAAGTGGAGAGCCAGCGGCAGAGGGCGGGGCTGACCTTCTGTTAACCTGATTCCTATCATTTGCAAAATAAAGAAGGTTGTACCCATTATCCGAGCGCACCAAGGCTAACTTCCTTGGGGCTCATGAAACAAGCTTTTCAAACGTGGAGTGCTGTCATCTACTAGCGCTTGCTTTCACATTCACCCTCCGCAGGCCCCTCTCTTGAGCCTGGCACTGTGCTGCCAGTGCTACAGGCATACTGGTGCCCAAGTCAGGATGTGCACGTATATGGTATAAGTCTGGGCAAGTCACTGCGGTAAAGTAGAGCGTCACTGGGGTCTGGGACAAGGTAGGTTCACTAGTGATTACTGTCATTTATGGTGGAAATAGTTGAGATCAACACGCGGCACTAAAGCAGTTGTTTGTTTTGCTATATCGTATTTGAGTGTGCTTCTGTTTATAATGAATGAATAGACATGAAAGTGCTAGATGCCTTCTCTGCTTGCTTGCTTTCCTATTATCTTATAACTTGAAGTTTGTACTATTTATGACCTTCATTCATTTTACTCACCCCCAACCTCTGGCAACCACCAGTCTGTTCTCTGCACCTATAAGTTTGGTTTTTAAGATCCACATATAAGGTCCATCATCCGTGTCATTGCAAATGGCAGAATTTCCTTTTTTTTATGGCTGAATAGTCCGTTTTCTAAATACACCACATTTTCTTTATCCACCCATCCGATGATGGACACAGGTTGTTTCCATGCCTCGGCTATTATAAATCATGCTGCAGTCAGTGAACATGGGAGTACAGATATCTTTTCAGGATAGTTATTTCATTTCCTTTAGACGTATACCCAGAAGTGGGATTGCTGGATCATGTGATAGTTCTATTTTTAATTTTTTGAGAAACCTCCATACTGTTTTCCAGTGGCTGCACCAGTTTACATTCCCACCAGCATGTTTTTCACTTTAACTAAGATTGATGGCAATATTTATCACAGTAAGTGAGAAATAGCAGTTTTCAAAATACAGAATTTATTTGTAACTTACTTTACCCTTCATGAAAACAGTAGTGGTCTTCAGGCCATGACCAGTATCGAGGTCGTTAAGGGCATAGGGTGCAGAGTGAGGCAGACACAAGTGTGGCTTGTGGCTCCCGCATTTAACTGCTTCAAAAGCTCTGTGTCCAAAGAACAAATGGGGATGATGCTGGGGCCTCTGTCACTTCCTTAGCCTTGCTGTGAGGATTAAATAAGATTATGCCTCTAAGAGGTCTGACTCATGGAAAGTGCTTTGTAAATGTTAGCTACTTTTCCAAGGAGTCAGCATATAACTTATCATCCAAATTTGGGACACGTTTGAGAGCAAACGAGGGCTCAGTAACCACATCGGTGCCAGAGGCGTAGCCTAGAACTGTCCTGGGGACTGGAACTTCGAGCCTCTTAGAGCTACTGCATCACCGTGGGGCTTTACCACTCCTGGTTTCTCCCACTCTTTTCTCTGGCGGTGTTGCTTCCCTGTCTTGATTGCATACAGAGATTATGGGTCACTTAAATAAGAAGGAACCAAAAAAAAGAAGAGTAAGAGAAACAACAGGGATTTCTAGAGTATTTGGTAATTAAGCCTATAGACACAAGTAGAAATAGTAGGGACCGTGCAGGCTGTGATGTCAGAAGATGCATTTTTCAATCTTTCCTCTAGTTGTATAGTTTCTTAACTTCTCTGAGATCTCATTTCTTCCTCTGTAAAAACAAGAATTATAGTATTTAACTTGCTGGTTTACAGATGTTAAATTCATAAAGGACCAGCCCAAATGGTAGATGTATTATTATTCACACACTTAAAATTCTTTACAGAAACATGTGTCTACAAGGACTTGTGACATATTCTCATAAATCTGAGAATTCTAGAGAATGGTTAACATATTTTTGGGAAAAACTGTTAGAATTCTAGTTATTCTCTCTAGTTAGTCTCTTGTTTTGTGGGAAATCATTAAAATTCTCTTCTTTGGTTAATCTTTGAGGTCTAAAAGAGTAGCAGGAAAGTGTGGGGACCAGAGACCTAAGGGAATTAAGGATTCTTGTCCTTCTTGGGTGGTTACTGACTCGTGCCCTTTCCTCGCCCTCCCCTGAGTGGAGGGAAGGAGGCTCTGAGCTGCTTGTAGGAGCTTGTTATTCAGGGTGGGGTGCAAAAGCCTGGTCTTTCAGTTACTTTGGTGATGCAATCCTTTCCCCTTAGCCAGGAGGCTTTCCCACAATGATGATTACATTTATGAAACCTTCAGCTTTTAACGTATGCCTGAAGTCACCCCTGGGGCAGGCATCCACTCCAGATTTTGTGTGGTTTCTTTTTTTTCTGAATTTCTGTTAATGTCCTTATTTAAATTCATATACTTCAAATTACTTAAATGTGGCATTTTGCTTTAAGTTATAAATTTTGCCCTTAAGATCTAGCATAAAAAGTTTTACCCTTGCGTGACTTTAATAGAATTTCGTGACAACGTAAGCCCACCACTGTCCCAGAACTTCGCCTGCACTCTGTCCCTGAGGGGCTGAGGCTCTGGGTGATGGTGCCCCAGGGCATAGCCTGGGAGTCAGATGGACTGTTTCTTCTTACAGTCTCCTCTTTATTGAAAGCCTGTGCTAGGTAGCTGGGCATCCTGATTTGGTATTTTACAGAAACGTTCGGAAACGTGCTGTGTGTTATATATGACACTTTTTTCTTGCAGCGTTTTTACTCCTTAGGCCCTCAAGACACGATTTGGGGGTTGGTTAGTTTGTGAAAAGTCTTCCATTTTCTGCTCATCTAAGGTATCGTGTAGCTAACACTTGACTCATGAAAATGAAGTAAGCATCCAACATGCTTTTTCCTCAACCCTAGTTAGGCCAACTCATAGTAGGAAAGTTAGATGTTAAATTGGAAAGGCTTTCTTTGCGTTATTTTTTTGTTAATGACTGCTTGCTTTATTTGTTTTTATTGAAGTATAGTTGACATACAATGTTATGTTAGTTTCAGGTGTACAACATAGGGATTTGACACTTGCATCCATTACAAAATGATCACCGTGATAAGTCTAGTAACCATCTTTCCCCGTACAAACTTATTACAATATTATTGACCATATTCTTTATGCTATATATTATATCCCCATGGCTTATTTTATAATTGGAGGTCTGTACCTTTTAATCCCCTTCACTTATTTCACCCACCACCTTCAGCCCCTCCCATCTGGCAACCGACCACCCATTTGTTCTCTATGAATGTATTTTTATTTGTTTCATCTTTTAGATTCCACATATAAGTGAGATCATATGATATTTGTCTGTCTCTGCCTGGCTTATTTAGCGTAATACCCTCTAGATCTATCCATGTTGTCGCAAACAGCAAGGTTTTTGTTTGTTTTTTTTTTAATGCCTGACTAGGAATATTCCTCTGTGTTTGTGTGTGTGTGTGTGTACATCCCACATCTTTATTCATTCATCTATTGATGGACACTTCAGTTGCTTCCATATCATGGCTATTGTAAATAATGCTTCAGTGAACGTTGGGTGTGCACTTTATGTTTCTGAATTAGTGTTTTTGTTTTCTTCAGGTAAATACCTAGAAGTGGAATTGCTAGATAGTATGGTAGTTCTTTTTTAAATTTTTTGAGGAAACCTCCATACTGCTTTCCATAGTGGCTGCACCAGTTTACACTCCCAGCAGCAGTGCACAAGGGTTCCCTTTTCTCCACACCCTCTCCAGCATTTATTTGTTGTCTTTTTGATGATAGCCATTCTGACAGGTGTGAGGTGATATCTTATTGTGGTTTTGATTTGCATTTCCCTGACGATTAGCGATGTTGAGCATCTTTTCATGTGTCTTTTGGCCACCTGTATAATCTACTTTGGAAAAATGCCTACGTGGGAAGGCTTCCTTAATATTTTATCTTTTGTGACAAAGTTATAGACAGCTTTGAAAAGTATTAGATTTAGACCAAAATTTCTGTCTCCAGTTTGCCACAGCTTAATGAGGGCTGAAATTTATGGACTCCTGTTGTCTGTCACAGGAAAGGTGTTTTAATTGGCAAGTGGTTTATTTGAGATGTCATTCTTCTGAACCCAGCAGAATGACTCATTGCCCTAAACGGTAACAATTTCTAGTACTGTAGCTGAGCTTAGGTCCTCATTCTTTTATTGAATATGCAGAGTACAAAACTATTCAGACCTCCCCAATACCGCAGAAAACCCCACACTAACTTTGTTTCCTGATGCAGGTTTGAATATCTTTTTAATTTTGACAATACCTTTGAGATTCATGATGACATAGAAGTGCTGAAGCGGATGGGAATGTCCTTTGGCCTGGAGTCAGGCAAGTGCTCCTTGGAGGATCTGAAACTTGCTAAATCACTGGTGCCAAAGGCTTTAGAAGGTTATATCACAGGTATGTTAACTCATGCTTTTTCAGTGTTGTCCTTGATTAAATGTCAGACCCTAACTTGCTAAAACCTTTCTCATAGAAAATTAAAGCCCACACTGTATGCCCTTCCTCAATTCTGTGCCCTTCCCTACCCTAAAATGTAACCTCTCTCTTGAATTTCTTGTTTATCACTACTTGCTTTTCTTTAGAGACACAAACACAAACAAATATAGTAAGCTGGAAACAATTTATTAGTTTTGCCTAATTCTCACCTTTACGTAAATAGAATCATAGTGATATATTCTTTTGTGATTTGACTTTTTTCACTCAACATCATGTTCTTTAGATTTGTCCACGTGGTTTCATATAGCTGTAATTGATGCATTTTTACATAGAATTCTTGTATGCATAGAATTCTAGTATGTGGGTAAAGCACATTTGTTCATTTTACTGATCATAAACCTTTAGTGTGTTTCCAGTCTCTTGATATTTAAACGGTGCTGCTTTGAACATCCCCGTAACTGTATTGCGGTGGCTGTGTGCAAGTGTATAGAGTGAGATTGCTGGGTCAGAGTCGGGTGCATCTTCATCGTTACTAGATGATGCCGCAGCTTTCCAATCTCATTTTGCCAAGTTACATTCTCACCTGCAGAGTGAAAGAGTTTTATCTTCCCAGGCAGGTGGATGTGAAATGGTATGGTAATTTTTTAAAATTGAGATTTAATTCATGTACCATTAATACACCATTTTTTTAAAAAAGTTATTTATTTTTGGCTGCGTTGGGTCTCTGGTGCTGCGCGCGGGCTTTCTCTAGTTGCGGCTAGCAGGGCTACTCTTTGTTGCTGTGTGTGGACTTCTCATTGCGGTGGCTTCTCTTGTTGCGGAGCATGGGCTCAAGGCGCGCGGGCTCAGTAGTCGTGGCTTACAGGCTCAACAGTTGTGATGTGCAGGCTTAGTTGCTCCACGGCATGCGGGTTCTTCCCAGACCAGGGCTTGAACCCGTGTACCCTGCATTGGCAGGTGCATTCTTAACCACTGCGCTACCAGGGAAGCCCAAAATACATTTTAAAGTGTACAATTCAGTGGTTTTAAGTATATTTACAGGGTTACTATGCAGTCATCACCAACCATTATCTCATTCTAAAACATCTTATCACCCCAAAGAGAAACCCCACATACACTAGCAGTCACCCTTTATTCCTCCTTTCCTCCCGGCTCCTGGCAACCACTGATCTACTTCCTGTCACTGTGAATTTGTCCATTCTGGACCTCTCATATAAATGGAATCATATAATATGTAGCCTTGGTGACTGACTTCTTTTACTTAATGTAATGTTTTCAAGATTCATCCATCCTGCTTCATCCCTTTTTATTGCTGTTTTGTGGACATACCACATTTTTTTAATCCATTTGTTAGTTGGAGGACATTGGGATTGTTTTCAGTTTTTAGCTATTATGAATGATGTTGCTATAAACATTCTTGTACATGTTTTTTTATGAACATAAGCTTTTGGTTCTGTTGGGTGTATGCCAAGCAGTGGAATTGCTGGGTCATATGATAAACTGTATTTAACATTCAGAGGAACTGCCAAACTATTTTCCAAAGCAGTTGTACTGTTTTACAATCCTACCAGCAATGTACCAGGGTTCTGATTTCTCCATATCCTTCTCCACGCTTGTTCGTCTTTTTTATCGCAACCATCCTGGTGGATGTGAAGTGGTGTTTCACGGTGGTTTCAGTTTGCATTTTCCTCATGACGGATGATGGTGAGCATCTTTTCATGTGTTTACTGGTGATTTGTTTATCTTCCTTGTAGAAATGTCTATTCAGATCCTTTGCCCATTTTTAAATTGGGGTGTTTTAAGAGTATAGTGAGTGTACTTGAAAATGGAAACACTATGTTTTGCATGTTCTAAAATTCAGATTTTCACTAATTCAGAAATTTTCTTTATGACTGTCCTAGTTCCTAAGACTGTGGTATATTCTGCACATAGAATTTGGATGTATAGACAAAAGCATTCTTTGGCCTTTGCTTTTGCCAGTTTCCTTCATTTATAAGCATTACTACCTAGAACTAATATTAAAATGCCTTTAAAACATGATGAGAAATTCTAAAGTATATTAAGTCAAATATAAGCAAAGAGGTTGTTTTTATTTTGTTTTATGGTTTTGGCCCTTTAGTCACAACACAAGAGTCTGTTGATTGAGATTTGGTTTCTGTTGGATTTAGTTTTTAAATTCGCACCACCCGCCTCCTGCAAATGGGACCCCCTCTTCTTGCCCCTCAGCGACCCAGTTCCCCGTCCTCACCCCGACCTGCTCCGTGCTCCCCTCGCTCCCCCCCAGAGAAGGACCTCCTGTTTTATTAGCAGCTCAGGCATCCTAGCCGTCCAGCAGGGTCTGCATAAAGCTCTTACTCCATAGATCACCAGGACTTTATTTTAGCTCATTCTCAGTGAAAAGACTCAGGGCGATTAGGCGGGCTCTGTGGCTTTGATCTCTTCGTGACCTTGTTTGCAGACCGGGATGCAGACTTTCAGGTTAGTTCAGAAGCAGAAGCGTGTGTGCCTTCAGTATGTGGAGGGACAGGGTGGCTCTTGAGGAGGGTTGTGAGAACCGTTGTGTGGGTCCTAGGAAAGAAAGAAATGTTGGCTTCTCAGAGCCATTGTGAAAAGAAAATGTGTCAAGAGCTGTGTTCTGGGCTTCCCTGGTGGCGCAGAGGTTGAGAGTCCGCCTGCCAATGCAGAGGACGCAGGTTCGTGCCCCAGTCCGGGAAGATCCCACATGCCGCGGAGCGGCTGGGCCCGTGAGCCATCGCCGCTGAGCCTGTGGGTCCAGAGCCTGTGCTCCGCAACGGGAGAGGCCACAGCAGTGAGAGGCCCGCGTACCGCAAGGAAAAAAAAAAAAAAAAAAAAAAGAGCTGTGTTCTGGCAGAAGGTTTCCATATATACTAATTGATAACACTTAGCACAGGATTCTGGCTTTAATTTCATTATGTACGGACTTGTTCTTATTGTATGTGTTTAAAGTCTACTCTTAGAATTGAAGGGTTTTTGTTGTTGTTTTTTTCCCCACAGCTGCCTTAGTTCGCCTGGGAAGAAAAGATCCACAAGGCCATTTTAAGATGAATGTAGTCATTTAGTTTACTTTTTTCCTACGTGGGAAGCCTCTCACTTGGTCAGGTAGTGCCAGGATAGTGGAGTTTCCAATCCCAGTACACAGTTTCTTTTCCTTTTTGCACAGTGATAATCAAAATAGTTTTATAAAGTATAATAAAAGCTTATTTGGCAAATTACACTTCCTCAGCATACACTTGGTCTTATCTCACAACGTAAGTCAAATAAGTTTCTTATTTTAGGAATGCATTTCTGCTGTACCTACCACCTGTGTTGTAAACTCACCGTCGAAAGAGATGGTACTCCTTCGTGCGGTAACAGATCTCAGATGTTCCAGTCACTGCCTCCTCTGAGCTAACATTCTAGATAAGGAGACAAGCGTTAAACAAGTCGAAGTACAATAAGAATTGGTCACGGTCGTGATAGGAAAACTATGGTAAATGCATAGAAAATGAGATTGCAAGGACGTAGCCAAAATGTTTCATACAGACTAAAACAGCAACGCCTGTCTCGCCCTCATGAAAAACGCGACTGTGCGTGGCCTTTTAAAATAAGGTCTAGTTCAACTTGTAAAGCAGAGGGTACCAGGAAGAAGACGAGGCCTCTGGTGCCTAATAGCACTGAGTTCACCAGGGGGCACGAAAGGACGGCGTGCTGGGGGCCTTGGGCAAAAATGTGTCTGTCCTTCTGGCCTAAGACATTGCGACCTGACTTTGTCTGCACCCACTCGTGCTCAGCTTGTTAACGCCCCGGCCAGAGGCTTTTGTGCTGAGTTCGGCGGGTGTTCAGGACTAGTACAGCTCTCACTGTACTGAGTGAGCTGCCCTCTCGAGGTCTTCTGTAAGAAAAAAGAATGAAGAGTCTGTGATTGGTTTAATTTGAATTCTTTCCTGCTGTAGTCTGCCTTCCTGTATTTCCCCCCACCCACCCACCCACCGCTCTTAAGTTCTGTTTTCCAAGCTGAAGAAACCTGGGTTCTTCCCAGGGCAGGAGACTCGTCCGGCTGTAATTCAGAACAGGCCGATGGCCTTACTTGTCTGTGTTTTCTTCGCGCCATAACAAAAGCAGCCACGGAACTTACAGAGCTGCCATCTGTTTTTGTTTTTCCCTGTAGACATCTCCACAGGACCGTCGTGGTTAAATCAGGGACTGCTTTTGAACTCTACCCAGTCAGTTTCAAACTTAGACCTGACCGCTGGTGCCACCTTGTCCCAATCAAGGTACGTATTTTTTCAGGGTGAGAAGGGCGAGCCACGAAGCCCTGACCCTCCCTGGAGGGGAGAGCCAGTGTGCTGCGCCGGCCGGCCGGGTCCCAGGCGGCGCCGGCAGGGCTGGCCTGCGGCTCCCCCTTTCCCCGGGTTCTTTTCCCTGTGCTCTCCAAAGCTTGAGACATCCACCACGTTAATGAGCCTGTGTGTTTTCAATTGTTTGCTAGTGCAAACCAAGGGTTGTGCTTGGATGCTGAAGTGGCCTTAGCAACGGGGCGGCTCCTGGCCGCAGACACTCACCGGTCCGGCAGTGCGGCCTCCCACTGCTCTGAGTCCCGAGGCGAGACCCCCTGTTCCCTCAACGACGAGGACGAGGACGAGGACGAGGAGGACTCCTCCTCCCCAGAATAAAGACAGGCGCAGACCCACGTTCTGCTCTTTGATGCTCATGTGTGTTTTTAGTGTGAGCTCTTGTGTTTGAAACGATTGCTTCGGTCTTTGCCTTTGTTTGCACTGTGTGTTCAGTGAAAACTAGGGAAACACAATAAGCAAATTACCTGAAGGCTGAGAGGATTGAGGTGAAAGTTAACGTAGTGTGAATGAAAACCCTGAACGACAGAGCAGTAGATCACATGGCAAACAAAGCACGTACTCGGAGGTGGCAGAGGGGATAGTCCCTGACTTGGCAGCACGAACGCAGCGCATTTATCTTCCGTGAGGCGGGGCGCCGTGGCCCCCAAACCCACGCAGCCCTCCTTATTGCCGAGGTGGCTCCATGAACAGTCCCCGACGGCCGTGTGCCCCACGCCCCGCTCCCTGCTCTGGGCTGCCTTTCACGAGGCGGAGCTGAACGCGAGAGGTTCCCGGTGGGAGGAGCTGTACAGCGAGGGATGGAGACCCTCGTGGCCCAAGGAGCACAGATTGAACCGCTGAACTAGTTGAAAGTCTAGTCGAGGTGCTTTACGCATCAGCTGCCTTAGACGGCTTCTAGAAAGGAGCGAACGCTAATTCTTGAGTACTTAAGTGACATTTAGAATAATTTATAGTCAAACTGAAATGATCACTATTAGCCAATGCATTGGTGCATAGAATTTTCTAGGGCTACTTCTGGAAGCCAAAATAGAATAGCATTTCCACGTGCATTAAATACTTTGCCAGCACTGCCTTTCGCCAGCAACCTAAATCTGGAGTTTTACAAGAGAAGAAAATTGTCTCTATCGTTTTAATCAGAGCTATGCATTTCATACCGCTTTTTCACCTAGAACAAAACAAAGAAACAAGTCCCTATGACCGAGCTGCTTGCTTACAAGTTCCCTGCCGTAATTGTATGATTTCACCCCGTGTGCAATTTGTGAAAATGAACTGTCATTACTTTTGTCTGAAAAGTATTTCCAGAATACGAACAGCAATGTTTTCCTGTCCATGTCACCTTTGGTACATTCTCATTCATCAAAATGACCATATTGGGTTGATTCCTGGGTCAAACGCATTTCAAACTCACCCGATATTCAGTGTTTCACAGAAACACCAAAAAACGTTGAGCACTCCAGGTGACTGGGTGTGCAGTAGATCAGGACATAGACTGTCAGGTCAGAGCCAAAGATGCCGCTAGGAACCGCGCACTGCTGGGTTCACTTCCCGCCCCTCTGAATACGCGTGTGGAGTCACTGCCACCACAGCCAAACCCCGACCTAAGCGCACATTAGTTAAGGTCTTGGAAAGGAGCAAACGATAATGGAAGATTAACTCTAAATCTCTGACTTGAATCATTTAGATTTGCCCCGAGATTATGCATCCAGCGTCTGTGGGCTCAGCGCTGAGCTCAGCCCAAACCGGCTCTTCCCTAAGCCCCGCAGGGGAGCGCGGGAGCCGGTGCCCACAGTGAGCCGGCGGGGAAGGGCCTGGCTGACCCACACAACCAGTACACAAGGATGTACAACTCTAAGTTCTCCTTTGAGACAAAACGCATTCCATCAGGAATAAGCCATAGCGCAGACTCAGAGTGCGGAGGGGCCGGAGAGGTGGAGGCAGGTGCAGGAGGGCCCCGTAGCAGCCTGAGTTCCGGGCCACCCTGAGGCCGGGGTGGGCGCGGGAGGGAGGGCCCGAGGGCCTCCAGGGCACGTTCTGCCTGGAAGGTGTCAGCTGCACCGTCAGGGAAAAACCGGGTCTCCTTCAGGCTGCCTCTCCCTCTCCCAAGCCCAACTTTTCTTGCCCCTGGACTTGAAAGGGGCCCAGCGGGGACCTGGAGAGGCCCAGGGCCACAGCGGGCTTTTCAGACTTCAGAATACCATGCCGCAGGTCCCAGGGCCACACATCAGCGTTCATGACAGGTACACCAGTCGTGAGCACTCCTCTACCAGGTAGCAGGCTCCTTGCCAGAGTTCGTGGGGCACCGAGCCCCTCCCTTCTCTGTTCTCTCTCTGCTGCTGATAAAATATGGGTTTAAAAGAAAAAGCAACCAAAGACTCTTACCATTCGTTACTGGTGCCCCATCAGTGGCCTCCGCAGCCAGCGAGCGGCGTGTGGTGTTTGTTTGGCAGGAAGTGGCCTCCGTTCCTCAGTGACACCCTTGGGTTACTGCTGAGGACGCCCAGCAGAGTCACACTGTGGTCACAGGATGTGTTGTCACTGGTGTAAGGCTTTACCTGAGCAGAAAGCTAGACTCAGATGTTTAGAAAGAGAAATTCTGTCATTCTTCTGCTTCTCCCTTAAACAGATTTATGTGGTTCTAAAGTTCATTACTCAGTCACAATTTCATATAGAAATCAAACAGAAAAAAAAAAAAAGGAAATTATGGTTACAACATCCAGGCTTCTCTATAGGAGTAGCACTTGGGGTTATTTGCACACGCACATGTACACACACACGCGGACACCCCTCCCAGAGGGTGCTGGTTACACTCTGCTTGGGGGAAGTTCAAGAGTCCCCCTCTCCCTCAAGCGCCAGTGTATTCGGTAACCTTTCCGGTGCACGGTGTCGCCCAGTGAAGTCGTGATCCGTTTAGCACCCGCGCAGGTGGCACCAAGCCTGCCGTCTTTGGCCCTGATGTGGGAGGGTCCAGGCAGTGCCCACGGCGCCCAGGCAGCCGCCCACACTTGCTGCCCTTCCCTGCTGCGCGTCTGTCTGACCCGCTTCATTTTCTCCTGTGATGACAAGGTGATGGGAGCAGCTTCAGTAAGTGTTGGCATAAACTGTGCCTTATGATCACGGAGGACCTCGGGGAGGGGCCAGGAGAGGAGGTGCTGAGACGGTGATTCCTCACCTCTCAGCGCTGCCCGCCCCCCTGCAAAACTTTACAAATGACCCGTCTTCTAGAAATGGTGGGGAGAAAACTGTCTGCAGTTGGCTGCCACTTCACCAGGATAAAGAGGATAACTCTCTTCGTTAGCAGAATTTACAGTTGTCCCCATACTCTGCCCTACCTGAAAAATGATGCCGGGGCAGCCCCCAGGCACACATGAGCCCCTGCAGGTAGTTCAAGCAGAGAGAATTCCACAAAGGCGTGGCTCACTTTAGCCGTGCAGACACCAGAAACTCGGCTGTTTGGTAAAACACAGCCCTTTCTGGGCTGCTCAGGTTGTAGAGACAGCAAAGTTTGGGTGTAACCTGGGCCCTGGGACCGTCAGAGCTTAGTGGGCATGGGTGGGGCAGGGTTAGCAAAGGAAGGAAACTGCCTCAGCTCTTCCTACAAGAACCACACACAGGGGGAGAAGCCTGGTTAGCTTCCTGCGTGAGTCACTTCACGTGGCCTTTGATTCCTCACCAGGCCCCTCGCCTCGGGCACATCTGTGAGGTGGCCTTCAGGGCTGCACTGCCACAGTGGTCCCTGCAGGGTGGGGGCTGGACGGTGAATGGGAAGATTTAATCCTTCAGTAAGTGTTCGAGTGAATACAGGACAGAAGATGTTCAGGTTGATTCGTGCTATGGAAAAAAATGACAGGGTCGTGGGGCAGTGGGGGAAAGGCTACTTTGGCTGGCGGTATCCGGGGAAGGCCCCCTGAGAAAGTGACTTCTGTTCTGAATCAGACAATTGAAAGACCTCCCTACCAGGCCACCCTACCCCATAACGTGCACTTGGAAATCTCTGCTAAATTCCAAAGGCCCCACTCTTCCAGCTTTCATCGTACATTTTGGAGTCTGTCAGGGAATTTCTAAGATTAATAAAAGAAAACCAAACTTAGCTACCAGCAGTAGCCATAAACTAAGAGAACATTCTAACCCATGGAGGTCTCCTTGTTGGCTCTGTTACCTTCCAATTGAACCTACACAATAGGAAAGTGAGTAGAAACGGAGAACTTTTCTAGGTGTTTTCTTCTAGTTTTACAAGTTGTTAGATACATAAAGATCTACTTTTTATATTAGATGTATAAAAGAGAATCTTTTATCCTGCATATGGACTAGTTTTAGCAGAGCTGAAGACTACCTGAGGATCATTTTCCCAAATAGGTTCCCCATTTTCAGGCACCCGAAGCAGTGGTCCCCCAGCACTGACGATCACTCCCGCATTTATCCAGACCCACGGGGTGTGCCAGGGCCCCTGCAGGACGCCGCTTGAGCGGCCCTCAGAAACGTGCCTCCCTGCCCTCTGATTCACAGTCATACAACGTTCAGTTCATTTGCTTAACTTCCATTCAAGCCGAAGACTATTACCCAAAAGGAAAATAGTGTCTGACGTCTGACTATTACCCAAAAGGAAAATAGTGTCTGACGTTGACTTTACCGTTTTCTAAAAAGTTCAAGCTAATGCCCACGTAAGTTACATTTCTCAGGAATTAGCCAAGATCTCTCTGGAACGCTGTGCGTAGATAACCTTCGGGACCCCGTTTTCCCACCTACTTCTACACTCACACTGTGCTAAGGAAGAAAAGGTGAGGGCATAAACTCTGCCCCTCCAGTTCTGACCTGGGAGTCCCTGACAAGTACAGAAGTTTCAGTGGCCGCAGGTGTGCACTGACCACGCTCTTGTGACAGAAGAAAGTATATTCGCTTACTTCTGTGCAGCTGTACTTTCAGATAAAATCCTGTATTCTTACAGGGCCTTCGCTTTACACGAAGGCCTGTGAATTCCATGCTGTCGTGACCCCTTGCTACTCCAGCAGATCGGACCCTGGTCCTCTGCCTGTAGCTGCCTTAGAAGCCAGCGTAGTGGACACGTGGGGGCAGGACTCGCCCCTTCTCCACCAAGGGCCTCAGAATAGGGGCAGACCCTCCCCACTTACTCAGGCATGTGAAACCGGCCGGGGGCGTGACCGGCCCGATGCCCCTCAGCCTGTCTGGCAGAGCCTGCCCTGCATCCCGAATCTCCCTCCTCCCGGGGCCCCACTGCCTCCTACAAACCCAGCCCTCACCCGGGTCCTCCCAGAGGGCTTCTGGGTTAGCATCAGCGCTCTGTCACACCAAGTGCTGAACAGCTGAGCAGCAGGAGTGGACTCCGCCCGTGGGTCCCGGCGAGAGGCTGTGGTGTCAGCCTCAGGCCTGTCCCGGCCCGGAAGACCCAGGCTTAGAAGAAACCCGTTCCTCCCTGGGCAGAGCCCTTCACGCACGTTGGAGGTCAACTGGCCCTTGTGTAGCAATGTTAGCTTTTTTCTGTCCGTGCCCGTCTCAACCAGGAGACGTCCCCCGATCACGTTTGGGTTTTAAAACCCGTCGCTTTGTCGCTGCAAACTCACCATGTTGTCACTTCCCATGCGCTGTCTTCAGCATGTCGGGCACTAATGGCAAATGGCCTGATGGTTCTGTGTGTTCACGACTGGGGTCAAAGATTTCTCGCAAACCCAAAGTCTCTGGGGACCGAGATTCTCTTCTGCTAAGAGACTTCTCTGAGCGTGTTGCAGTTCTGTTTTTCCCAGTAGAACCGTGGCGGCTTCAACCGTTCGGTGTCCCGAAAGGCGGACCCACCGGCCGCGCCGGAGCTCGGAGGCCCACAGTTCAGTACTGTGAGGTCTCGAGGCGGCTGCTTGCCATCACCACCCTGTTAGACAAAAAAGAAAGGCCATGAGCCCAAATCCCCAGCTGGTTCACCTGTTCATTTGTAGATGTCGTACTCTGATCATGTGCTGATAGGTTTTATTTCCAGAAAATACAGTTCTGCTTTTTTCTGCATGAAGGAAACATCATGGTGCCACATGCTTTAAGCAGTTTAAACGAGAAATAAGGGGAAAATGCAAACACCACATCTGACCTGCCTAATGTAGACTTTATTAGATTGAAGTATCTAACCTGATTATTATTTTGTAGCATTCTCAAACTTTGTAAATAAATACCATTATTTTTATATGGAAATTTTATAGAAGAGCTATTTCTGTATACTTAATTATTCCTGGGTTTTCTGAAATTGCTTCCAGTAGGTAATGGACAAGTGCTAATCTGTGTTCCTGTAAAGGATGGTTCAAGGACCACCCACAGCAGAATTGATGGGGGGAGTTTTAAAATTTTGCCTCCCTAGGACTCACCCCAGACGCTCACTCAAAAGCTCTGGTGGCGGGGGGGAGGGGGGGAGCCTGGGAAGCTGTATTTTTAATAAACTCTTGAGTGGGTTTTTTTGTCCATTACAGTGTGTCTGTCCATCCTGAAAGATTAAAAGAAGGAAAGAAAGAATAAGCATTTGAAATGAGTTTAAGTTGTGCTTGAGGAAAAAAATGTATCAGACTGTTCCATGATTTGAATGAGATGTACTATAGAAAAAATAAATAATTTAAAATAACTGTGGTCTCATTATTAGCAGGCTGATGGCGGTGGTGGTTAGTGAATACTGTGCAGTGCCCAGACCCCGGCCCCATCTGAGTCCCTCTCCCCAGGAATTGCCCTTAAAAGGGAGCTGCCTCACCCAAGGTAATATACCACACGCAGCCAGTGAGGGGTACAAGAGGCCCAGCCGCCTTGCCCCAGTTGGGGTATCTGAAGGGCCGTCTCCACGTCAGAGTGCCTCGGGGAATTGGCTGGTTCCTCTGACGACTGTGTCACGGCTCAGCTACTCTCTAGCCCACCCTGCCCCCCTCACTACTTACAGGTCACGTCCCCAGAGCACTTCAGTGCACATCCACCACCTGTCCCACCTAGGATGGAAATGTCAGACATTTAAAAGGTTTTCTGCATTGGAGACCTGTGACTTTACATCTTTATAAGATCACTTTAGAAGATAATCGCCTAAAGAATAATGTCTTTACAGTCTCAGAAACAACCGACTGTAATACAGGTTTTTAGGGAGAATGCTCATCTTGCCTTTAACCAAACCGGCATCAGAGAGACGAGCTACAGTGATGAGTACAGAGTGAGGCCCCAGGAGCCACCGTGGCCCCCAGAACCTCCTGCTCAAGCAATCTCTGCCTGCCTTGGGAGGGGTGGGAGCCCTTGATAACGCTGTCTTATATGCAGTCTGAGCTGGGTGCGTGGTGGGCACGTGGACAGTCGGAAGGGTTTGGCGCAATTGGGGGATGGCAGGATGGGGCCACGTCCTAAAGAGAGACTAGGAAATGGTGAAGGAAGCACTCACTTGAATGTTAATGTCCAGTGGGACTTCCCTGGGGGTCCAGTGGTTAGGACTCTGCGCTTCCACTGCAGGGGGCACAGGTTCAATCCCTGGTCAGGGAACTGAGATCCTGCAAGCCATGCTGCATGGCGAAAAAAAAAAAGAATGTTAATGTCCAGGAAGAAAGGCATCCTCCCTTAAAGACTCTCACTTGAGTTGAGCAGACCAAGTCAGTGATGGTGGTGTGGACTGTCCAGCATTGAAGTGGGGAGCCAGTGCCTGCCCCCTTTCCCAGGGACTTCCTGGAGTGGTGAGCCCAAGCTGGTAGCAGCTCCTCCCTAGGGCTATTTGGCGAACGTGTCCAAGGACCCATGCGAGTAACACTGGATCACTTATTTGGCCATGAGGACGTGCTTTGCTCTTGTGGCCGCATGGGGGATGTCGTGCGAGACTGCTGGGAGTGTCGTTGGTAGGTGTCAACACAACCAGTGGCCACGGGATTGGCCGGGGAGATGTCCACAGAGCCCCAGCAGTTGTTTACGTCAATACCCAGTTCCTTGAGCTGGGCTCTGCTGAGGCGACACGGCATCAGCGAGAGGATGGCCTCAGCCAAGGGTCCTCCCCAGAAGCCAGAACTCATCTGACAATCGACTGTTGCCTTTTTCGGTTCCTACTCCCAGAGCTAGTTTTTCCCCATTCCATCGGACAGACGAACTGCTACAGTAGTTCCATCCTCCTTCCATTTCTGTGTCTTATTTATTTGAGCGCTGGCTCCTCTAACTGCTGCTTGTGCCTGAGAACACCTCGATACTTCCCCCGTTTCTTGCCT
The DNA here is from genome assembly GCF_949774975.1 of Lagenorhynchus albirostris. Taxonomy (NCBI): domain Eukaryota; kingdom Metazoa; phylum Chordata; class Mammalia; order Artiodactyla; family Delphinidae; genus Lagenorhynchus; species Lagenorhynchus albirostris. Next base: position 24,546,546 of record NC_083099.1, read on the forward strand.
GGGAAGAGGGCTCCGCGTGTTCATACCGTGAACCACTCCCAAATGCCCGGGAGCTTCCTGCTTACTGCCAGCTCAGCCTTCTTCCCGAGAGGCCTTTCCAGCTTCTTGCTGAAACTTGCTTTCAGGAAATCTAAGCGTATAAAATGCTCTGTAGTAAAGGCAGGCCTGTATCAGGGTGGGTGAAACCAGTCCCACTGAATGCAAAGTACAATTTGTCATGACCCCTCTTTCACTTTCATGCAAATCACTTTGCCATTTCTGCCACTGGGGCACAGCTCCCATCGCCAACCACTTCCTTCTCGCTGGCTTGTCTCCTGCCTTACTCCAGGGCCTCGAGTACTATGATGCCTGTCATACTGAGGTCAGATTTGTTTTCATGCCCTAGCACTTGGCCATGGCCCCCCAAAGCCAGAATTTGATTAGAAATCCCCAAAAAAGTATGCACTGAAGCCCCAAAATAATGGTCCTTAAAAAGGTGCCATCTCCACAGGAATTATTTTCAGATTCTGCTAATAAATAGATTTGTTTTTGAACCTCCAGTGAACAAAGTCTTGTATTGCATCTTTAAAAAAAATATTTATTTTTGGCTGCATTGGGTCTTAGTTGTGACACATGGGATCTTCGTTGAGGCACGTGGACTTCTCTCTAGTTCTGGCGTGCGGGCTCGGTAGTTGCAGTGCGTGGGCTCTCTAGTCGTGGCGTGCAGACTACAGAGCGCATGGGCTCTGTAGTTGCGGCATGCAGGCTCTCTAATTGTGTCTTGCGTGCTCAGTAGTTGCAGTGCATGGGCTTAGTTGCCCCACAGCACGTGGAATCTTAGTTCCCTGACCAGGGATCGAACCCACGCCCCCTGCATTGGAAGTGCGTATTCTTAACCATTGGACCACCAAGGAAGTCCCTTGTATTGCATCTTTAATCTGAATACAACAAGAAGTGCTCTCACAGAAGGTGTCTGTAGAACATCTAGGTGCGGCCTGCTTCGTGCGATGGGCCATTGGAGCAGTGCTGGGCTCTTCCACTCCTGCCCGTCCTGTGATCATCTAAAAGATGAACAGTTTCCTCAAGGTTTATCAAAATTCAGTTTATAAATCACTATTAACAGTTATAAGAATGATAGATTTTTACTTTAAAAATACTTGTGGAAATTATTTTTTAAGAACAAAAACCAGGGACTTCCCTGGCGGTCCAGTAGTTAAGATTCCGCGCTTCCCCCGCAGGGGCACGGCTTCGATACCTGGTTGGGGAACTAAGATCCCGTATGCCATGCAGCATGGCAAAAAAAAAACACCACAAACCAAAACGTGAGCCCAGTGGACACTCCTGAAAGTCAGACTAAAGGCATGTAAGGAGACAGAGACCATCAAACTGCAGTTCCTACTGGGGGCGGTTAGTGTCCCACGGGCCTCGTCAGACAGGCAGGCGGGCCGGGGCAGGCCGTGGGGCTGCCTGCTTCTTCCTAGGTGTTGGCTCCGACCCTGGCAGCACCGCAGAGAAGACAGGCAGCTTCAAAAGCCACAGGCTCTGGCTTCCTCACCTGCACTCCTGGATGCAGACCTTTGGAGGAGGCGTCTGTCTTCAAAGACAGTGTTTGTTAACGGGCAACACCTTCTCCAGGGCTTCCAGAGCCAAATTCCTCAAAAGACATTTCTAAAACCTCTGGAATGAGGGTCGGCATCAGGGCAGCTGTTTCCTCCCTGTTGGGCCTCTGTGCCAGGAACCTGGCCTGTACGTGACTGGGCAGGTTAAGGACAGGCCTGGCCAAAGAAATCTGCTTGCTGAGGGGACAGTCATCGTCCCCGCCCCCCCCCCCACACTGTGGCTTCCCCACCCTGAATCCCTTTTGAAAGTCTTCTCAGAGCCTGGAGGGCAAAAGCATGAGCAAGTTGCAGGGTTGGCTGGAGTTAGGCCGGGGAGGTAGGTGCTTGCTGGGGCCACTCCCAGTCATCATGATAAAGGACAGACACGGAGCAGATGGGGAAAAAAGTCCAGGAGAAACACCACGGGCAGAACAAACACAGAAATGAAAAACTGCGACGCCCACGTAGCATGAGCCATGGCGGCCAGGCAGGCGCTGGAGGGCCTCGCCCGTCAGCCAGTAGCGGCTGGAAAGCAGCACAACCTCCTGTGAGGTGGCCATGTGCTTTGCTTAAGTTTTTGTTTGTAAGACTCAACAAATACCAGCTGCTGCACTGGGAGTCCCTGATGGAGTTTAAGTCCTGCTGGGTATACGGTAATGGATTGAGGAGACAAGTCGGTCACACAGTCTACTCATCTGATGAGCTTGGATGAGCTGGCATTTGAGAAATTTTAGTTGACTTTTTTTTTTTTTGCGGTATGCGGGCCTTTCACTGCTGCGGCCTCTCCCGTTGTGGAGCACAGGCTCCGGACGTGCAGGCTCAGCGGCCATGGCTCACGGGCCCAGCCGCTCCGCGGCATGTGGGATCTTCCCGGACCGGGGCACGAACCCGTGTCCCCTGCATCTGCAGGCGGACTCTCAACCACTGCGCCACCAGGGAAGCCCAGTTGACGTTTATTTACATTTGCGTGCGTGTACACAAATTCCGTAATTCCTAGTCATCGTCTGATAACAAAATTCTAATTTTTCTGTAGGACTTTGTCATGTTCAATAAGCAGTATTAGAACACACTCTGCAGTTGACAGTCTGTTGACTTTCTTGGCAAATTTTTTTTTTTTAACATTCTTGGCAAATTTTTAAGTGAAGAGAGACAGTCAGGAAAGTAGGGAGTGTAGCCAGGCTCTGGCCAGATCATTCATGCTGAAGGTGAGAGTGCTACTTGGTTATTCAGGCTAACCAAAGGGTCAACATAAAGAGTGTGTAGTTCACCTGTTCATTCGTTCATTCACTCGTTTGCACACCTTGACCTGTCTTCCTCCCTCTGATCACAGCGTGTGCGCACATCGGGGTGGGCTGGCTGGGGCCGTTTGAGGGACCTCCGTGCAAGAGGAGGGAGGGAAGCCCCTGCAGCTCACAGGCTCCAGCATCACAAACCGGCACCCACCTCACTCGGGAATTCTCAGGCTTCACTGTCAGTGGGAGGGAACCCAGGGAAAATCTTTGTCTCTCAGAAATTAGAAGTTCTCTGAAAATGACCTACAATAGGAACTTGTTTCTTATACATGGACTTTCTTTCATCTTTGTAAATTCAGGGCCTGGCACAGTAACTGGTATGTAATGATAGGTTCTTAGTCTTTATTGAACGAGTGAATGAACGAACGAACGCATGAACAGGTGAACTACACACTCTTTATGCTGACCCTTTGGTTCGCCCAAATGACCAGATAGCACTCTCACCTTCAGCATGAATGATCTGGCCAAAGCCTGGCTAACCTGGAAAGACTGACCTCTTAACCATCCTATGTTCTGCTGGATTGAGTCAAGAGAGGACAAGACGGTGAAAAGAGACATTTGCCTGGCTTCGGAAGTAACTGGGTGATAGGAGCAAATAAGCTGATGCAAGGAGAAAAACTCTGCCTCTTGGGGAGAAGGTCGGGGGTAGCAGGCCTCACTGTCACCCGCCTCTGGGTCCTACCTGACAAATCCTTTCTAGCGACTCGCCCACAGGCCCGACTGTGCTTTTCCAACCAGCCCAGGCCCCTGCGTACTATACGCTTCTCTCCCCACCAGGACGTTAGTAGTTTATTTTCTATGAGCCAGTAAGAGACCATGGAAAGATGAGGGCTCCACTCTGATAAGTCTCAAGCCAATATGGTTTGTGTTTCCAATACAGAAACAGCTGCTTCATGCCCCGCACCCCCCCGCCGCCAGTCCAGTACCAGCAGTTCTGTCTTTCCACTGCTGCCATTAACACACTTGTTCTAACCAGCAGCCACTGGATTTTTCCATACTTGAGTGTGGGCAGCTGTTAACAAGAGAACACTTGCCCAGAGAAGCCAGCAAGCATGGGAAGGAATGAGCTTGTTACACAGTCAAAAACAGATGACTAGGAACTACATGAAGTCCGTAGCACTTCCAGCTGCTTTCCATGTGAATTTATCAGTAACAACTCCACAGGAGAAGCTTGAGTGGGAGAGAAGGTGAGGGACTGTCCTAAGGTCATGAAGAGACCAAATCACTTGCAAAAGAGAGTTCCAGCCAGAGAGCTTACCTCACCCAATCTTTGTATCCAGGGAGGGAACAGCCTTAAATGCTGGAGGGGCCGACACGAGGCTCCCCACAAGTCCTCTCCTCAGAAGTCCATTTTAAAAGGCCTCCTGGGACTTCCCTCGTGGCGCAGTGCTTAGGAATCTGCCTGCCAATGCAGGGGACAAGGGTTTGAGCCCCGGACCGGGAACAGCCCACATGCCGTGGAGCGACTAAGCCCGTGCGCCACAATTACTGAGCCCGTGTGCCACAACTACTGAGCCCATGTGCCACAACTACTGAAGCCCGCGCACCTAGAGCCCGTGCCCTGCCGCAAGAGAAGCCACCGCAATGAGAAGCCCACGCACTGCAACACCCACGCACCGCAACGAAGAGTAGCCCCCGCTCGCCGCAACTAGGGAAAGCCCTACGCAGCAACGAAGACCCAACGCAGCAACGAAGCAACGAAGACCCAACGCAGCCAAAAATAAAATAAATTTATAAAAAATAAATTTAAAAAAATAAATCAAAAGGCTTCCTGGGCCAGGCACAGAGCTGTTTTCTTAGTCTCTGCACCCATAGGTGTATCACAGGCCAGGGATGCACCTCTCTTGGGGCAAAACTCTTTTAGTCATTTGTAGGTTGAATTAGCGACTAGTCTTTGATGGGGCAAGATTCTTTTCTACTACCCCAGGGAACTGCCGCAAACCCCTAGCAAGTCTCCCAAGCTGAACGGTGGGCACTGGCTCCAGATGCCCACAGTGGTCAGAGTGCAGGGATGCGCCTGGACCAGGGAGACTCTGAGGGAAGACAGAAATCCTTTGTTCCTAAATAATGAATCTTCTTTAACAGTAATAGCTCTCTTCTTCGGCGCTGCCTACAGAGCGGGCAGCATCTCCTACCCGGGATCATGGCTACCCTCAGACCACTCGTGAAGCCCAAGATGGTCAAAACCTGATGAACCAAGAAGTTCATCCGGCACCAGTCAGACTGATATGTCAGAATGAAGCGGAACTGGTGGAAGCCCAGAGGCATTAACAGGGTGCGCAGGAGATTCAAGGGCCAAAGGTTGATGCCCAACATCAGTTACGGAAGCAACAAGGAAACAAAGCACATGCTGCCAGTGGCTTCCGGAAGTTCCTGGTCCACAGTGTCAAGAAGCTTGAAGTGCTGCTGACGTGCAACAAATCTTTCTGTGCTGAGACTGCTCACAGCCTCTCCTCCGAGAACTGCAAAGCCATTTTGGAGAGAGCAGCCCGGCTGGCCACCAGTCACCAATCCCAACGCCAGGCTGCATGGTGAAGAAAATGAATAGACAGCTCGTGTGCACATTGTGTTTGTGTTAATAAAACCATGAAACTTGGCCCAAAAAAAAAAAAGACACACCAGTAATGAAAAGCAGCTAAGGCATCTAGCGCTAATTGCCAGGCACTCTTCTAAGCACTCGCCCTACTTTACAGACAAAACTAAGGAAACAGAGAGGTTACTGTCCGAGGTCACACAGCTCTGAGCAGGGGGCAGAGCGAGGACTGAAGGCGAGCAGCCTGGCTCCAGGCTGTGCTCTTAAGGATAAATTAGAGCTGCCCCTAGTCCCTCCAAGGCAGTCTTTTCAATTCTGATAAGTGTATCGTCTTACGTTTTATACAAAGAAATCCAGGTCAAACAGGCTGTCACCTGACCCAGAGTTAGTTGGGGGCGGGGTGAGGGTGGTCAGTTCTCTGGGTTTTGAGGGGAACGAGAGTCTGGTGTGGAGATCTGTGCAGTTAGTTGGGACAGTGGCCCAGGAAAGAATGACTAAGGCCGAGAACAAAGCCCCTCTCTCTCCTGCGCCAGCCTCTTCCAGGGAGGGAAGTGTCTTTTGGAAGTGGGGTCCCCAGCAGGCGGTGTCTGAAGGTGGCATGGCTGTGCCCACAAGTCTCCTGTGTTTGCCTCCCTGCCCACCTCTTGACCCTGTGAGTTTCTTTGTCAGGCGAGCTCTCCCCAAATGGTGGCCAGATGGTCCCCAGCAGCTGCTGGATTCCTCACTGCCCTCCAGTCCTCTAGCCCAGAGGTCAGCGCTTCTCCTGACCAGTGTCTTGGGGTTTACTCTTCTTGGACCAGCCTGGGCCACATGCCACCCCGACACCAACCAGTGTGGCTGCAAAGAGCATGCAGATGAGCTCGGCCCGGGCAACCCCTTGCCCTTGGAAACAGGTCGGTGTGGCAGCCCTGCCTGGACCGCGTGGCCTGAGGTGGGGAACATCAAGGCGCTGTGATGGGCCTGGCAGAGACGGGTCAGGGCAGGAAGAGACACGGACACCCGCATTTACCCAGAGCAGCCTTGCTGGAGGAGACCCTCTTAAAAGTGAAAGCATTTGCATTCTACAGCAACACTGTTTTATGTGCTGCTGTGAAGTTAAACACAGTGGGGGTGGTCTGGGCACTTACAAAAACAGCCATGCTTTTCAATAGTGCATTGAAACGCTGGAATTCATAGGATGGCAGGTCTGGAGCAAAGACCTGGATTTCCACTGCGGCTCCACTAAAAGTAAGTCCCTGGGCTGGACTTGTTTCCATCCTCACAGAAGGGGAGCCTCACCTCCGCCCTCCATGCCTCACAGGCATCTCAGGAGAAATACGAATGTGAAAGTGCTTAGCGCTGTTGCAGGAATGTTCAATCCTGAGCAAAATCCTCAGGAACTGGGGCAAAGTGAGTATGGCCAGAAGTCAGTACGACAGACGACAAGTGCAGGGGCCTCTGGGGCCTTGGAGGACGGGGTGTCACAGGCAGCGCCGGGTGGGAGGGGAGACCAGAGGGCCACAGAGGGCAGGCTCCTGGGCTCGGGGGACTGACAATCACAGCTGAGAAAACACACACTTCACAGACTTGATACTTCTGCATCAGGAAACGGCACGAATGATCAGGTCTAAATAGAACAGAGAAGCACTGACCAGCAGAGAGGCCTGCGAGCACAGCGGGCGGGCGTGGAGCCGCACATCCCCGGGGCAGGACAGCTGTGGACAGAGGCATATTCCCGGCAGGCAGGGGACAGTCGGGCCGGCAAGAGATTGAGTGCTACCTCAGGGGACCACCCATTTCAGAGGCCCTGTAATTAGGAGACACACAAAAGATGGCGACATAGTACATGGAGAGAGCTGAAAAGGGTGAAAAGACCCAACTGCTACTATGTATAAAATAGATAACCAACAAGGACCTACTGTATAGCACAGGGAACTATACTCAATATTTTGTAATAATCTATACAGGAAAAGAATCTGAAAAAGGATATATATATCTATCTATCTTGTGCTGTATACCTGAAACTTACATGATATTGTAAATCAACTATACTTCAATAAAAACAAAAGACTTTGAAAAAAAATATAAATAAACAAAAGACCCAACCGGGCGTGTCTACACTCGGTCTCTGCAACAGTTCAGAGAACAGGCTGTGCTTACCTGCCCAGGCCAACCCTAATCAGAAGGCTCTTCATGGAAAAGACATCCAAGAAACCCATTCAGACCGTAAGGAGGAAATGCACCAGTGGCTGCTGTTTGCATCTGCAGTTTCAACACGGAAGGTAACCACTAGTTGGGCTTCCTCTTGTAAAGCTGCCACAGAGGTCTGGGGCTCCCCGAATCTGGTTGATGCTTGGGGTCTGCTAGGGAACCACCTTCCTTAGGAGGCCTCGTTAACAAACTTCCTTGGATGGATTTGGGGACAGTCTGTCTTTAAAACAGCTGCTTCTGAGGGATCCAGATGATAGTCAAATTACCACATGAGATTTTCAAGGAGCCCTTGTGCTACTTTTTTTTTTTTCCTTGTGCTACTTTTAAACCCTAATATGTGTTTCTTGTATTTACTTGCTACGCACATACAAACGTCACACTATTCTTTTCCAACTAATACGGATTTTAAATTCTGCTCGCTACACCAGATAAACTTCTTGTCCATTGGAGTTATTTAAGGATCTGATAGAATCTTCTACAATCCTTTCTCTCAGAGCATTTATAAAATGCAAATATCAAATTTTTAAAAAAGGGGGGGGAATCCTCTGGCGGTCCAGGTTAAGACTCCACATTTTCACTGCTGAAGGCGCGGGTTCGATCCCTGGTTGGGGAACTAAGACCTCACAAGACGCGTGGCTCAGCCATAAAAATAAAAAATAAAATAAAAGGCAAGTATCCTGAAGACTGTGTCTGCAGGTGTGATTATTGCCATCCTTCTGGGTGGCTCCACACTTAAAGCCATTTAAAGTCAGTTCCAACATGTCTCCTCAGAAAGAGGCTCCCCAGACCTGCTGAGCGCTGGCTGAGGGCTGTGGACTGAAGGTGTGAGCAACGTGTGGACCAGCCTACTCTGGCCAGAGGCCATCACCTCCTGGAAGGGCAGCGAAGACAGCCACCACACACAACAGCCTACCAGAAGCAGTTTCAGCCTTGCTGTAGTTGCTGGGCTGTTAAGTTCCACGAGGGCAGGGATCTTGTTTCCATCCCCAGTGTATCCCAAGCTCCTAGCCTGGCACACACAGGGGGATCAATTAAAAAAAAAAAAATTTTTTTTAAATGAATGAGTCCATTCCTTCTCACTAAGCGATAGCAACTTTGCAGAGTTTTCTTTGTTGATGAGGTGGGTTCCCTTCATCTCCAAGCTGGTGGCCCCCAGAATCTGACCTTCTATTCAGCTGGGAGAAAGGGTAATGCTGGCGAGGATGTTGTTAAAGGTCAGGCTGGGACCACGCTGTCCTCAGGAAGCTGGAACCATGGTGCAGGCTCTTGTCCTCCCCCAGGGCCTCAGAAAAGCAGCACAGGACATGGAAATGCCCCATCTGCAGCCAGGTCCTGCCTGCTGTGCAGGCCACGGATCACAGACGTGAGGCTCACGATCCAGAAGCCAGGGGCTCACGACACAGGGCACCCCTCCCCCTCGACCTCTGTGAAGACTAGTTCACAGCGGAGCAATACGTATCCTAGGCCTTTCTTCTCTCCGTTCTCATTTCCTCCCTCCTCTGCCCTGGCTCTGAATCCCAGGTGCTGCACTGACCAGGATGGTGCACGACAGCCTCGTGGGCAAAGGTGATCCTCAGAGTAGCAGCACACAGGAGCTCGTCAGGAAGGCAGACTCTCAGGCCCCACCCTAGACGTGGCTGCATCAGAAAATGCATTTTAAACAGGGTTCCTTGAATGAATCCCATGCACCCGAGACTTGAGAAGTACTGGGTTGGAGCATACGATCTTCATTGAGAAAACGACCACCTTAGCTTTCTATCTGCTGCTGAAACAAATGACCACAAATGTAGTGGCTTCAGATGATACTCATTTATTCTCTCCATGGTTGTGGTCAGCCGTCTTGGTGGGCTGGGCTGGGCTCTCCTCCGGAGGCTCAGGGAAGACTGGGCTTCCAGAATTCAGTTGCTTATCCTGTTTCCACACGGCCCCCTTCATTATCAGAAGAGCAACTGGGTGTCTTCTCACGCTTCGGACCCGACTTCTGCTTCAGGCTCCCATGATTACACTGAGCGCTCTGGATGATCCAGGATATTCTCCCCATTTTAAGGTCAACTGACTAGTAACCTTAATTTCATCTGCCAAGTCCCTATTGCCACGGGATGCAACATAAGCACAGGTGTGACACCAGAAGGCAGAGGTCATGGGGGCCCCAATTCTGCTTACCACAGTGATTTCATCAGCAGTAGGTCCAAACCCGGATGAATGGTCTCAGAAGGGCACCCCAAGCGCTCTGAATGCTCGGTCATCTCTGTTGGCGTCTCTCCCTGCCACGCCTCATTTGGTTCTTCCTGCCTGACCCTTAGTTTCACTCCAGTTACCACTGCCCGCCCCCTACCCTGCCATACAGTCTCAACACATCTCAACTCCCTCCCACCCAAGAGAGCTCTTATCTGAGGGTGCACATAATTCTGCAGGAAGTCCATCCTTTCCACGCCATCTCAGCTCTTCTCAGCCACCCAGAGGGAAGATCACAAGGAACAAGGCTAATGCCAAAACAAGATGGCGCCCACGCCTGCCACTTCATGTCACCCCTCGCTCTCCCTCGGCTCTGGCATTAGAGACCTGGGGCTCTGCCCTGCAGAACAGAAGGGGCGCTGGACACGTGAGTGTCAGCGGCAGGGTCTCTGGGAGCTCAGCACCACCCCAAGGTCACCTGAGCCAGCAGCCCTGCATACTCTCCAATTCCAGACAGACTCATACTTGAGTGGAGAGAGTGGTCCTGTCTTCAAGCAAATCCAGAACTAGCGCTAGCCTGTCACTAGCTGGTTGGTCACCAGTCAAATCCAGTTTATTCTCATGAAGGCCCTTCTGAGTTATCCCAAGGCCGCACAAATAATCTGGAAAGAGAGGGTCAGGAGACATTCTCCGCTTTGGTTTTCATACTTAAATATCAGCCCTTCCCAGTGTTGACTCCCTAGTGAATTCTGTTTCTAAAAAGCAAGCCCATCCTCAATGGACAAATCCTGCCATCCGTGACAAGGGCTAAAGGCTGTTCCATGCTCTTGAGAGCAAATCCAGAAACTATTCCCGAAAAGTTCTGAAGGACTTATTTGAAGGACAAGTCACTGGAATGTGAGGAAACTGGTTTGTTCAAAAAGCAGACACACTGATCTCTGTGTGACCTCCAGTATGAAGGAAGCCCTCCTGGGAACAGATTCTCCCTCCCTGGAGTACCAGTCAGCCGCAGGCCGGTCTCGGGGAGGCGCACACGAAGACGCATGGCTCAAAACACAGCTCCTTCTGTGCGGGAACCAATGGAGCTAAAAAACTCTGAAACCAATGTAGCAAATTCTGTTGAGCCTTCTTTAAACTCCAACTTGACAAATTTATTAAAGCAAGAAAAGCCAAGGGAAATTAAAAATCCCACGTGGATGACAGTTTCAAATTCACCCATTTGTGACCCCCGCCCTCATACAAACCTGCTGCACAAGGCCACAGGCAGCCAGGAAGGACTTTCAACTCCTTCTCTACCACACCCCTCCCAGTGATAAACAACCCGCCAACGCAGCAGCAACACTGTACTTACCGTTTCCAGTTACCAGGAAGGAAACACTCCCGAAAAACCTGCAACCTCGAAAGGAGGGGGAGCCTTTGGAAACTCACATTTATAAACATCTACTGCATGTTGGCGTGGCATATATATTCTCTCATTTAATCCTCACAGCCCTGAAGGGTGGCAACACCCTCATTGTACAGTTAAAATGAGAACCGCAGCTCAGAAGGGTAAGTACCCTGCCTGAGATTTCCAAACAATCAAATGCAAATCAGGATTTAATGCCAATTTTCCCTCCCTCTCCTTCCACAATGAATGATCGGGGATTTCATGTGAATTTCTCTCTTCCAACAGACTCTACACAGAATCTGGGAAGTCCTCCTCACAGACTGTACCTTCAGTGATAGGCAGTCCTACTGGATTTCGTGAAGAGCACAGACCAGCCTTTCTTATCTCACTGCTGCACGTGGCGGGGAAGCTACCACTAAGAAAGGACAACGGGGCTTAAGTTATAGGACGAACTACACACGTTCGAGGTAGGGAGAGTTCATCTTGTACAGAAAACCCTACTAAGACACTATAATACAGTCTAAGGCTGAGTCTGTATGTCCAAATTGGGATTGAACTATACTGTAATTTGTTCCCTCCCACCCACGGAAGTGATCAAAGGGAAATAGAGTTCATTTGTATAAAAAAATTCCAAGTATAAAACAGCTTGGAGATCTACGGAAACTGACACATAATTTTCTTTGAGCTAGATATGTAACATACCTGTTGAATTTTAAGTATCAGCTAAAGTCAACTGACAGTTGAATCTTCTCCATCCAGTAATCAAACTAGTGCCAGACTCAACCGCTTGAGGATGCAAAGCTGATTGTCTTTAGTCCTTTGTCCCCTTGCTATTCAAACTGTGGTCTGTGAATAGCAGGCTAGGCATCACTTAGGAGGCTGCTGAGTGTACAGAATCTCTCCTATGGAATCAGAATCTGCCTGTTAACAAGATGCCCAGTGAAGCTCTGAGGAAAACCTGAAATGTAGCAGAAATGCAGACTCAAAGCACGTCCAGGGCTCCCTTCATTCCTAGTCACCCTTTGCATACAGACCCAGCCCCTTCCCATACTGACTGTCTCGGGGGACCTTTGGAATAACCCAGGCCCCACACCTCCCTCACATGTACCTGCCATCATCTCAGAGCCTGTTCCCTCCTAGTTTAAGATCTTCAAGAGACCACGTCTCTTCATCTCTTTATCCTCAGAGTCTGGCAACTCATTACCTGGCCCACAGCAGGCTTGGGATAAAGTTGCTAAACTCCCCTAATTTCAACACAAAAGAGAGCCAGGAAGAGTTGGGTAGGTCAACTAAGGTCACAGGCAGTCAGGGGCCAAGCCACGACCAACCTTCTGAACCAAGGAGGCACAAATGGGACTCATGTCTATGTCCCTTTTTTCTTTCTTTCCAAAACCCACTCACCCATTTTGGAGATCTCAATTCTTGTCACATGTTCTGAGAACTACTTTGCTTCTGCCTAAGCTCATTAAAACAAAAATTCCACCCACACTATACTTCAAAAGATACAAAATTAACTGAATACTTAATTTAATGATATGGATTTCACATGAACCAAAGTTGACAGCTGCTGAGGACCTGTTCACACTTGGCCAACTAAAATGGTGTCCTGGTTGCAGCCCATGACACTGCTCTGCCATCACAGCATCTTTTCTCCTTGTTTTATACTCTTAAGAGATAGGGTAGGTTTGCTTTATTAACAACTCCAAGAATCATTTTCTTCAGTTGCAAAGGAGGCTTCTAAAATGAAAATCTGTTATCACTAAGATCTTAGTGACAGAGCAAACCTCCCAATGGGGCTGAGTGACAACTACCCAAGCGTTCAGGCTGCTCCTGGGCCACCAAGGCCCATCTGGCCAGTCAAGGCCACCCAGAGCACTCATGTTTCCTCCAGACAGCCATTCCGGAGCCAGCTGGGTTGGGTCCCACTCGTCCTGGCTTGCACCAACACAAAGAAAACCTCAAGAATATTAGCCCTGCCTTTTTTTAAGGAGAAAAGTAACAATTTTTAAAAATGGGCTTTAAAAAAACCACAGATCATGTGGGAAGCACACCTTTCTCAACAGAGGAGAAGTAGCTCACATTATGACAAAGAATCATACCAAACACCTCAGACTGAAGGAGGAAATATTTCATGACACTAATCAGACAATGCTGAAATAAAACTGTTTGGTTGGAAGCTTTGAATAAGTTCCAAGTTTTTATATTTCACAATTTGTAGAGTCCACAGTCTGCTAAATAAAAGCAGTAGTAAGATTTCACAAACTATTATACAATTTAAATATTATGAATTTAACTCCATAAAAATTTAGGTGCACATATTCTTACTGGCTAACCTAAAAATGCAGTTTTTATCTATGGTCTAAAATACTTTAATCTTAATACTTTAAAAGATTTAGTTCCAGCACTGAAAATAATCCCATCACTCTTTTTGTTTGTTTTTACATGTTTTACAACAAAAAGGTTGTGCTCCTAGTCAAAAAGATCCACAGACTAATTCAGCATGTAAAAAATAATTTTACAAAACATCCAAGACAACCTTTCAAATCCACTTTTATTTTCCTTTTTCCTGCTCACATACAGAACTTCTCCACACACTGCATTTCTTGCAGCTATAAAGTCATTTGACGTTGGTCAGGTACCATTTTATCCCCTAAAACTTTGCTGGCATCAAAATATGACAGTTAACCAGTGTTAAATCTATAAAATATTTACATAGCACAGCACATTAAGCTTTAGACACTTGGCAATTAAACCACATAAAAATTGGACAAACCCCCATCCTACATGTTCAGAATCAGCTGTTCACAGTCCCTATCTGGTGACTGTACATCGTTCAAAAGGCAGCAGAGGCAACAGGCAGTTACTTTGAAGGATACCGAACACTATGGTGTGGAAGCACATTATGATGCTACCCCAGTGTCATGTACCACTCCACCTTTCTCCAAGGCGGTCTCATAATTCTGGAATGGCAGGTCCAGCTGATACAAAATGAAGACAGACAACACAACGTTTACTCTGTGGAGATATCTTAACTCCTACTATGGACGCATGGTGATTTTGAATACAACTCGTCCTAAAAACTTGTCACGATCATCCTGGTTTTTTAGGTTGGGTGATCCATCAATCTTGCACTCAACTGTGACTTCGTTTATGTCATTTCTATTATCAAAGGTGAGCTGGACGGCAACTAATGGCTGTAGATAGCTCCCCTGGCAAATAAAGGAAAATACATTAATTCAAATTCTGCAATAACTTTACACTTTATCAGGAGTTTGTTTATTCTGTAAAATTAAAAAAGCAAGATTTTAATTTAATAATTAGGTCTATTATTTTTTTAATCCTCTACCTTTTTTTCCCCTTAGCTGGATATTCATTTATTTTCACTTTAATTTTTATTGATAAAAGTGTTTATGACTATGAATTTTCCTCTAAGCACTGCTTTAAGTGTATTCCATAGGTTGTGATTATGTTGTGCTTCATTGTTTTTTAGATATTCTATAATCTTGGTTTGAGTTTCCCCCTTTCCCCAAGAGTTGATTAGAGAGTTCCCACCTCCTCCCTCTTTTGGAAGGGCCCTTTTATTTCAATAATTTCTAGTTTTCCTGCATTGTGATCAGAAAGTATTGTAATATATTTCTATTTTATGAAACTTGAGCATGCATTTTTTATGATAAAGTTTTGTGACTGTTCTGGGTGTCTGAGAAGGATATGTATTGTATCTATCTACATATTAGTATGTTTGATAAACATGCAGAAGATCTACCTCACTGATTATGTTACTTAGGTTTCTAACATCCTTACTTATGGTTGCTGTGTGACTTGGTACAAAAATATACTCAAAATTGTTTTGCCATCACTGTGGTTTCTAAATACAATTCTTCACTAAAAGGAACTAGGGGCTGATTCCAGGGCTGAGGCAGGGAAAGTACAAGAAGAACCTGGAACATCTTGTGGTGCCAGAAAGTAAGGAAGTGCTATAGGAATCAAGGGAACATGTCTAAAGGACACAGGAGCCAGAGCCAGCCTGAAGGTCTCCCACCAGCCAAATCTGGGACAACATTAGCACCAAAATAAATGATTATAACATATAACCCCTGAATTAAATAAGAATCCATGAGAATATACTGATATAAATAAATAAACAGTGGAGAAGGAAAAGCTCTTCCTTACAGTGGAATGCCAACTAGTAAATGGAAAAAGAAAAGATGAAATTAGAAAAAACATTTGAGAACAATTCTATTAGTAACTGATTGTGGAAAGAATTGACAGATGCTAAAGTTATAGGAGAAATAATTTTATAAATTCTCCAAGTATTCTCCCCACATGATACTTACAAAGAAAAAAAAAAGTATAACTTTACATTAGGGAAACCTGGCTGACACCACCCTAACAAGGTTAACATCACCATTAATGGGACTCAACACCACGTCCCTCCTGATATGCTATTCTGAAAAGGACATAACATTTCTTCTGAGGCATTCCTGCCAAAAATGTACAACCTACATTTAATCATGAAAAACATCAGATAAACTCAAACTGAGGAACATAAACCAACAAAGTAAGCCAAAAAAGGCCTGTACTCATTTCTGAAGAGCTCAAGGGCATGAAACAGACAGATGGAGGAACTGTTCCAGGTTATAGGTGAATAACAGTGTAACATCCTAGACCAGGAAAAAAAATTTTTTTTTTTGCAATAAAGGACATTATTGGAACAACTGGTGACATTTCAACAAGATCTGTAGATTAGATAATAGTACAGTATCAATGCTAATGGTTATATATGATAATGTCCTTATTTTTAGGAAATTTAATGTAAAGAGCATTTAGTGTAAAGAGGCACCATGTTTATCACTGAGTGCCAATGATGGTTCAGGGGGAAAAATTATATATATATATTTCACATACATATATATACATATACATACATATATGTGTGTGTATATATATATATATGGAGACTAATAAGACAAATGGGAGATCTGTGTAAAGGGTCTATAGGAACCCTTTGTACTATTCTAGCCACTTTATGTTTAAAATCATTTCAAAATAAAAAGTTTACTAGTATACATACAAAATGCTATTTATATACATATACTTAAAGAAAAACTATGGAAGAAATTACGCTACAATAATAGTTATCTCTGGATAATGACTTCTTTACTACTTCTCTATATTCTTTAAATAAGCACACCCTAAGAAATGAAAGAGGAAACTGTATTTTGAAACTAATCATCCTTTAACTTAGCTGCTTCGGTTTTGTGTTTGTAGTTAAGATCTGGAGTCTCCATTTGCCATCACCATTTGTATATAAAAACCAGAATAGATGATGCACACGTTACATACGGCATACGTCTACCTAATCCAGACAACTGGCATTTTAATACAGACTACCAATTTTCCAAGAGTCACTACCACTTAAGAACTTCTAAATACTTACATGCAGTTTTTTCCCATAATATGGAAAATATTTTAAATCTATCATTCCATTGGAAGGATAAGTTGATAGCAATGCTGTATTTTCACCCTAAAGTTGAAAACAAAACAAACCCTTTTTAGGTCACAAAAAATAGCTTTTAAAAATGTATTTTTATTAAAGCAGTATCAGTTATGGACAGTATGAAGAAACTACAATGTTGCTCCAACTGCATTCACCACAAGTGTATTTTTGAAAAGAGACTTACTCATGTTGATTTAAACCGTTTGACACAAACTATCCTGATTTCCTAATATATCTTATATACTTTTCCATGACAGTCCCTTTAACTTACAGCCAGATCTACTCATGCAATGTCTGTAAAATCTTATCTGCCTTCCAACTACCAAATGCCAGTTCTCCAGCCACTGACAGCAGGAATGCACAAGTAGGTCTGGGACCAATGAATTCTAAAATGAATAAAATATTGTGCTTCCAGACTGGAAAGCAATAGCTGCCACACCTAGAAGGTACCACTCAGGCCTGGGAGGCAGCAGGTCCAAAAGTTTCACATGATTAACAACCATGATAACTGTAACCAGAGGTGGAAACTATGATGCAGCTGACACACTGCTGGGGAAAATTTAAAGTACTCCAAGGAATACCCTTCTTAACTAATTTAAATACCACATTTCCCTTGAATAATTTTTACGGGCACATGTAAATCAGTTAGAGGTATTATATGTCTACTGCAATTATATTCCACGTATTAAAAAAGCTGATACAGGAACTTCCCTGGCGGTCCAGTGGTTAAGCCTCTGCGCTTCCACTGCAGGGGGCACGGATTCCATCCCTGGTCAGGGAACTAAGATCTGGGATGCCGCTAGGCACACCCAAAAAATAAATTTAAACAAACAAACAAGCAAACAAAAAACTGATACAACAAAAAAGAAACAGACTTTCAGATATAGAAAACAAATTAGTAGTTACCTTTGGGGAGAGGGAAGGGGAGAGGGGCAATATAGGGGTAGGGGATTAAGAGGTACAAACTACCATGTATAAGATAAATAAGCTGGGCTTCCCTGGTGGCACAGTGGTTGGGAATCCACCTGTCAATGCAGGGGACACGGGTTTGAGCCCTGGTCCGGGAAGATCCCACATGCCGCGGAACAACTAAGTCCGTGCGCCACAACTACTGAGCCTGTGCTCTAGAGCCCGCGAGCCACAACTACTGAGCCCGCGTGCCACAACTACTGAAGCCCACGCGCCTACAGCCTGTGCTCCACAACAAGAGAAGCTACCGCAATGAGAAAGAAACCCGCTCACCGCAACAAAGAGTAGCCCCCACTCACTGCAACCAGAGAAAGCCCGCATGCAGCAACGAAGACCCAAGGTAGCCAAAAACAATAAATAAATAAAATAAATTTATAAAAAAATAAAAATAGAAAAGCTACAAGGATAAACTGTACAGCACAGGGAATATAGCCAATATTTTATAATAACTATACATGAAGTATAATATTTAACAATTGTGAATCACTGTGTTGCACACCTGAAACTTATGTAATATTATAAATCAACCATACCTCAAAAAAAAACTGATATACAAGATAATGATACAAATATAGTATTCTTCTTGAAAAATAAGCAATTTATGAAAATTCTCATGTAACACATTCTGAGTAGACCCAATATTAATGACTGTCGCTTTTACACATACTGAGTAGATGACAGACAACAATGATTAAAATCAGTGGCAACTTCACAAGGCACTAATTAAAATAAAACGTTACTAAATGTTTGCATTCTAGATTTGAATACACGAATTTCTACTTTTGAAAGCATACATGCAACACTATAGCAAAACTAAGAATCTTCTCTAAGGGAAGCGGTACTCTGCTTACTTCCCTTAACCACCACGAAGCAGCAGATGTGCATGGGGTGAGAGAAACACATGGACAAGCGACACAGGCAAGACAGCAAAGCATAAAGCGATGACAACCCACAAAAAGGGCAAGTTCTAACGATCCAGATCAACAATACGTAGAAAGAACAGGAGAGGGGCTTCCATGGTGGCACAGTGGTTAAGAATCCGCCTGCCAACGCAGGGGACATGGGTTCGAGCCCTGGTCAGGGAAGATCCCACATGTCGTGGAGCAACTAAGCCCACGTGCCACAAGTACAGCACGCCTATAGCCTGTGCTCCGCAACAAGAGAAGCCGCCACAATGAGAAGCCCGTGCACTGCAAGGAAGAGCAGCGCCCGCTCGAATGAAGACCCAATGCAGCCAAAAATAAATTTATAAAAAAAAAAAAGAAGAACAGGAGATAACAAGGCTAAGGGAAACTGCAGAAGCCATTTTTCATTCACTATTCAAACACCACCCTACATTTGTACTCCTTAATTTAAAAAAAGTCTAAAAAGAATCTAAAAAGGAGTGGATATATGTGTATGTATAACTGATTCACTTTGCTGTACACCTGAAACTAACACAACATTGTAAATCAACTATACTCCAATAAAAATGAAAAACAAATTGAAAAAACCAGAATACATGCTAAAAAGAGTCTAAAGTAACATTTTATATAGGAGAAAAAAATAGTCACTTTGATATAAGTACTTTTGTACATTAATTACTTTTTTTTTTTTTTTTGCGGTACGCGGGCCTCTCACTGTTGTGGCCTCTCCCACTGAGGAGCACAGGCTCCGGACGCGCAGGCCCAGTGGCCACGGCTCACAGGCCCAGCCACTCTGCGGCACGCGGGATCCTCCTGGAGCGGGGCACGAACCCGCGTCCCCGGCATCGGCAGGCGGACTCCCAACCACTGCGCCACCAGGGAAGCCCCATTAATTACTTTTAACCTATTTTTCCTTAATAATTCATAGAAACACAGAGATGTTCCCCAAAATGTAAAAGGTTTTCTTTAATTAATTAATTAATTTATTTATTTTTGGCTGTGTTGGGTCTGTTGCTGTTCGCGGGCTTTCTCTAGTTGTGGCGAGCCGGGGCTACTCTTCATTGCGGTGCGTGGGCTTGTCATTGCGGTGGCTTCTCTTGTTGCAGAGCTCAGACAGCACTCGGGCTCAGTAGTTGCGGCACGTACGCGCGGGCTTCAGTAGCTGTGGCGCACGGGCTTAGCTGCTCCGCGGCATGTGGGATCTTCCTGGATCAGGGATTGAACCCATGTCCCTGGCGCTGGCAGGTGGATTCTTAACCACTGTGCCACCAGGGAAGCCCTGGGTTACAGTTTACTGAGCACTTCAGTGTGCATTTTCAGCCACATACCACACTCAGTTTATATTTACCTCATTTAGGCCTAAAACCCTTAAGTGTGTAGGATCAGTTATAGAGAGGGGAACTGAGGCTCAGAGTTATGGTCACATGCTCAATTAATTGTTCTACGGGTTTGTGCCTAAGCCATCACGTTGGCAGACTTCTACTTAAAATTAACATTTAGAAATTGTGAAATAATAAAATGCATATCTGAACAATGATGAGGTACTTTACGGTGAAGCTACATGTCATGGTTCTCTAAGTATACGAATGGCATCATATTGGAAACCATGAGCAACTAAGTCCAAGAGTCTATTAGCAGTCACTAAGTTCCACTGAAAACAAAATAAAGGTTTAAAACTAATGTATTTTGGTTCTACTGTAGAGTCATCACCTGTAAGTAACTTGAAGAACACACACCAAATGTTCTAAGCAGTGATTAACTCTGGGTAGCATTTACCAAATGTTTTCCTTCTGCATTTTTCTATATTTTCTTAAATGAACACGATTCACTTTTGTAAGAAAATTTAAAAAAACACTAATGACATAAATATGAATATTACATCTTTTGCAGGAACCATCCTTTAAAATTAAAGGCCACCTGTAAAAGCATGTTCTGTCATCAATGTTTTAGTGTTTCCAGGACTCTTAACTTGTATGAAAGCAATTAAAGGACTGCCCCAGTGGCACAGTGGATAAGACTCCACGCTCCCGATGCAGGGCACAGGGGTTTGATTCCTAGTCAGGGAACTAGATCCCACATGCGTGCCTCAACTGAGTTCACATGTCACAACTAAGGAGCCCACGTGCTGCAACTAAGGGGCTGGCAAGCTGCAACTAAGGAGCCCACCTGCTACAAGTAAGACCAGGCCCAACCAAATAAATAAATAAATAAACAAAAACAAGACAAAAAAAATCCCTATAAATAAATAAAAGCAGATCAAAGTTAAGAATACAAGACAAAATAAAAGACAAATGTATTATATTAAAATTAAGTCAACTAAAGAATTTACACTAAGAACACTTGATTATAGACAAATCTAATGGAAAACAGCAATATGGTGATATGCAGTAAATGTTGCCATCTGTTCACAGAGCCACACCTCGAAAATTTATGGATTCCACCTGATTACTCCTTTGTGACTAGCCAACGAGTAAAATGCAGTTTTACAAAGATTTCCTCCAATTTTGTGTTTTTTTCTAAAAACAAAAATATTCCACAACTAAATAAACAAAACAAAAACCCCATCTATTATTTTGATTATTTTATGTACTTTCCACACAACTCTTCAAAGCAAAAGGGACAGCAAATTGAAATCTGAGTCATTAGACCAGATGTTCCTCCAACTATTCTAGAAGTTCCCCCAACTATTCTAGAATAGTTCCCCCAACTGTTCTAGAAGCAAAAGATACATAACAGATAACAAGGAGAAAAATCCATTTGTAATCCTAAGTGAAGAGTTAACATGGAGGAGTTTATACTGGCCAAAGGCTTACAGAAGTAAACCTTAGGAAGGGAGTGGAAGGCTTTTGTCCTTCTGGCTGTGTGTGTGTGTGTGTGTGTGTGTGTGTGTGTGTGTGTGTGTGTGTGTTTTCCTTTCTTGATGGTGTTGGCTCCACAGACCCACTGTTCCAAGTATATCTACATTGTCTGCTCACATGCAGAGGCAAAAGTTCCTGCACACAGGACGCTCATAAAATCAGCACTTCCACTGGCTGAAGGCTCACAGCCAGCCTCGGGAACCTTCTACTGGAAAGAATTGCAAGCAAGGGGGATCACAGAGTTACACCATACATTTCCTAAATCTGTCTTGTAGGTGTAACGTTTTCTCCTGTTTTGAGATGACAGTAGAAGCTCACTAGATTTTTAGAAGGATTTGTATACCAAGAAAAACTCAGCTTAGATGCAGCATCTGGTTTTAAGTGAGGTTCTGATTTTTTAATCCAAGTTTCCTGCTGAGCTGACTATGGCATAAGGAGATAAAGTGAGCTGCCTATGGTCACACATGCATACTTCAACCCAGATGAGAAAAACACAAACTTCCCAGCTTTTCATTCTATTCTAAATCGTGAATAAATACTCAAAATAAATCAATAAGGATATTCTAAAGCAGGAGTTCTCAGAGTGTGGGTCCCAGACCAGCAGCATCACCATCACTTGGAAACTTTAGTTAAAAACGCAAATTCTGCAGCCTCACCCCGGACCTACTGAGTCAGAAACTGCAGAACTGGGACCTAAGAAACCCTCCAAGTGATTCTGATGCATGATCAGATTTGAGAACCACCCAGCAAGAAGTTTCTGCCCAAATAAGAAATCCATTCATCGTTAAAAGGGATTACAGTTTTCTTTGGCAAACAACTTTAGAAGTGATTTCAATGTAACATTTCAAGTAAGACACTTCTGACATATTAACTGGAGCTGGAATGCTAATATTTTACACAATGATAAAATTAAATTTAGAACTTAACAGTTTCTCCTGAGAACTCTTACCCATCATTTACATATTTGTCTTAGTTGAACTTTGCAGCATGGAGAGAAAACAAAAGAAATTATGAAAGGAAAACAGCACAGTGCTCTGGAAAAAATAAAGTAGGGATGAGAGAGCAAAATAATGCCTCCTTAAGGAAAATGTGCCATGTTTTTCATTAAATCTCAGATGCCACTGATGTACACCAATTTATGTACTATTAAGAAAGAAAAAATCTTATACACTATTAAGTCACTATCAGTTATAAGGCCAACCCCAATTTTGGTGTTATCAAGCTAGAAAAAAGAAAATGAATCTTAAAATCAGTGAAATATGGTATATGTAAATATAAAGGCAAAGTATGTGAAATCAAATGCACATGGAAAATAAGTCTTTTTGAATTATTATTAGCAAACAGAGAAGGGCTACCCCCAAAGGTTGGTGGAGTTTCATTCTTCTAAGAATGGGACTACAATGGACTTTAAAAATGTGACAGGGAAGAAAAAAATGACTAAATTCATTAGACTTTTAAAGTATTTTTAAGATACACTAAGGTTTTAACAGAAGTTGGGTTATTTTCTGAATACTAACCTTCAAAATACATTCTATCCTTGGTTCTCCTTGAGGCTTTAATCCAATTATCTAAGGTAAAGAAACATTGATTAACTGAAACATCACAACTGTACACAACAGAACGTCTTCCTTCATTGCTGGGGACACGGGTGGGAGGGTTGAGATGAACACTAACACTGCATTAAAACCCTGTTACCTCTGCCTTTTAATTTTATTTTAGAGGATTAGAACAGACTTTTCAATACAATAATCTTACCAATTATCTATCTTATTATAGTACTAGGACAATTTAGAAAATATATCAGTTATCAACGAATTGACCAAAACACAGCATTGCACTTTGCTACCCTAAAACAAGAAATAAACAGAAACCTTTACATTTCGTTATTTATATGAACACATCATTAATGCAAATAAGAATGGCAAAGGCATAATATAATAACTGTTCTTCATGAAAATATATTAGGTCACAACGCTACCATGTTTCCATAAGGCTTCCACAGAGCCCTGTTGTATTTCACATCTATCTGTTCTACAAAACACATACGCTTAATGAATCCCATTTTGAGGACTCTCACAGCACCACTCAGTTCTATGTAATGAGGCTTTCATTTATGTGGTTGATATAACTAACTCTGTATGAATGATAACAGATATTTATCCATATATTTTATGAGAGGATTTTTTGTCCTTTTGAATTATATGCATTTTAATTTATATTTTATAATTTTATAATTTATATACATTTTAATGTGAATGCCTGTAAAATGTAAGTACTCCTCCCGAAAGACAGGTATTGTTGCAACCGAAATAATAATTTCAAGAGCAGTAACTATCCGTGCCCTTGCAATGATTTTGGAACAAACTATACTGGGATTAAATGCCCTGCTACACCCTTATGCAACATGTCACTGCCGATCCCTGTGTGCCTGATGATGCCTTCCTGGCATGCCTGTGAAGTTCTGCCCTATCAGCAAGTATAATCTCACATCCTCATCATTCAGAGGACATACTGACAAAGAAAACAAACTCAGAAGGTTGGTCCTGTGGCAGATGGAACTGGAATTTCTTCTCTTGGCTTTATATTGGGAACAGATTTTCCATCAATCTAGGTGTTGTGAAGATACTCCTAGGAGGCAGGGATTACAAAAGGCATCCCTGTGGGAGGGAATGGGTTTACTTCATCTTACAAGCTAGATCACCTGGCTTCACATTACAGTTGGCCCTCCCTATCGGGGGGGGGGTTCCACATCTGCAGATTCAACCAATCGCAGATCAAAAACATCTGGGGGAAAAAATTCCAGAAAGTTCCAAAGAGCAAAATTCGAATTTGCTGTGTGCTGACAACTTTTTACACAGCACTTACACTGAATTAGGTATAAGTACTCTAGAGATGCTTGAGTACACAGGAGGATGTGCGCAGGTTATATGCAAATACTACGCCATTTTATATAAGGGACTTGAGCACCTCCAGATTTTGGTGTCCTCAGGGGTCCTAGAACCAATTCCCCACAGATATCGAGGAATAAACTATCTGGGTTTCTTGTGTGGATTGTGAAAACCCATTTCTACTTTATTTAACAGTATGTGGTATGTATGAGCTCCCTAGCATTTCTGAGGAAAGTAGGGGTCCCCTTGAAATAGTTGTTCAGATTGCTCCCACTTCCAGGCCTACCCATCTTGCCTTCAGTTTCACCTCCACTTTGTTAACCTTAGTTCCTAAGTTTTGCTAAAATATCCCATTAAATGTTTATTGAGCGCCTACTATGTGCCAGGCAATGTTTCAGAATGATTTCCGGAGTGCTATGAGATAATCAGAAACTGTCGCTGTCCATGGGGACAGGGGAAAGAGAGGCTGGAGGGAAGCCAGTGTGGGCGCTTAAGGGTCTAGCTGGCTCTCCCTACAGGGAAACTCCTTATTTAGCAGTGCCAACTTCAGAAGACTCAAGTTTTAGTTTTATTAGGGATGGTAACTTTAGTGATATGTAAACTCAAGCCCTTGAGAGGTCTGCACCTGTTTAGGAAATTGCCTTTTCTCTGCGTAAATGACCAGGAATTACCTCATTCTTCAAGGGAGACCATACAGGCCTCAACAGGTTAACTCTATCAGAACACAACTCTGCAGTACCATTTATAGAGCAGGAAGGCACAGGGTCTGGAGATCACTTCATTATGCAAGGAAGGCATCTTCCTTTTGCACAATGACTCCACAACATTGTTACTTAGATGTAGAGCACATTAGCTTCTTGGTTTGCTAATGGCTATACAATTCAGGCACTTTCTCTGGACAACATGGCAAGATGCTGCTGGGTTCATTTTAATGCAAATTTATCTCTATTTCTACTATTTAATTACATAGACATATACTATAAAGCTATGCTTTGCTACTAAATATTCAGAAAAAGTTAAATAAGCCAAAACTTTGTAAGTTTGCCGTGGGATTTTAAATTACATTGCCACACAGGATGCAAAGATGAGCACAGCATATTAACACAACCATGCTGTGGGCATGATCCCCAGAATACCTGATCCCTGAAGCTCTGATCTACGCTTAAGTGCATACAGCTAGTTCCAAAAGAGAAAAACTGAAGTTGCGTTACTCCCTAATTTATGACTCATCTATGAACCAATTGTTTTTTTCTGTATTAATTTTCCAAAGGTCAATATCACTGTTAGCTTTTTACACAAGCTACCACCAAGTGAGAGAGCACTGAATAAACAGTTGCCAGCTTCTTAATAGAAGAGATTTGGAAAAAGCAGCCGCAGCAATAAATTATGTACATACTCTGTTCATTTTCACAAGAATACAAGGGCGTCCTGTGGAGTAGCCAAACTCGGGATCATCCACACCACTGCACGCTTCGAGTAAGACAAGAGGAAACCGACACGAAGTATATTCTGGACCCTTCTGCTCAAAAAGCGCTCCACTGCGACAATCTGTGAGATTCTTCTGTTCTTCTAAGCCATACGCTAAAAAGGAAACAGCCGAAAAGGACCTTAAACACAACCAGAAATATATCATCCTTTGGACAACATTCTTCAAAGACAAAAACAGCAATGCCATTTACTGGAAAATTTTAGGGAAAGAATGTTAAGTCTGTTCCTTTAAAGTCCGATTGCTATCTAGCGCTTTGCAGTTTATTTCATTTCAATACAAACTGGGTGACAGATTTCTTTTGTCACCATTAGGTGGCACTAGCCACGGCTACAGCATTACCTGAACGCCCGCGATGCTCTTGGCCCAAAAGATACAATGGTGAGGACATAAAAACGCATTACCTCTGCCCTTATGGAGGTAATTTACAGTGTAGTGGGTAAGACAGGTGTTGAGGATAAAATCATAAATGAAGGGCCTAAAGAAAGGTGTACATGTGAGTTAACGTTAGCTTACAAAAGGGTGTTTTCAGCAGAGATGGAGGTAACAAGATAGATCCAAAGGGGATGAAGGAGTAAAATGGTTACAACTTGGAGATAGGGAAGGAAGGAGAGGGAGACAATTCAACAATTTTTCGAATGTTTGCTGTGCACTTGACACACTGTTAGACAAAAGGGGCACAACGGGGAGCCAGTCTGCTGTGGACCCTGCCCTCAATGAGCTTAGGCTACTGCAAGGCACTCACTAATAAACACGGTGCCACAATGCCTCAATAAGAACTGTTGGTGTGTGGGTATAAATGGTACCAGAAAAAGGCCAGCCTAAAATGAATTCAACCAAAAACAGGAACCAAAATTTCAAAGTACTCACATATACTTATTTAACTTTATTTAAATTTATTTAAATTTGTTCATTTGCTTGCTTGCTTGCCATGCCACGAGGCTTGTGGGATCTTAGTTCCCAGGCCAGGGACTGAACCCAGGCCCCAGCAGGGAAAGTGCTGAACCACTGGACCACCAGGGAAGTCCCAAAGTAAACACTTTTAAAAGGAAGTATGATCTTTCCCTTAAAAAAAAAAAAGTCAAAAATTTTGGTTTCAACTTTTATTTATCAAAAATTAGGATATCATGGGAACTATGTACCCATTAAATAGCCAAGAATGACTCAGGTATTGGGGAGGGGGGATAGGAGTAAACTTTTAAAACAAAACAGTACCACTGACATTCGTCACTCCTTTTTGACTTTCGTGGCACAATCATGAATGTCATTTGGCAGAAAATATTCAAGGCCTACATCAGTTTCCTCCAAGGGCTTCTCCTGCATATACTCTGTTGGTACAGTTCATCAGGGACCATTTTTGTATGATGCCAACTTCCACTTCTACACAAAACCGCTCTAAGTCAAGGAGTTGGATGAATGGTCAGAATATGAAGACCCCTGCTCAGCACATGATGGGAACAGAGAAAGGTGACCATTCCCAGAGAGAGCACAGAACCCCACATTCCTGAGGAAAGCCTAAAGTAAGATAGAAAAAGGTGCAGGTAAACGGGGGGGGGGGGGGGGGGGAGAGACCTGAAAGATAATTTGAACAATATAAGATTTTAAATTCTAATTAGTATTCAAGGGGGGAAAAAAACCCAACCCAGAGCAGATAATGTATCTTTTAACAAGAGACTGTATCTTTTAAACACCAGAAAGGCATTCCTAAGAGCAACAATGACAATTCAAAGTTTAAAAAAAGGGAGGGGGGAGGGCATGCTGAACATTGAAGATCTAAAAGTAAATCCCCAGTATAATAAAGCAAAAGTAGAAAATGAGAGAAAAACAAGAGATCCAAAACCCAACAACTAACAGAATAGCTCTAGAAAGAGAACCAGAAAACTGAGGTGAGGAAATTTTCAAGTAATAATAGTTTCCTCAACTGGAGAATCTAACTCTTCATCTCGAAAGACCCCATCAAGTTTCCAACAAAGTGATATTTCAGAGACTGACACCAACACTTGGGAATTTTAGAACCCTAAGGAAATACATTTAAAAACAAAAACAAAAAACACTGTTGAGCAGAAAAAGGCAAATACAAAGGAACTAAAATTATATACACAGCTAAACTAGAACAGTAAAAGCAGAAGTCATTTTCAGAAATGAAAGGATTAAAAACCTACATTCCATGTATCTTAAAAATTTTTTTTAAATTTAAATACAAATTGAGATATAATTCACATATAACATGTTTCATGTGTACAACACAATGAATGCTTGAATATTTGTACACATTGTGAAATGATCACCACAATAAGTCTAGTTAACATCTTGTCGCTATGTATAGTTACAAATTTTTTTCTTGTGATGAGGACTTTTAAGATCTACTCTCTTAGGAACTTCCCAATACGCAATACAGTAGTGTTAACTAGCGTCACCATGCTGTACATTACATCCCCAGGGCTTATTTATTTCTAACTGGAAGTGTGTACCTTTTGACCTTCCTTCACAACTTCAGCCCAGCCCCCTGCTGCCTCTGGCAACAACCAATCTATCTGTTCTCTGCATCTATGAGCTTGGTTTTCTTATTTGTTTCTTAGATTCCACATATAAGTGAGATCATTTGGTATTTGTCTGTTTATTTCACTTAGCATCATGCCCTTTAGGTCCATCCATGTTGCTGCAAATAGTAAGATTTCATTCTTTTTTTATGGCTAAATAGTATAGTGGTATATATACAATGGAAGAGTATTCATGTATCTTTTCTTACAAAGTTATTTGAGAATATACTCCATCAAAACTAGGGAATAAATAAAGAAAAAGAACGCAGGAGGCAAGAAACAGTGAATCCAATCCGAAAGGGATCAAACAAACTCCCCAAATGACAGCTGGGTGGTAGAAGCCCTAGACAGAAACCAGTACAGACTGCAGCAGAGGGGAAGGACTCTAGGGAGGAGTTCTCCAGAGAAAAGGGACATAAGAGAACTCTCAAACGATAGTATACAAATAAGGGAGTTAGAGAGTCTCTACAGATGGTAGAATATGACGTAAAGACAAGTATAAGAAGGCAACCAATAATGAAAATAAAACAGTAATTCAATTACTTTTGATTTGAGATTAGGGGAAGGTGTGAGGCATGTGAGCTAAATCCTCATTTAACATGGCAGGAAGTAAAGACAATGTATAAAAGTGATAAATCAAGAGCCAGCAGATTGCATTTAAAGATACAGAAGAAAAAGTTCAAAAGTATGAAGTTATTTCCTGTTGAAAATGTATCCAGAATCAGACGATTTCTCACAGCCTCACTGCTCCTGACCTTGCCACTATCTCCACTCATCTAGGTGACTGCAACGGCCTCCTAACCAGCTTCCCTGATTCCCCTCTACAGTCTAGTCTCAAAAAACAGCCTGAGTGATCCTTTAAAAATCTGAGATGATGTTATTCTCTGCTTAAGAACCTCCATCTTGGTCACTGTGAAAGTCAAAGAACTGAACAACAGCCTCTAAGGCCTACACAATCTGGTCCTCCTTTAACTCCCTGACCTCAATCTCCTACTACTCTCTCCCCACTTACTCCATCCAGCCCCTCTGACTTCCTTGATGAACGCTGAACACACTGGACATTGTGAGCCTCAGGGCCTTTGCACCTACTGCTGGGTAGTTCCATGGCTACTTCCCTCATCCTTAGATCTTTCCTCAAACATTCCCTTTCAATGAGGCCTTCCCAGACCACTCTGCTTAAAATTACAGCCCTCTCAACTCTCCCTATTTCCTTTCTCTGCCTTATTTTCCTCCACAGCACTTATTACCTTCTAACACACCACTAGATTATAAAAACTCCATGAACACAGAAACTTTGTTTGTTCATTGATGGAAATTAGAAGAGTGCTTGACACAAAAAAGACCCTCAAAAAGAAGTATTTGTTGAATAAAGGAACAGGACTACAGCTAGAACAGAGTACGGCAGGGAATTACTGTTCTACTTATACGCCTTTCTTTACTATTTGGTTCTCAAACCATGGATTATACTCTCACAAAAACATCTCCATTTAAATAATAAATATACATTTAACTCCCAAGGGAAAGAGATTTAGGACGGTAGGTAGAAGAAGACCAGGATCAAAAGGTTTTTGATTTAAGATAGGAGGGAGGTTGAGGATTTCTACATGTTGACAAGAAAGGATCCAACAGAGAGGCTAAACATATATGAGAAGGATTAGTAATTACCATAATGCTCGAGGCAGTGAGAGGGGATGAGATGCAAAACGTGACCCAGACAGGTGGACTTAGATAAGAGGAAGGGCAGCTCCCCTTGTTAGAGCAGGAGGAAAATCACAGACAAAAAGGCTGCAACTGAAGGCTGGTTTTACTGGTAACAAGGAAACTGGGGGAGTTTCCACCTGAGTATTTCTAGTTTCTCTTGAAGTAGGAAACCAGGTTATATGAAGAAAGTGAGTTATAGGGGAAAAGGTAAGGAGCTAGAGTTTTGAGTAGAGGCTGGAAATAATCCCTTCAGAGAATTACCCAGGGAAATTCAGCAGGATTGCCAGGCAGTAGATCTGATCCATGAGGGAGGTGATCAAGTATTCACAGTGCTAATTAGTCTTCAGAGGGCAGGCTCAAAGGAAGAGCTCCATCCAGGAATTACAGGGCTTCATCTAGGGGCACTGCACGGCTTCATCTACTTGCAAGTTTTATGACAAACGGACTAGGAGGCGAGGGATTTTAGAGTACTGGCTTAAGTAAAAATGAAATGAAAAACTATGGAATTGACGAGCTTGACCAGAAGGGCAGCTGAGCGGGGAGCGGCTGGGAT
Source organism: Lagenorhynchus albirostris (assembly GCF_949774975.1). Classification (NCBI taxonomy): domain Eukaryota; kingdom Metazoa; phylum Chordata; class Mammalia; order Artiodactyla; family Delphinidae; genus Lagenorhynchus; species Lagenorhynchus albirostris. The sequence continues at coordinate 24,577,097 of NC_083099.1, forward strand.
AAAATAAAAGGGTCAGTGAACTGGAAGTCCCAGTGAGGGAGACAAAGAGCGAGGGCAAGTTAAGCAAACGAGAAGGTTGTATAGGGAGCCCCATCAGCGGCCGTGGCAATGGAGTCCTGCACATTCTAAGAAGCACTGCAGGAGAGCGTGGCTGAGGAAGAGCTGCGGCAGCCGTGAACCAAGAGGCCATGGCGCTTGATGGCTATTCGGGTGAATGTTGATACCGTGGAGTCAAGGCAGACAAAACGGAAGAGAAAACTGGGCCAGGATGGCTATTAGAAAGCACTGCAACCAGTAGCTCTGAAAAACTCACAACCGATACACAAACTTTTTTTCTTTTAATGAGGAACACCATTCCTCGTCCCCACACCGCAAGCACTACACTGGACCCGAAGATCCAAATCCTTAGAGGCATCATTTTATAATATAGTTTTGCTCCATTAGTCACATGCTATTTGTTTTGATGCAGATACAAATGTTATGCTTCAATGAACCTACTTCATGTACTTATTAAAGGGTAGATTAAAAAAAAATCAAATAAACTGCCCATTAGGGTTAGGCCCCTGTGCTTTCCGTAAGTCAGAATATGGACTAATCATAAATTCATCATGAATAACAGTAAATTCCACTTGCCAAGTCCTCTCAATTGACTGTGTTTAACAGAAAGAAAGAAAAAGGCAAGACAAACTCTAAGAATAATGTTTCTAAAAGTAATCATAATTTGGTACTAGTTTCTGTAATAACTAAAATTTTTAACTTACTCTAAAAAAACATACTTACACTTTAGAAATTTCTTAAGGTCATTAATGTACCCTCTATAGGACTCTGGATTAGACACGCTGAATGAAAAATCCAATGCTGTCACCGGTTTTGGAAAAACCATAAGCCCTATAGAGATAAAAGAAAAGGGGGGAAATTAATTATAGCAATTCCCTTCTCTCCTTCCTTCTCCTTACTCTTATCTCTAAAAAGGAAGATCTCAGTAAATTCTGTGGAAATTGTTTTCACAGGTAGGTTGAAATTATCAAGAACCTCCCACTTCTATCTGACTACGAAGAGACATCTAAAATGAAAAAATTCCACATCTTCACAATCACCTCGGACATTACCAATTAGAAACCTCCTCTAAATCTTAGTTAGAATTGCTCTGTTCCTTAATTTAAAAGATGCAAGTTTTCCTTTGTACTTTCTACATTCATTTTCTATTAAATATTTTTAGGTTTTGCCAATTTGCCATTAATATAGAGAAAATTTTAGCAAATCAAAATCTAAGCACTTTGTCATTCAAATTACAACTGTATGAAAACATTCGTAAAGAAAGCTTACCTTATTCAGTGAAAGAGGCCTATACAATTTTAACTCTACAGTTAAATATTCTTCCTTCAATAATAAACACTGCTCGATAACTAAAATGTGGTTTTCTCATACTGAACTGACGCATAACCACCAACAATTTCACATTAGCAATCAACACCCATGTATATAGAATATGTTTGCATGAGTTTATTAACAGAAAATGTAAGCCTATTTATCTCTAACAATCAGGCTTCCAACTTTAAGCTTTCCTTGATTTAAAAGCATTAGATCAAAAGTGTGTCTGTACATGTATAACTGAGTCACTGTGCTGTACAGCAGAGATTGGCACAGCATTGTAAATCAACTCTACTTCATAAAAAAATTGTTTAATTTAAAAGCATTAGATCTACATTCAGCCTTGCACAAAGGCTTAAATAAAAAAATCCTAAAATTCTCTCTGGTTTCTAAACATTCCCCATATATCAAAGTTATTATAGATAAGCCTTGCATTGAATCTGAAAATAAATAACAAGGTTGTTTTAGTTTTCATTAAAATTGCTTTTGCTGTTTGCAACTAGAGAAAGCCTGTGCACAGCAATGAAGACCCAATGCAGCCAAAAAAAAAAAATTGCTGCTCATAGACATCTAATTCGTTTTAGATCAAACCCAGTTTCTTTCAAATCCTAAATACTTGCCTTTGTTGATCTGCATGGTTCTTGAGTTAAACTACAATAGATCCGATGCTACTCAACTATGATGAAACACTCAATGTTCCCAAATGGCAGAGCAAATCTTATTCCATATACAGCACAAAAGAGCCCCAATTAGATTCCCCATTCACCTACTATCTCAACATACCAGATCACTTGGATTTGGAGGATCTCATATGCCTATTTTTCCTTACCCCTCCACCTACTACAAAATCAATAGTAACTTTCTGACTTTTTAATAAAAATGTTCAATGTAGAAATAAAACCTGACCATCCAGTATATGAAGTGACCATCTGTGTATGTCTGAAATTGTATGTTTTCATTTTTAAGGTTTTACAGAAGGAACAAGAAATAATATACTGTAAGTGAAAAAGTAACAGAATCAAGGCAGCTTATACATAACTGTATAAAAACACCTAACTTTAAGAAAAACCCAACTTTTAATAAAACATCCAGTTTGAAAGAAATTTTAAAGAAAAATATGAAAATGTCTATGCTTTATAAAAAAAAGATTACATTCCTTTAACATGACTTATTTCTATGGGAAGTTTTAAATGACTCAATTTACAAAAACTCTGTAGACCAGAATGTCTAAAACTGAGTTTCTGATACAAGTTACTTCTTAGATCTTGCTGAGCAATGCTCTTGGAGCCTTAGTTCATTTAACAGCCTGTTTGAAACTCTTAAGTAAAAAAAAACACAGCAGGAATGTGCCGTACGGCTGCATTTTTTGACGCAGTACACCTACGTCCTCCAAATGAAGTCTTGGCTTACCCCAAACCATGAACATCAACAGAATGTGAAAACTACAGTAACTCTTACGTCTTTATAATTTAAACCACTGGAGCATGAATATGTGTGTATGCATGTGTGTGCATCTATAGGGGTGTGCATGGATGATACGTGTTTATATCATATGCATGTATATGTTAATACACATACCAATTTCAAACTAGCATTTATTTTACCAGGTGCAAATACATTATTGAAATGATGCCATTTAAAAATAAAACTTAGGGCCTCCCTGGTGGCGGAATGGTTGAGAGTCCACCTGCTGATGCAGGGGACGTGGGTTTGTGCCCCGGTCCGGGAAGATCCCACATGCCACGGAGCGGCTGGGCCCGTGAGCCATGGCCACTGAGCCTGCGCGTCTGGAGCCTGTGCTCCGCAACGGGAGAGGCCGCAACAGTGAGAGGCCCGCGTACCGCAAAAAAAAAAACAAAAAACAAAAAAAAAACTTGAATATGGTCATTGTTAAAAAAAAAAAAACCTTAGAAAAAAGAAGTAGAAATAAAATTTAATTACCCATAATTCCTTTATGAAGAGAAAATCATATTTAACAAACTAGTATACATTCATCTAATATTATATTGATATATAATATGAATACGTGTGCATATATATTTGTTTATTTGAACTAATATTAAGTTTTTAAGTACTATAATACACTTGGTGAATGATTTTAAGGAACTCAGTTTAAAATTATATACTTAAAAAAGTATATTGAACACATTTTACTGCTTTTATTATTCATGAAATTATAAATGGTTTAATATTTCTGAAATAGATCAGCTTATGTTCAACAGTAATAGTCACATAACTTAAGGCAGCAAGAGAAATAATTATCTTAGAATTCATCTAGGTAGAAAGAAAACAGGGCTACAATGAAAGATGAGGAAAAAATTAGCATGGAGCTGGTCTCAGATACATGGTCAAATAGACCAAAAGAGTTATTCATGATATTTAGATAAATATTAGCTGCAAACAAAGGAAAAGCCATTAGAACAAACTTTTTAAGAAAACTGGTTGGGGAAACTGGTTCAATCTCGCTGCTGATATAGCTGAGAAGTCCATGCAGTGGGCAAGGATCTAGGCTAGGGTTCCTCAGCCGTGGGCCTAATGACATTCTGAACATGATTCTTTGTTGTGGGAGGTTGTCCCATGCACTATAGGGATGTTTAGCAGCACCCCTGGCCTCTACTCACAGTAGCACATCTGCAGTTGTGACAACCAAAAATGTCTCCAGACAGTGCTGAATGGCCCTGGGGGGGCAAATCACTGCTGGAAGAGAACCACTGCTGCAGACAGAAACCTCCTGCTGCAGACTCCCACCTTCCCTGGCCTGCATGCCCACTCTGCCTGCTGCCCAAATCACGCTCCTCCATGGAGAGCCGTCCCTTTGCTAGCATCTCTGGACGTTGTTTATATTTCTGGGAATTAGATACACTGGAGTTCTGCACATTATTGTTATTTACTAGCACTTTGAGGACAAGGGCCGTGTGCACCAACAAAAGCGGAGCTAACATTCAAAGACCAACTGTTTAAAAAGAATAAAATCAGGAAGGAGAAAATGTGACTTAAACAAGTGCTCCAGGTTAAGATTTTCTTCCGTATGAAGGTACATTCTCCAGTATCCTAGAGGAAATTTTTTTCCCTAAGACAATCAATAGAGAATAATTCAACATATTAAGAGTATACTCATTTTATTCTCTATTGACTTCTTACCATTTCCACACTAAGCAATTAAAAACACGCAGCATGGGGCTTCCTTGGTGGCGCAGTGGTTGAGAGTCCACCTGCCGATGCAGGGGACACGGGTTCGTGCCCCGGTCCAGGAAGATCCCACATGCCGGGGAGCGGCTGGGCCCGTGAGCCATGGCCACAGAGCCTGCGCGTCCGGAGCCTGTGCTCCGCAATGGGAGAGGCCACAACAGTGAGAGGCCCGTGTACCGCAAAAAAACAAACAAACAAACAAACAAAAACATGAAGCATGTATTTTACAAGACCAATGCTCTAACCCACACCAGAGCTGAAATATATACTTCATAAGTAAATTACTCAGAGCAAGGTGAAATTACTATACAATATTCATAAACACTATTCATAACTATAACTATATTCATCAATCTGGCTTCACTTTAACTCTCAATATTCATTTCTGCTTACTCTTGGCAAAAGACTCAAGATTTATCAGCCAGGGTTTTGTATCACTGTGTAAATATTAAAGGTTTTTATATCAGTATGTAAATATTAAAGGTCTTTATATCACTATGTAAATATTAAACAAAATCAAAACTTTCACATTATCTAACCCTAAAGTTTAACATCTTCTACTGGCTATGTAATACAGACTTACGGAGAAGATAAAAGTATAACCCAATTTTGTTAGAAGCCATGATAATCACAACATAATTAATTACCTGGACTAGGAATCTGGTCACGATATTTTGGAACCTCATCGTTCAGAGTCTGAAGCATAGCCCACATTGTGAATGTAAAGAGTGCAGCCAGGAACCCATAAAAGACTAGGTAGAAGAGCAAGATCAAACCTGTAAAAGAAAATAAAACTCATAAAGTTGAAGTGTGTGTGTGTGTGTGTGTGTGTGTGTGTGTGTGTGTGTGTGTGTGTGTGTGTGTGTGTGTGTGTGTGTGTGTGTGTGTGTGTGTGTGTGTGTGTGTGTGTGTGTGTGTGTGTGTGTGTGTGTGAGAGTGATGTGGCCAGGGTAAAAAAAACAGACCCATCATTGCAAGGCTAGAACTCCAAGCTTTGCCATGCACACAGCCAAGTATCTTCATATTCAGAGCGATATGAATTTGCCCAAGCAAGGGGTATTTCAGCAGGCAGCACCCACCCACATCCTGTGACCCCCTCCTCTCCTCTGATACTTCCAACTACAAGTAGCTTCCACAGATCACACTGATTCAAGATCAGAGCTTTAAAGTTCCAGCACATAAGGGAGTATTTCCCGAAATGGAGTTAATGCTCTCTAGAAAGAAGAAAGATGATTTTAGGTTGGACAAAAACCCCAGTATGTATATGTGACAAACAAAAAAATTAACACATAGGACTTCCCCCGTGGTCCAGTGGTTAAGACTCCGTGCTTCCACTACAGGAGCCATGGGTTCAATCCTAGGGGAAGTTCTGCATGCCGCACAGGCGGCCAAAAAAAAAAGAGAATTAGCACATCAACCCTGTATTTCACAGTAATTATTAGCATAAATTTGGGTTTTAAAAAGTGAGCTGATTTAGAGAATAGCCAGGAAACATGCAGAGAAGGTAATCATGAAGCTGGTATCAATGAATAAAGTTTAGGAAACACTGGTTGAGTGGAAGCATCATGCAGAAGTGAAGAGAGGAGCATACCAACCAGTGGGACTTGACAACTCCCTGCTAAGCACGCACCAAGAGCTGGCAGACGCAAGTTTCAACATCAAGGGCTTAACCTTTTTTTCTTCACAATCTGGAAACACTAAGATCTATCCTAAGCCAGTGATTTATTTTGTGAATATCTAGATTTTTCTCAAATGTCTGTATTCAAAGATCTAACATCGTAAGTGGTCACCATCAAGATTATATACTAGAATATATTGTTAACGTCACACATTTATATTTGAACATTTAAAAACTGATCAAAGGGACTTCCCTGGAAGTCCAATGGTTAAGACTCCGTGCTTCCAATGCAGAGGGCACGGGTTGGATTCCCGGTTGGGGAGCTAAGATCCCACATGCCACGCAGCACAGCCAAAAAAAAACCTGATCAAAGAATATTCAATAAATCCTCAGTTACAGCAACAGTAAAGAACACTTAATTCCCCAAAGTTGAATTAACATCGGCTTCATTTTCCAGTCTTAACATAAACCTGCTTATTAATATTTGTCCTAGCAGAAGGGCTAGAGCAGGGGTTCCTAACCTGGAATCTATGGACCCTTCACCCTCACTCATCCCCAGAAGGATTAACTTCAGAGCTTCTATGACTTCTGTAATAATACAGTTCTGAATATACCCATTTTTCTTCTGCGGAGTGGCTCTACAACGTTCTTGTGATGCTCAAAAGACCCTGTGACCCCGAAACAGATTATGGCAAAAGCTAGATAACTTTCCTTTGTTACCTGCGGGCCAGGAAACTGCCTCCCCTTTTTTTAAGCAAAGGGGAAATAGTTAAAGCAATTTCATTTTAATTTAGACCAGCATTCCCCGTCCTCCCCCTGCCCCAATTACCAGGAGGCCAAAATAGGGAGCGAAAGGACAGAAGGAAGAAAGGAGCACAGGATGTCGCCTCCAGACAGCATCACTTCCCTATCACACAGAGTGATCCTGTTGCAGAAACACAAAGGAAGACCAATCTCAAAGAAGTGATCAGTTTACTACAGAGGTAGATGAAATACGTGCAAAGCCCAAAGGATGGTTTAATGAGATACAGAACAAAAACCATTCTTTCAGATCTGGGTATTTGTAGGAACTAATGGATAAACTCCTCCACAGAGCAGACCAGGGTACAAATATATAAATGTGATAAGGAGTGGGGGATGTGTTCCATCCAATAAAGCCTCACTTACAGAGCAGGCAGACTGAGGCCACAGTAGTTTGTCAACTGACGCAGTAGATATTAAACTGGAGAAGTTTAAAACAGAGGTGCCAGGAGTTTAATTATTTAGCGGTGTTTCAAAGTCATCTGAAAATATGCTTACCATTTTCAAATTTGATTTTAAATTTTCAGGAAAAATAATATAAAGCAGATTTATAAAAATGGTTACAAAGCAAATGAACATATAGCAAACACGAAGAGAAGTGTAAAAACTTCCTATAAAGAGTTGGGTTGGGACTTCCCTGGTGGTCCAGCGGTTAAGACTTCACCTTCCAAGGCAGGGGGTGCGGGTTCCATCCCTGGTCGGGGAGCTAAGATCCCACATGCCTCGGGGCCAAAAAAAAAAAAAAAAAAACCAAAACAGAAGCAATATTGTAGCAAATTCAATAAAGACTTTAAAAATGGTCCACATCAAAAAAATCTCAAAAAAAAAAAAGTTAGGTTTATAAAATACATACACAGATTAACAGCCATGTCCCAAACCTGATGCCATGTACTAGTGGCCATTAAGTCAATTTTTAATGTAGGGAGTGTACCAAGTAGATAAGTGATTTTCAGCACTGAAGCCAATTTCCCCTGCTTGATAAGATCCTCTCGCCAAGAACAAACTTAACATTTAAAAACTAAAATTAATCTCACTTGTAAAAACCACATATGAAAGACCACTCACAAGGATGGCAGTACTTTATCAACTTAACCGCCTTTCTCCTACACTAAGAAAAAAAATACCTGAAAATAAAAACAGACGTTGTAAACTGCTGTTCTTATATATCAGTATCTTGCAGTTATTTACTCAGATGCATTCCTGACAATGACAGGGATGAAACAAATTGAGCTACCCTACCTGAGTAATAGGTAGTGCAGATGGGACCTGTTCAGTGTGCCATGTCTGCCTCAGCGCTAGTTAATGTAAGCAGGGAACAGGTAAGTCATTAGGCTTCATCAAGGCCTGGACATCCACACCCGTTCAACACACTGAGACCGCGTGATCTGACTCCCTACTTCTGCAAACTTCCTAGTTACCTGAGGGTACCTAGACAATAGAAAGACTATGCCTTATCCTCAGAGAATTCTGATGAGAAACAACTTCTCCTTGGTAAATAAATTAATAACCTGTTTATAGTTAAAAATAAATTAAAGCAGAGGCAGGTATAATTTTTTAAAAAATCAATTATATGGACAAGTACAAATTTAAAGTCCTTTGTATATTCAAATTTTTATAAGGAGCTATTTATTGAGGTATAATTCACATTTCATTCACCTATGAGTGGAACTGCTTGATCATATGGTAATTCTGTTTAGTATTTTGAGTTAAGTACCAGACTATTTTCCAAAGCATCTACAACATTCTACATTCCCCCTAGCAGGATTCCAATTTCTCCACATTCTCATTAATACTTCCTAGTGGGTTTAATTTGCATTTCCCTAATGACTAATGATGTTGAGCATTTTTTCATGAGCTTATTGGTCATTCGTACCTTCTTTAGAGAACTGTCTATTCAGATCCTTGGCCCATTTTTAAATTGGGTTGTCTTTTTATTGAGTTCTAAGAGTTCTTTATATAAGCACAAGCCTCTTGTCAGATACATGATGTTCAATTATTTTCTCCCATTCTGTGGGTTGTCTTTTCACTTTCATGACAGTGTCCTTTATTATTATTTTTTTCAGCAAAACATTCTTATTTTATTTTTATCTCAGCAAATGTTCTCATTTGGCACCCGACTGGCATCAAACCAAAGCCCTTAGGCCAACAGGTGTGGGCTGAGACCACCTGCAAACTTCCCATGTGTAGGTCTCAATGGCTATGCACATCAGAGCACCTATTTCTCTCTCTAGTCTCTTAGGGTGGCCTAAAGGTCTCAGGTGCGCTAACAGTGCTGGCCACGAGGTGGTGGAAAAGTTGTGACGCTGAAATCTGCTGGGATAGGAAACCAAGCAGTGCCCTGAAAGCAAGTTCTTTTCTCAGGTGACAGATACCCAGATAGGGTCCTGCTCATGCTTATTCAACATACTCCTGTCTGCCTGGTGACACTTTTTAGAGCTCAAGCATCTAAGGAAGTCTTGTCTGGCGGGATGGGACAGTAAGCTCTCAGGTCAGCACTGTTGGCCTGGGGAAATCCCGAGTCCAGCTTTGCAGCCTTTGCACAGTGGGTACTTTCCCAGGATCCATGATAATACTCAGAGCCCATCAGGACATTTTACTTATATGCGGTTTCCAACTGTCAGAGGAGTTCAGGACTGTCTGGCCTTCTCAGGATCTCAATTCAAGATTAGCTATTCAAAGCATGAAATAAGAGGGAATACGTTTTAAGAATCAAGGCTGCTCTTTTCAGCCCTGCTGAGGGAACAATTTCAGACATGACTTTTAGAGAGGAAGCTGGGCACTCAGCAGGGCACAAGGTGGCTTTCAGACCAAGACTCCTCCTCCTCTGGTGTGGCGGAGGTGGGACCTCAGCGTGGGGCCCCGCATTCTAGCTTTTCTTCTACGAGCCTGGTTGACCGGCAGGCAGGGATCATGAGAAGCTGCAGGAGAATGAAGACCGGAGACGTGATCAGGCCGAACCAGAGCTCCCGAGTCTGCTCCACCAGCTTCTGGCACAACAACATCTCGAAGACGAACTTCAGGCTAAGAACCGTGAGGACCCAGAAAAGGTGGAGCACGGCCAGCCGCTTCTCTCCGACCTGGAAGAGGTGCACGGAGACGACAGTAGTGAAGTTGGTGCTGAGCCGGTCAGCGGCGAAGAAGGGCACGAACACGTTCCACCAGGAGAGGCCCGGAGCCAGGCCGTCCACACGCAGGGCCAGCAGCACGAACACCGACAGGGCCATCAGGTGCACGAAGACCTCGAAGGGAGCGAAGCCCAGCAACTGCACCAGCTCCCCGAGCGCGGAAAGCATCGCTCCGGTAGAGCGCGGGCCAGGGCCCGGGCGACGGTCTCACCCGCCTGGCTGCGTCGCCACTCCCCACGGGCCTCGCTGGCGCCTGCGCCGTCGTCGCGGCCAGCGAGCTGCAGAAAATGGCCCTGCCTGCCCTGGCTCTTGGCCCCAGCCCAGGACCCAGCACTGGCCGCCAGCTGATGCCCGCCTTGCTCGGACGCCATGCCCCGCTGGGCGCCGACAGTGTCCTTTAAAGCAGAGAAGTTCTTAATCTCAAGGAAGTCCAACTTATCTATTTTTCTCCTTGGTTGCTTGACTTTTGGTATCATATCGAAAACACCACTGCCTAATCCAAAGTCATGAAGACTTGTAATTATATTTTCTTCTAAGAATTTTTAGTTTTAGCTCTTTAAGTTTGGGTCTTTGATCCACTGTGTGTTAATTTTTGTACATGCTATGAAGAAGGGAACATTGGGGTTTGGGATAAAAGCTGGGCAAGGTCCTGGATGGGTTGGTAAAAATCTAAATCTCTCCACAGAGAATCTCCATACCTGACCAGCTCTTGGCTACCTATGCCTCATCCCTGAATGCTATGACAGGGAAGTCTAAATACAAAGAGGAGGTGCAGAGAACCAATAATTACAAAATACTGAGAAGAAAAACTAATCCAATAAAGTATCAAATGCAACAAAGAAAGTAATGCCTGAAAAAACTGGGTTGTAACAGGGTACAGAACCAGGGGGGGTAGCATGAGTATAATTAAAATACAGAGTATAAGGTAAGAGGATAATTTTTCAAAATCTGATTTCATATTCTGATTGTTAAAATTTTAAAACTTAGTAGATAGCTGAACTGGAGAAGAGTCAAATAATAATAAAAAAAATCCAGACACCTAACAAAAAAGCAAACCAAAGACTGGGAAAAATATTTTGCATAATATGAAACCAATAAATTACTTATTTGCAATCTAGAATATATAAAGAACTCTTACAACAAAACAGATTTCTAAAACATGGACAAAAGTTTTGAACAGAAACTTCATCAAAGATGTAATGAGAATTGCAAAACAATAAAGCTCATGAAAACATACTCAACATCACTAGTTATCCAGGAAGGGCAAATCAAAACCACTACATGCTCACCAGAATGCTAGAAATTCTAAAGACTGACCATACCAAGTGATGATCTAGGAGCAGAGCAGCTGACACTCTAATACACTGCTGGTGGGAATGTGCCAAAACAAAAACCGATTTCGGAAAACAATTTTTTGAAAAGTTAGTAGCATATACCTATGATAGGATCCAGCCAATCCATTCCTAGATATTTAACCAAGAAAAATGAAAGCACACGTTCGCAGAAGTATATGAATATTCGTAAATGCTTTATTTGTAATCACTAAAAACTCCAACAACCCAAAAGCACATCAACAGATGAATTAATAAATAAATTCTGGCATATAATACAATGGAATACTATTCATGAACTACTTCTCAAAGTAACTGTGCTGAATGAAACAACTCAGCACTCCTGACCCCAAAGAGAACACGCTACATGATTCCATGCATTTAAAGTTTCAGAAAATACAAACTAATCTAAACTGTCAAAAAGCAGATCTATTTTTGCCTGGATACTGGGGAGGTAGGGAAAGAAAAGGATTACAAATGGGAAAGAGGAAATCTGGGGAGTGATGAATATTTTCATTACCTTGATTAGAGTGATAGTTCCATGGGTACAATATATGTATATGCATATAGGTGAATACACATCAAAACTCAAGTTATACATTTTAATTTTAAATACGTGCAGTTTACCATATGTCACAATTATACCTCAATAAAGCTATTTAAAAAACAAAAATTTGGAAGAAGGCCTAACCTAGAGAACTAGCCAAGCCAAAGAAAACTTCAGTGAGCTAAAAGATCAAACCAAGGTGTTTTACAATACTGGGCAAAAAGACAGAGTGTGTATGGAGCTTGTTGAGACACGGGAGACAGAACCATAATATCAATAAATCTAACAGGAATTCCACCAGAAAAGGGGATGGGGAGGAATGCCCAAAGAAATAACACATTTTGTGTCTAGATTGGAAAAGATTGAAAAATATTAGAAAATACCCTATACCTAGATAGAAAAAGGTAAAATTTCAGAATACTAAAAATAAAGTGAAAATTTCTTAAAGCTTCTAAAAAGATAAAACGGGTTTTATATCCAGAGAAATATGAGAAATAGCAGAGAAATATGACTGACAGATATCTCATCAGCCAAAAATAAAACAGTATATTCCAAACTGAGGAGGCTTTAAGTTTTAGCTACACTGTCTTCATTTCCTTCGTTTTGGAAGAAAAACTTATATATTATCTAATCTGAAAAAAAAGGACAAAGTTCACAGACTAAATTCTAGAAAAAGCTAATATAATTGTACATTTTTCATTTTTTAAAGTTTTCTTTAAAAATCTAAGACAAGAAAAATATATAAAGCAATGGTGAGCAAAGAAACCAGTAAGACTTGCTGGTAACATCTAAGTAAGTGTTGATTTTAATTTCTTTTCCTTATCATGTCTGAGGAATAACTTACATACAATAATTTTCATTGATTCCAAGTGCACAATCCTAATGATACAGAACATTTCTATCACCTCTGAAAGGTTCCTTGTGCCCGTTTGCAGTCTGTACATCCTTCAGCCAGCCAATGATCTCCTTTTGCCACTACATTAGTCTGTATTTTACACAGTTAAAATTTGATTTTAATTTAATAACAAGTTAAAATCCCCAAAATATTAAGGTAGGAATAATTTAATAGTAGTCTAATAAAAGACATTCTCAAAGTGGGTTAAAGAAAACCTGATAGCACTATAAATAAATGCTATTTATAGATAAAAACCTAAAATTATAACACATACTGGTTGAAAATAAAGTAGATCTTGGCTAACAAAAAGAAATGTAGAAGTGGCATTATTCCTGTAAGCAAACTATTTAGAATTCAAGTCAAAAGGTATTAACAAAGCAAAGATATTCTCTATTAATAAAAAGTAAACAAAACACATCAAGAAGATACAGCATAAAGCCATGAACATTTGTGATGCTAAGTGGCTTAAGATATGTAAAGCAAAATTTATCACAATCATCTGTAGAGATTTTAACGTACCTCTTCCAGAAATCCACAGATCAGGTAAACAATAACAAAAAGGATAATATTTTAAAAACACAACTAATAGTTATTTAATATATGTAAAACTTTGTAGTCACCAGAAAATATACTCTTTATAAACCTGGAACATTGCCTCGAAACTGACCATGACTTAAATTTCAAAAAAACCAAACCAAAACAAAATAAAAAATAACCTAAAAAAAAAAAATCAAGGCCATATTTTTCAAAATCAAAGTATGTTAGAGAAGTATAACAAAAATTTAGAAAATGGACTGCTAAAATAACCTTTGGATTAAAAAGACAACAAAACCCAAAACATTCAAAATTCAAAACAATCATGTAGCCAAAGCAGAACACAAAGGAAAATCCATAGCCTTATACGCATTCACTAAAAAACCAGACTAACCAAAAAAGCCAGGTTTTAAATTCAAGAGTAAAATAAATTCAAGGAAAGTAGGAGATTTAAGATACAAGCACAAGTTAATGGAAACAAATGCAAAAAAAAATCATTAATTTTACCAATAAAACCAATTTCCAACTAGTAAACTCGAAAATAGATGAAATATATGATTTTTAAAGAAAATAAACATATTCAAATCAGAAGTTGTTACAAGAAATAAAGAGCTCTATCCCTAACAGAGACACTATGTCCAAATGGCTTTAGTTCTCCCAGTTTTCAAGTAGATTCTTTCTCTACACACAAGCTATCCTTTTTGTATGCTCCGTAAGTTACCTAAATCTTTATAAGGCTAGCACTCTCCAGATACCAAAACTAAACAGACAGTACTCGCACAGATTTCACAAATTATTTTATTTTAAATGCTTACATAGAGCTTACACGCTATAGAGTGATAATGACACAGGAACAGAGATACAGATTAATAACAAAACATAACAATAATCAAGAAAGGATCCATATAAAATCCATGTAACAAAGCGGGCACTTCAAATCAGTGAGAAAATGATGGATTATTCAATATATATATATTCAATATATATATATTCAATATATTTTGAGATAAGTGATCAGGAACAGCCTATAAAAGACTGTTAATAATATTTATTTAAACAAGTACAATTTTTAAAATAAAAGAATTAAGAGACAAAAGACAGCAAAAAGACGAGCAGGTCGCTGTAAAGAAACGAAAACTGAGCAAACATAAGTTGCAATTATCAGAGATACTGCAAATTAAACCAACCAAGACACCAGCATCCCATCAAACTGGCAAAAATTTTTAAAGAGTGATGATAACCAATGCTCAGAAAGTTGAAGGGAAACAGGTAATTTGATCCCTGCTGGTGAGAGTATACACTGGTACAGCTTTACTGGAGGACAATAAATTAATATAAAAATAAACATATACTATAAACTGGTGATTCCATTTCTCAATGACTACCCTGGATAAATAGTTGCACACATGCACTGCACAATTTGCAAGAGAAAAATTGCAAACAATCTAAATATTCATCACAAAGAAATATATATATATCTTGGATATATATCCCTACACTATGGAATATTATGCAATGACTCAAAGGAATGAGATAAATAAATGGGGGAGGGAGAGAGAGACAGAGACATGGAAACAGTCAAGACATATTAAGTGAAAAAAAGCAAGTTCTAGAACATACATTCTTCCTATTACTCATGTAAAAGTGGAAAATTAATTATTCCTACATAGTCCATATATACTCATATACATACATACACACACACACACATATACATATACACATATGTAAGTGTGTTGAAAAAGGACTGGTAGGAAAACTGATAAGCAATCATTATCTGTGGGAAAGACTGCGACTGGTAGAAGGCAGTGAAGAGAAACAATATATTCATGTATTCTTTTTTCTCCAATATCCAATTAGGAATACTTAGAAATACACAGAAAAGTTAAAAGAAATGTAAGTGAACACACATAAACCCCACCTAGATTCTACAGTAAAGTCTACTATATTTACCTCTTATCTATTCACCATCTATTTTTTTTTTAAGAATTTCAAGTTGCAGATGTCAGTACACTTAACCCCTAAATACTTCAACATTATATTAACTAAAATTGAGGGAAAATTGCATTCAGCAAAATACACAAATCTCCAAGGTACCATGACACGGTTGTTGAGAAATACATTCACCTCTATGATTCAAACAGCTATCAAGATACAGAACATTGCCAACACCCTATAAAGTTCTCATGCCCCTTCCCAGTCAATCCCCATGACCACCATCCTAGAGGCAAACACCATTCTGGGCTTTTCCCCAGCATAGGTAAGTATTGCTTGATTTAGAATTTCAAAGAAATGAAATTATATAGTATATTCTCTTTGGTAAAGCTTCTTTTCTGCTCAGCCTAATTGTGGGATTCACCCATGTTTTGTGTTACCTGTAGTTTGCTCCTTTTTACTGTTGAGTAGTATTCCACTGTGTGGACACTGGTTTGTTTATCCATTCTACTGCCGGACACCTGGGCTCTTTCCAGTTTGGAGCTACTATGAATATTTTGTGTATTTTTTTGGACATATGTTTTCATTTCTCTTGGGTAAACTGCTGGGGATCATGGGGTAAGTGTATATTTACTTGTACAGTAAATTGTTAGACCTTTATCCAAAGTGGATATACCACATATGTTTTAAAAAGTATGACAGGTAGCAGTGGTTACCCAGGGAAGAAGCTGAGGATGACAGTGGACTTATTGACTATTCACATCTGTACTATAAAAACTCAAATAATGAAGTTACTTTTGTCATATGAAAAAAAACAAAGCCAAGAGTCCACATTCCATTTAAGACACGTTCAGGTTTCTTGGATTAGCCTACGCTGACCACTAACTAACTTCTAAAGCATAGGTCAGCAAATCATGGCTGCTGCCTGTTTTTGTAAATAAAATACTGAAACGCAGCTAGGCCACTAGTAAACATATTGTTTACGGCCGCTTTCAAGCTACTAACAGCAGAGTTGAGTAGCTGCAACACATACTGTATTCCTGGCAAAGCCTAAAATATTATCTGGTCCTTTAAAGAAAAAGTTTGCAGCCTCCTGTTCAAAAGCATTTATATAGGCCTTGATTTTCATTCCAATGTGACATCTGAAACTATCTCGTGCAACTTCTCCCTTACAGAGGAAACTAAGACCAAGAGATTTTTAATGACTTATCTAAGCTTAGATGGAGATGTGGAATTCTAATTCAGGTCTATATTCTGAATCCTAGTCTGATCATCTTCTCAGTATACTGGTAAATTTCTAAGACTTATCAAGCAAAAATACATAGGCCCACAGGCTCACTTTGACTACGATGCCCTATCTGGAAACTTCAATGAATTAGAAATTTAGTGGAACAGAATCATGGTGAGCTGAGGGGAATGATGAACAAGTTTCTCCACAAACAAGACTTTCATAGTGTGGAGCTATACCAATTAATCAAAATACTCTCAACTTTAGCCCAACGACCAGGTGAATCACAAGTGGAAACTGACTAAATGACAATTTATTCATCAAAAAAATAGTAAGTGCTTACTATGTGCTAGGTGTTGTAGGGACATAAAATGCACCTGTGATTCCTGCTCTGGGAGAACATCCAGCTAGTGGGAGCAACGTATATAAACAACTCTAATCCAGGATACAAAATTTTTAGGTGTTATAGACGATAAATGTATTATTTTCACCTGGGCAAGTCCGAGAAGGCTTATGGCAGAGAGGGCACTAGATCTATGAAGCAGGGGAGAATTTATGATGCAGAGAATGAAGGGCACGGGAGAGGGAATGAGCAGGGCATTCCAGACCAAGGGGCCTTAGACATACCCATTTGGCTATGACATGTGGTGTACAGGGAGCAGGGTGTAAAATGACAGATTATATAAAGTTGGAAATGTAGTTCCAAGCCAATATGTAATATATCCGGAATACCAGGCTGTCTGGAACTGATTTAAACCTTCTGAAAGCAGTGGGGATCCCAACAGCTTTGGGGTATAGGGAGTAGCTTGACCAAAGCTGCAGCCTTAGAAATAATCTGATAGCAGTGAAGTTACACTGGTTTAGGTCACAATGATTCTAACTGATTCCTTGGATCTTTCTGGGGCTGCACCAGAAGAGCCTAACTTCCCCAGTCAACAACACTACACTTTTTATAAGCAGCAGATAAAAGTTGGAAAGCCAGTGGTCTCTCTAAACTAGGACCAATTTTGAAAGAAATTTACAAAAGATCTTCATCTAGTGCTTTAAGTTTTTTAATCAGAGAATTTACAAGAAAAGGCACTACCAGATCCTGAAAAAGTGGGGCAGGGTTGGTGGGAATATTGAGGGCTCTGCAATGTGCAACAGGTGGTTAGCATTATGAAGCTAGGAAAAACAAGCACCCTGGGCTCCCTCTGAATGCCTGTTTTCCCAAGATACTGGAGGGTGGGGTGAGGTGGGGCAGTGGTGAGTAGGTCAGAGAAAATTAATTCCTGAATTAACTGTAGCAGTGGTAATGAGGGTGTGGGTCACCAAGAGATTCAAGAGATGTTATGGAAGTACAATTGGCATGGTTTGGCCAGGTTCAGAGCCCAGATGACAGAAATGGTAGTGACAGTCTTCAAAACTTGCAAATACAGAAGCAACTCACAACTTCAGTGGAGGAAGGGGAAAGAGCTCTGTTTATCAGTTGATAAACAAGGTACTGGAGTTGTCTAAGCCTCACTCTCAGGTTTATGGGATATGCAAGAAGCAACTGGAATCTCAGAGAGATGTTAACCAAGAAGTAAAATTTGTCATAATCTTTGCAATTGTTTTATGAGATGAAGAAGTTGAAAAAAAACAAGGCCAAAGACAGCACCTGGGAAATCTACATCTAGGAAACAAGAGAACCAGGAAAGGAATGGCTAGAGAAGTATAGAGTAGGGGTAAGGGCCACTTTTATGGACCAGATACTGCCAACTGGCCAGAAGCCATCAAAAGTACCTCGTGCTGTGGACAAGGGTCAATTCCTTACCATGGCATCAGCAGAATACTAGGAGGAAGTCATAAATGAGAGCCAGCTCCACCAATGACTCAGTAACAAAGTTTAAACAGATATGGGGAGGTTGTTAAGTTAGGGAATTCTTCTTAAAAATATTATTAGTTAAATAGCACCC
Source organism: Lagenorhynchus albirostris (assembly GCF_949774975.1). Classification (NCBI taxonomy): domain Eukaryota; kingdom Metazoa; phylum Chordata; class Mammalia; order Artiodactyla; family Delphinidae; genus Lagenorhynchus; species Lagenorhynchus albirostris. Next base: position 24,595,608 of record NC_083099.1, read on the forward strand.
TGTAGGGAGAGGATGATACTATTAAATAAACCCCCATTAAATCTGAGAACAGGTAAGTTTAAAAAGAAAAAAAAAATCTTTATGTTCTCATAAGAGCCATATAAGAAGCAGAATAGAGCAATAAAGCAGGCCACAGGAGGCCTGGATAATTACCCTGGTTCTGTTATCCTAATCAGATGCACGACCGGGGCATGTCAAACTCAGCTGAGTCTCTTTCTCAGTCTCCCTGAGAAAGTTAAGTGGAAGCTTTTTCTGAACACTGAACTATAAAACCATCAGTGCTGAAGCAAAAAGGAAAAGAAAAAAAAAAAAAAAAAGGAAAATGCCCAAACACTGGGTGAACCATTATGCTATGATACACCAAAACCATCAAAGACATTAAAAACAATGTTGCAGAAGACTAATTACATTTAATTAGACTGGAAACATTTCATAATACTGTTCATTCATTCAACCACTTCTTATTACATTCCCACTAAGTGCCGGGCAACAGGCTAGGTGTTAGGGAATTCAAGACGGGTAAGATGTGAATAAGAAGCTTATGTCTAATAAGCAGGCAACAACAATACTGTTGAAGTCATAAATACTATACTAGAAAAAGGTATCATAGAATACGCTGGAGCACTTGACCCAGTCTCAAGGCAAAGAATGGTTCGAAAAGGTTTACCAGAGATCAGGCCATCACAGCTGACATCTGAGTAGCCAGGCCAAGTTGAAGGAAGGAGAGGCTCGGAAGCTAGGAAACAGGCCCAAAAGCAGTGGGAGAGAACTATGTGGAACAGCAGAGATGACAGGGGAGAAATATGCCAACCAGACTGCAAAGAGTCTGCACGTCATGCTAAGGAGCCCCGACGGCAACAGAGTTACACGAAGAGGTGCCCATGAAACATCCAACTGAAGATTTCTGACAGGCATTTGGTAATAAGAATACAAAAAAGCCTTAGGGACTAGAAATGCAGATTTGGGGGTCTCAAATGGAGATAATAACTAAAGCCACCAGAACATGTAAGTTCCAGCAGGAAGTGTGGACAATCCCCACAGAAGTGATGGAGAGGGCCAGGGATACCCCAACAGAAAGTGGCAGAGGAATAAAAAACATTCCCCTTAAACGTTAAGTGATCAAACTAGGTATATCTGTGTATTTTCAAATTTTATTTATACATTTGAAAAAACTTTATACATAGGAAAATGTTAACAGTGGTTACTCGTGATTAAAGATGACAGGTTTTACTTTAAAATCAATATAATGAATGCATAATTAGAACATATTTATCTTCCAAAGTTAATTTTTTTTTTCCTATTACACAATTCCTTTTTTTAAACTGCTAGGTTAGTAGAGGCTAACCATAATGGAAATGCCGGAAGTCGAAAGGGGGAGGGGAAGGGGAACTGATATCTCCTAAGATTAACCTTCACTTTTTAAAAATTATTGTACATGTGATTTTTTTTCCTGCTCATACATATGCTGCCCACGTACTCTTGGCATATTTCAATAAAAGTGTTTGGAACATAAAAGCGTTAAACGGTCCTTAATCAAACACAATGATAAATCACAGTAAAGTTGTTACTAAGGACAGGAGGGTTTTTAAACTTCTTTTAATACAACTAAATTAATTCTAAAAATATAAATTCAAAAGTCAATTTCAAAGAAATGGAATTACTTCGGGGGTGAGGGGAGGCTGCTCTTTAACACAGTAAAGCACATACTACTGTAATTACAAAGGCATCTGGAACATCACACACACACTTGCCCCCTCCCTCCTTTCCACTAGCAGTCCAGAAGTGCTGCCTCCTGCTGGGGGACAGCTCGGTTAGCCTCAGCTGCTGCCGCTGCCACACCCACCACTGCCCTTCATATTTATAGCCTGCACACAGGGTAAGGCAAGTCCTGTTACTTTCCCAACAGTGCAAATTTCTGTAAAGTTCAATATGTCACTCCACAGGACAAAGAATACCTTACAAAACTGGGAAAATAAACACACTTGCCTTCTCCCCTACAGTCAGACACCCAAGATGGGATGGAGCCTGATCTCCAAAGCAGAGCATTTACTGAGGCATAACCCAGAATGGGAGCAGGTGACTGAAAAAACAGCACTTCATATATAATATGATCTATAATAAAAGAGACCTATAATAAAAGAGAAGCACGTGAACAAAATGTAGATATTAGTAGTTTGGGTCCAGAATCCTGACCCTGCTTGGAATCAATAACTTGAGTTTTAGGTCCATGTTAAAATAAAGCATTTATTGACAGATAACCTTAAGATAATGAACTCCAAAGAAGCCCACAAGCAGATGTCATTAAATGACATTACATCATGTTTAAAAAAAAAAAAAGCTCTGTCCTTGGAGAGTCTGAGGCCAAGGATTCTATCACTAGCTGAGTAAGTGAATTCTGACAGATCAGATCTGTGGGTTCAATTTTCTCACATATGAAAATGAGGGCACAGGGCTAGATTAGTGGCTTTCAACCTTTTCTTGATTGTGAGCCACAGTAAGAAATACGTTTTACATCAAGGTATCTGAATATACAAAAAGTTTCACAGAATGATATTTTCTCTTAGAATAAACTTATTAGGCAGAATAAACTTTGATAATTTTTCTATTCTATTTCATTATTTTTAAAAATGTTAACTGCAACACATGGTCCACTGTCTACAATTAAATAACACTAGATGATCTTTGAGCTGCCTTTTACTCTAATTGTACGTAATGCATTTAGGTTTAATATCTGCAACATAGCCACAAGGTGCTAAATTGTCTTTGTCCTGTGTTTTCGTAAAAGGCAACTACTTATTCCTGATGCATCCTTACTGTCCAGCTTGAGAAAACAGCTCTTAGGAACACTTTGATCACCTACATGGTGTGTGTAGAAAGTTGTGAAGATGGAATGAGGTAAGTACGTTTATATAAGCATTTTGAAACTGCTGTAACCAAGTGTCACATATTAACCAAATATACAAGAAGCTAATCAAATTCTTCACACAGCTGTTTTAAATCAGGCAATGAGATGAAACGTTGTATTTTCACTTTATCCCCAAGGTAAACTGCAAAATTGCTTTTTAAACATGTGTTTTTAACATATATAATGCACTTGGAGAGGAACCTCAGATTACATGGGACAAATGTACTGAAGACTTGAATGTAAAAAATAAAATCAGGAAACATCTTAAATGTCTTTATAGAATCCTTGAGGTAGAGAAAGGTTTTCTTTATATGCCAGCAGCCCAGCAAATTTACCTAGGTCAAAAATAGATGTAAAAAAAAAAAAGAAGAGAAAAATAGATGTAATAATTCCCCCCCGCCATTAATTTCAAAAGCGACTAAAAGAAAAAATTTGCACTAATGAGGTTTAAAAAAAAAGCCTATAACATGTTTTCAGAATATAAAACGTACATAATGTTATCCACAACCCAGAAATTCCACCAGTAGAAACATATCTCAAGGAAATAAATTTGCAAAACTGTACAAGGATGAAGGGAATGGGAGGAGGAGGGACCAATACATACAATAATGCACTGGTTAAAAAAAAAATCAGGAGTTACTTCTATTACCCTGGGTATCTCCCATGTATACATACGGTACACATTAGTAAACTTAAAAAAAAAAATCCCAGTACGTCTAACTATACAATGGAACACTAGCCAGCTATTAAAAGTGGTGATATAGGTCTTTATTTATTAACATGGGAAGATGCCCACAATATACTCAAAAGATTATAAAGCAACACTTACGGTATGATCTCTTTTTGTTAAAAAAAAATTAATAATAACATTATACACATTTTTAGTGTCTGCCCAGACATATACCAAAATATGAATAGTGGACGTCTCTGGGGTGATGAGATCAGGCAGCTCACTCATACACTGCCTTTCTGAGAACTACAAGAAGATATGCTTTCTCCAGGCACACCCCATGCTCTAGGGTACACAGCCCGGTGAGCTGAGTATGGATTTCAGCCTCCAGGCACCACTCCTCCGCATTTCCTTGGAGTGAGCACCCTTATATTGGGATAGGATTATGGATAGCTTTCTCCTATTTAAGCCATTCTCCGCTGGCTTACTATTATTACAATAAACCCAGAAATTTACTATTTGTTGATATTTTCGATTTTGAAAAAAAGGTCTTGCCTTAATCCTTCCAAAACTAATCCCAACTTTACTTGTACTACTCCCACTGCCCTTACATGATGCTGCATACTCGGATAATTTGTGCGTGTTATCTATTTAAATGCACGTACCAAATAAAATCTCTACCCCAAAAGCATATAATACAAAGGTTAGATAAGGAGCACAACCTGCAGTAAGAAATGTCATTCTAACACAAAGTGCAGATACTTATTACTGGAAATGAGAAGGCACTGAGAAAGGTAGTCTACACAAATTAACCACTCTCCACCACTCAAAAATTCCTTCAGCAGAAAAAGTTAGTACACTCTAGAAACAATAATAACTGTTTACAGTTTTTTTCCCCCATTTAATTCCAGATGCAAGATCTATTTCCTCATCACATTAGTGGGTTCCCCACAGACAGCCATTCGAAAAAAAATCGTGAGTGATTACCATGCAGTTAGGCAAGGCATCTGTAAAATAATACCACCGCTGGACTAGGATTAAAGGACAACTGGTTCTTTTCTTGGCTCTTTGGAATATGTAATTTTACACAAAGTAAAAACGCAACCTCTCTGGGGCTCATTTTTCTCGTCTCTAAAGCTGGGTTTGGGCTAAAAAACCTCCAAGGCCCCTTTCACCTTGTGATAGGACTTTAAGCCGCCTTTCCACTCTGGAGGAGCCGATTTCAAGCAGCAGCCAGTCTATTTTCTAAGTCAGAGCAAATTTACTCTCTTCGTGCTTCTCTTGACAATGTCACGCCCGAATAGTTCTCAACTCTAGAAATATTCTCACTCAGAAAAAAAGGTCTGTCATGATCAACTAACAAAATATTTTTCAAAAGGAAAGAAAAACTAGTTTACTTAAGTGTAAAGGGGGGAGGAGGAAGCGCACTAGTCCTTATTCAGATATAAACATAATTTTTCCAAAAAAATAAAGAGTCACTCTAAAGCAGCACCACACTGGCGGATGGTTTAAATATTTCTTTTAAAACAAAGAACCCATGCAGAGGAAAACTGCTAGCAAATTCAATCATCACACGTTTTGAGGGCACAGGAAAAAAACCTGTGCCATTCAGACCGGATTTACTTTCCCCCAATGAAGCACGTTGGTAAGAAAACCTGTGTCATTAAAAAGGAATTAGGGAGAAAGCAACCTTTTAAAAGGTCTTTTCACTGTCCAAACTCAAGTGCACTTTCGTGTACCGTGTACTTCTGTGCTTAAAACATGAGTGCAGACCACACACTTAACACTCACACTCTTCCGACCAGCTGGGGTGGCAGCGTGGACGAGTCACAAGATAGCGGCGGGAGTGGAAATTTCCTCTCCCCGGGCGTGGGGCAAGGTCGGGCTTCCCCAAACCGCTCGGCGCCGCTGGCCGCCTCCGCCAGGCCTCTCCGGGCCGGCGCGCTCCGTACAAAGGAGGCCGGGCGCTCAGCCCCCACGCGCTCGGGGTTCGGGACAGGGTTTACCGGCTTCCGGCGCCGCAGGCCCGGGCAGCACGTGCGGCCCACTCCCGGCAGGGAGGAAGGAACCGGCGCGGCGCGGCCCGGCGGCGGCTGCCAGCGGGCCCCGCAGCCTCGCTCGCCCGCCGCCGACCCCGCGAGAAATGAATGGGGCCGCGCTGCTCCTCCGGCGCCGCCGCCCGCGTTCGAGTCTGGCGGACGCGGCGAAAACCGCTGCGGCGGAGGCAGCGGCGGCTCCCGGGGCCCCCGCGCGGGGAGCCGCCTCCCGCCTTCCCTTCCCACCCGACCCCGCCCGGCGACCCCCGGACCGCGGCCGGCCCCGGCGCCCAACCGCCGCCCGCTCACCCCAGCTCTTGGCGGTGCGCCCCAGGAACTCTCCGGTGGTCGGGTTGTAGATGAAGAGCTTCCACTCGGCCAGGCTCTGGTTGAAGGACTTCTTCTCTTTCTTCGTCATGGTGTGCGTGCGGACGTCGAGGGGAGCGGCGGCCGCGGGGGTGGAAGCGGCGAGGAGCGCAGAGGCGCGTCCGGGCTCGAGCGGCGCAGCCCGGCGACGGCGGCAGAAGGCGGGACGGCCTAGGAAACCTCCTCTCTGTGGTGAGCGCTCGACCCGACTGCGCTGCGCCGCGCCGAGCCGGGCCGCCGCTCCGGCCGCGGGAGCCTGACGTCTCCGCCCTCCGCAACCAATCCCCGCGCCGTTCAGGCCCCGCCGCCGCCGCTACCGCCTCCAGCCGGCGGCGGGGCGCAGCTGGAAGCTGTGAAGACGCCCCGCCCACGGCCACGGCCCCGCTCGGTGGTACCCGGCTTGGCTCCGGGACGCTCGGCGCTCCCTCTTCCCGGCAAGAAGAAGCAAAAACTACGCATAGCAACTTAAAAAATCATGAGAGCTTAATAAGAAGCAGATTTATAACGACAAGCAAAAGATGAGCATCCCTAACCCGCTGGTTTTTCAGAAGAACTCTGGGGAGATGCTGCGGGCAACCGGGATCCGGAGTCCCCTCGCTTCCTAGCCTGCGGCGGCGCGGGACTAGCAGAGAGCGGAAACGACTCCAGTCCACCGAGGACGGGACTTCACCACCGTCTCCCCAAACCGTTTCCAGGCGTTCTCCTCTGGGCTCTACGACGTGACTAAAAGATAATCCGCTGTAGTATCTCGTGAGGGTGTACGGTGTGTTACATACCTTCGCTCAGAGAATGCCCTGACTTCGCTCTTTTGAAGGAGTCAACTGGGAATCTTGGGTCAATGGGAATTTCATCCTAAACATGCCAGTATTAAGTAAATGCAGTATAGTTTTCCCCAGATTTAATTGAATTTATCAATGAAATCAATACACATGCTTTCCTGAGTTTCCTGTCAACCGCAAGACCTGCTTTTTCTCAAACACTTAGACTCTACAGGAAATCAATTCTTCGTTTAGTGTTGATGCCTAAATACTGTTCGCGGCTTTTCATCTTTTCCACTGTATTGGTTGCTCCCCTTGGTCAGAGCTGAGGGTGCAGTCGATGTTTTCCTACACGAGATGGAGCTGAAGAGTACAGTGCTTTGAGACTGTTGGGACAGCATGAAAAGACTTAAATAGGAGTTTGGGCAGGAGGTGCTTTCTTTCTTTTCTTTTTTTGGAAAAAAGAAATGGAGCACTGCCTATGTTTCATTAGCAAATAAAAAATTATGAATGAAGAAATGTAGCACACATCTTACCGTTTGGAATGATGCATCGTGATCCATCCGACAGTTTAAACAGCCAGCAAATGCTTTAAAGGAGTAAATGGATAACAAAATTCTGGCGTTGCTTTTGTTTCCTCACTTTGTTTATCAAAACAAGGAATTATGAATTATGTCTTTCACAAATGGAAAAGGAATAGAAGAATATATTATTATAAAATGATTTTCCCCCTGCGCTTACGAAAGCTAAATTTAAAATTATGACCTTGGGAATGATAACCAAATCCAGTTACTTTGTTGAGCCAATGACAGCAAAAGATTTGTAGAAGCATTTTGTAAAATTTGGCATGAAAATAGTACCACAAATAGCAAAACATCGTGCAAGCAGACTAGAATGCATTTCTTTAGTTCATAAATAAGGTCGAAAGGGAACTGAGGAATGGAAGTAGTTAACTATTTTTGTCTCATTAAAAATCTAACTACAAATTAGAGGACAGCTAAAATATTGGTAGAGCTGATAACAGGCTTTCTAGTTTGGGTAAGAGGGAAGATACAGAGTCTATTTGGAATAAAATATAAAACTGCTTGGACTTCCCTGGTGGTGCAGTGGTTAAGAATCCACCTGCCAAAGCAGGGGACATAGGTTCAAGCCCTGGTCTGGGAAGATCTCACATGCCGCGGAGCAACTGGCCTGTGCGCCACAGCTACTGAGCCTGCGCTCTGAAGCCCGCATGCCACAACTACTGAGCCCACGTGCCACAACAAGGGAAGCCACCTCAATGAGAAGCCCACGTACCGCAACGAGGAGTAGCCCCTGCTCGCCGCAACTAGAGCAGCAACGGAGACCCAACGCAGCAAAAAAACAAAACAAAACAAAAAAGCTCTCTGCTTTATTTATTTTGTGTGTGAGTTAATAACACACAATAACACAATAAGCACACTTCAAGAAATAATTACCTGGCACATACAACGAAAACATGGTAAACAAGAACTTTATGAAATAGTGTTTCAAAGATACTGAATGCTGTCAGATATTTGTGGCCATTAATATGCTTTTCATATGTAGTGCTTTGTGGTTTTCCAATTAAGTACTTAAATACAAATATAATTCAGTAAGTATTTTCAAAACTCATGCCTAGTTTAGTATAATACCTGATCCAACAGATTTCAGTTTGGGGAAAAGTTTACATCCTAATCCAAAATACAGGAACTATTTGTTTCTCTGATACATGATACTTGAGCATTACTTGCAAGAGAAAATACTAAGTGTTTTGGGGGATATTGGCCTACCAAGTATGAACAGATGAAATATCAAATTTAATCAGAGCTTTATTCCCTGTAGATTTACTTTACCATACCCAAGTCTCCCTTTTATTTCTTTTTTAATTTTTGAATTTTATTTAATTTATTTTTTTATACAGCAGGTCCTTATTAGTCATCAATTTTATACACATCAGTGTATACATGTCAATCCCAATTGCCCAATTCATCACACCACCACCTCCACCCCCTGCCGCTTTCCCCCCTTGGTGTCCATACGTTTGTTCTCTACATCTGTGTCTCAATTTCTGCCCTGCAAACCAGTTCATCTGTACCATTTTTCTACGTTCTACATATATGTGTTAATATACGATATTTGTTTTTCTCTTTCTGGCTTACTTCACTCTGTATGACAGTCTCTAGATCCATCCATGTCTCTACAAATGACCCAATTTCATTCCTTTTTATGGCTGAGTAATATTCCATTGTATATATGGACCACATCTTCTTTATCCATTCGTCTGTCGATGGGCATTTAGGTTGCTTCCATGACCTGGCTATTGTAAATAGTGCTGCAATGAATATTGGGATGCATGTGTCTTTTTGAATTATGGTTTTCTCTGGGTATATGTCCAGTAGTGGGATTGCTGGGTCATACGGTAGTTCTTTTTTTTTTTTTTTTCGGTACGCGGGCCTCTCACTATCGTGGCCTCTACCGTTGTGGAGCACAGGCTCCAGACGCACAGGCTCGGCGGCCATGGCTCACGGGCCCAGCTTCTCCACGGCATGTGGGATCCTCCTGGACCGGGTCACGAACCCGCGTCCCCTGCATTGGCAGGCGGACTCTCAACCACTGCGCCACTAGGGAAGCCCCTATTTCTAGTTTTTTAAGGAACCTCCATACTGTTCTCCATAGTGACTGTATCAATTTACATTCCTACCAACAGTGCAAGACGGTTCCCTTTTCTCCACACCCTCTCCAGCATTTGTTGTTTGTAGATTTTCTGATGAAGCCCATTCTAACTGGTGTGAGGTGATACCTCATTGTAGTTTTGATTTCCATTTCTCTAATAATTAGTGATGTTGAGGAGCTTTTCATGTGCTTCTTGGCCATCTGTATGTCTTCTATGGAGAAATGTCTATTTAGGTCTTCTGCCCACTTTTGGATTGGGTTGTTTGTTTTTTTAATATTGAGCTGCTTGAGCTGTTTATATATTTTGGAGATTAATCTTTTGTCCATTGATTCGTTTGCAAATATTTTCCCCATTCTGAGGGTTGTCTTTTCGTTTTGTTTATGGTTTTCTTTGCTGTACAAAAGCTTTGAAGTTTCATTAGGTCCCATTTGTTTATTTCTGTTTTTATTTCCATTACTCTAAGAGGTGGATCACAAAAGATCTTGCTGTGATTTATGTCAAAGACTGTTCTTCCTATGTTTTCCTCTGAGAGTTTTATAGTGTCTGGTCTTACATTTAGGTCTGTAATCCATTTTGAGTTTATTTTTGTGTATGGTGTTAGGGAGTGTTCTAATTTTATTCTTTTATATGTAGCTGTCCAGTTTTCCCAGCACCACTTGTTGAAGAGACTGTCTTTTCTCCATTGTATATCCTTGCCTCCTTTGTCATAGATTAGTTGACCATAGGTGCATGGGTTTATCTCTGGGCTTTCTATCTTGTTCCATTGATCTATGTTTCTGTTTTTGTGCCAGTACCATATTGTCTTGATTACTGTAGCTTTGTAGTATAGGCTGAAGTCAGGGAGTCTGATTCCTAATCCAAAATACAGGAACTATTTGTTTCTCTGATACATGATACTGGAGCATTACTTGCAAGAGAAAATACTAAGTGTTTTGGGGGATATTGGCCTACCAAGTATGAGCAGATGAAATATCAGATTTAAACAGAGCTTTATTCCCTGTCGATTTACTTTATCATACTCAAGTCTCCCTTTTAAAAGAGAAGTTATTTTGCCAGATAAAATACAGGATGCCCACTTAACTTTGAATTTCAGATAGGTGAATGTATATATAAGTATAAGTATATTCCATGTAATATTTGAGACATACTTACATTAAAAAAATGATTCTTGTCTATCTGAAAATCAAATTTAACTGGATGCCTTGTTTTTTCATTTGCTAAATCTGGCTTCCCTACTGTAGAGGATACCTACGAATCCCACAGCAATAATAACAATGATCATTTATACATACCAAGTCCTAGGCCCCGGACCACTTGCTTAGTGTGATTTATTTCTTAATCTTCACAAATACCCTAAGAAGGAGGTATTAGTTCCCTAATTTTGTAAATGAGGAAACTGAGGTTTAGAGAAATTAAGTGACTCACCCATGGTCAAAAAGGTATCAAACAGCAGCACAGTGATTCAATGCCCATCTCTCCTCCACCACCCAATACGGCTTCCACAGTGAATGATGACAAAGTTCTAGGAAAACTTAACAAAGCTGAATGAGGCAGAATGAGAGAGAAATGGTTGTAGGCCACTGGCTGAGTATGCCCTCCAATCAGCAGAATCCATTTTCTACTTTCTGTGGGCATAAACAAGATATTTTGGCTCTTAATTTTCTAAAATTCTTTGTTTATTCCCGAATTTTATTTTTTTAATATTATTTTATTATTTATTTTATTATTTATTTAGGCTGCGCCAGGTCTTCTTTGCGGCATGTGGGATCTTTGTTGTGGCATGTGGGATCTTTAGTTGTGGCATGCATGCGGGATCTAGTTCCCCGACCAGAGATTGAACCCGGACCCCCTGCATTGGGAGCATGGAGTCTTACCCACTGGATCACCAGGGAAGTCCCTATTCCTGAATTTTAGAATTGTTTATACTGAAAAAAGTATTTCAGTTCTTAAAACAGCATCTTATTTATAACTTGGTGTTATAACTAGGACTGTGATACTAAATCACTGAAAGACCATTGTCCCTCAGAGAATAGATATTAAGATTTCCTTAGAAATAGTCCTTTCTTCCCCACAAGCAACAGCTATAATTGTGTTGGGATTTTATTGTATCTGAGAAATACAGTCATGAATATATATATTCTCTTCACAGAAAATGTCCTTTTCCACATATTGATTTTAATATTGAATACTTTTACTAATCCTTTAACAAACGCCATCTCTACATACTTTGCAGGTTAAAGGGCAGACAGTTGCTTTGTTGATTATCTTGAATAAAATGAACCAGTGCTTTCATAAAGCATGAGCACAGTGTCTGGCACAGAAAGCGCTCTGTAAATGGTAGGGGGTTTTGGGGTATAATTTCTAATACTGTCATCCACTGTGTTAGGTGTTTTATGAAAAAGTGTATGATATGATCTAACAGGATTTTTTACTAAATGAAAAATAAATTCAAAAGACCAAATCAATATGAAAGAGTAATTAATAATTTGGTTATAAAAATTTACAGGAGTAGGTGAAGTTGTAAGTGAAACAAGAATGGCAGAATATTGATGTTTATTGAAGCTGGGTGATAGGTGGATGAAGTTCATTATACTTTGTTTACTTTGTATATCCTTGAAATTTTCCAGGATAGAATGTTTTTTTAAAATGGGGGCAAAGGATAGGAAATTTTCTTGATGCACAAGAAAAGTTCACTTAGTTGAAAAATAACCGGAAGAAGGTATGGATGTAATGTTTTCAAAAGAATGATTTAAAAAAAAAAAAAAAGCTGAACTAATGGGAAACAGATAATTCTGGGAACATAAGATAATTTTTTTGTATTCTAATTAGTAACCAGAGGTAAAGTTGAGAAGCTATTGTATCCATAAGACAAAGACAAGTGTATGTATATAAATATATATATGTATGTATGTATATATATGAGACAAAAAATTATTGAAAATTTAAAATATAATTAATTCCTATAATTTAAAAAATCAACATAAGGGCTGAAATAAAAGGTCAATGGAATCTCCCAGAGTGTAAAGCAAAAAGATGAAAGAAATACTGTATTTTTAAAAGTCCAAAGACTATCTAGGTTCAATCCAGGAGGGACAATAGTGAACTAATAGTTCCAGAAGTAGGTAAGAAAATGTGGGAGAGAAAATAGTGAGAGAAATACAGAAAAAGAAATGTCCTAGAGTTGAGAAAAGATAGAAGTCTTCAAACTGAAAGAGCTTACTGACTGCCAAGCAAAATAAATAAAAATAGACCCGTACTTAACCCTAACCTTGTGATTTTATAGTACATCAAATACTAAGAGAAGTTCCTAAAAGCTTCCGGAGAACAAACAACAGGTCAACTACAACAGAACAACAGAACAAAATCCTGATTGGCACCAGTCTTCTCATCAACAACAGTGCTAGAGACAGTGGTGGACTGCCTGCAGAGTTCTGAGCATCAGAATCCCATACCCAGCTAAGCTATAAGGGTAAAGTGAAAACACGTTCAGACATGTAAGAACTCAGAAAGTCCACCTCTCAAAAATCCTTTCTGAAAACATCAGTTAAAGATGGACCAGTAAAAAGGAAAAGGAATCCAAGAAAGAGAAAAACCTGGGATGCAAGAAACACTGGTCCTAACCCAGGAGTGCTATGAAGAGAAGGTCTAAAATAACAACTGTACAGCAGGCTAAGAGAACAACAGATTTTAAAGGGAGAAGAATATCTTCAAGCAGAAAGTAGATTCCATGGCCATGGAGACTGGAATTAAGATCCTGAACAAATTTAATCATATGGTGAAGGCATGTGCTTCTTTTGTTAAATGGAAGGCAATTAAAACCAGCAGAAAACTGTGTTCCAAATATAAAGCAAACTAAAATGTGGCAACTCATGGAGCGTTTGAAAATGTAATTATATAATCTCAATGTTTGGAGCATCCTTTATTTTTTTTTAATTAATTAATTTTAATTTTTGGCTGTGTTGGGTCTTTGTTGCTGCGTGCAGGGGCTTTCTCTAGTTGCAACAAGCGGGGGCTACTCTTCATTGCAGTGCGCGGGCTTCTCACTGTGATGGCTTCTCTTGTTGCGGAGCACGGGCTCTAGGCGTGCAGGCTTCAGTAGTTGTGGCACACGGGCTCAGTAGTTGTGGCTCGCAGGCTCCAGAGTGCAGGCTCAGTAGCTGTGGCCCTCGGACCCAGTTGCTCCGCGGCATATGGGATCTTCCCAGACCAGGGCTCAAACCCGTGTCCCCTGCACTGGCAGGCAGATTCTTAACCACTGAGCCACCAGGGAAGCCCTGGAGCCTCCTTTCTATTGGCACAGGGCTAGTGATATGGATTTACTTTTTCTTTTTTTTTAATTTACTTTTTATTTTATATTGGGGTATAGTTGATTTACAATGTTGTGTCAGTTTCAGGTGTACAGCAAAGTGGTTCAGTTCTACATATACGTATATTCATTCTTCTTTATATTCTTTTCCCATATAGGTTATTACAGAATATTGAGTAGAATTTCCTGTGCTGTACAGTAGGTCCTTGTTGATTATCTATTTTATGTATAGATTTACTTTTTCTATTCTAACAGATGCATTTTGTTCTGCAGTGAATACTATTTTCATAACCAAAATAGTAAAATTGCAGCTTATTGACTTTCAATTCTTCAGAGTCAACTGAATGACCAATCACAGAACAAAATGTAAATGTTGTAAATTACGACAATATAAAAGTAATGGTGGGGTTGACAGAAGTCAAGGGCTTTATGCAGGAGAGAGCTGAAGGAAAAAAGTTGAAAGGAAGTGTAGAAGTGTTCATTTTTTTACATAATAAATAAGAAGGTAAGAAATGTTAAGAGTAAAGAGTTTAAAGATGGTGGAACTGGAATGGAGGTTTAGGTATGTTCTTTAAAGTTATAACTATAACCAATGGAAAAATAAAGTAAATACTAAATAATAGGACTTCCCTGGTGGTGCAGTGGTTAAGAATATGCCTGCCAATGCAGGGGACAAGGGTTTGAGCCCTGGTAGGGAAAGATCCCACATGCTGTGGAGCAACTAAGCCCGTGCACCGCAACTGCTGAGCCTGTGCTCTAGAGCCTGCGAGCCACAACTACTGAGCCCGTGTGCCACAACTACTGAAGCCTGCATGCCTAGAGCCCATGCTCCGCAACAAGAGAAGCCACCGCAATGAGAAGCACGTGCACCACAACAAAGAGTAGTCCCCACTCACCACAACTAGAGAAAGCTCACGCGCAGCAACAAAGATCCAACGAAGCCAAAACACAAACAAAAACTGGATAATACTACATATTATTAATAATAAAATAATACTATGGCTAAAAAATAGGAAATGGAGGATGAAGTGGGATATAGTACATAAATAGCTCATTTATCATCTTCCTTGGCAGAGAGTTAATAGTGTTAAAATTTGACAAATAAAAAGATAGGTATATTGGGAATTCCCTGGTGGTCCAGTGGTTAGGATTCCCTGCTTTCAGTGCCAAGGCCATCGGTTCAGTCCCAGGTTGGGGAGGGAACTAAGATCCTGTAAGCCATGCAAGGTGGCCAAAAAAAAAAGAAAATGTATATAAGCGTATTATTTGGAGCTAAGGAGAGAGTGACTGACTTCCTTAATCCATTCAGGCTGCTATAACAAAATACCATAGACCAGGCGGCTTATAAACAACAGAAATTTATTTCTCCCAGTTCTGAAGGCTGGAAGTCCAAGATCAGTGTGCTGACATGGTGATGTGAGAGCCCTCTTCCAGGTTGCAGACTTCTAATTGAACCCTCACATGGCCGAGAGGGGAGGGATCCCTCTGTAACCTCTTTTGTAAGGGCAGTAATCCCATTTATGAGGGTTTCACCCTTGTGACCTAAGCACCTCCCAAGGGCCCCACCTCCTAATACAATCATCTTAGGGGTTAGGATTTCAATTTATGGATTTGGGGGAGCACAAACATTCAGACCATAGCAGTGACCAAATGAAATAAAGCGAGAAAGGATTTAAAGTGATTACCTCTAGGGAGTTCAGTGAAAATCATGTATGTTTTTCCAATGGGATAGGAGAGAGGACACATGTACTTTTCATTTGTAGTTCATTTCATCTTGTAGTTTGATTTTTTGAAAACCATGTACATGTTGTTCTACTTTGATAGTTTAAGTGGTTGGGAAAAAAGCACTTTAGTGTAACTGGCTCCTCCCATTACAAACCCTGAGACCCACAATTCCTACCTGCAACCCTTTTTGTTTCCTCCTTAAAGGAAGATTTAAGTTCTTCAGTAACAGGCTAAGAACTAACACCTTAATAAATGAGTTACAAGGTATTAGGTGAAACCAAATGAAATTTTGACCTACGAAGATAGCAATTTCATATCATTCAAATTAATATATGCTTTTTTCACTAAAAAAGTGCAAGTGAATCCAGAACTGTAATTATAGCCTGTTATGCACCATACATTTCATTTTTATATTGATTTTTCTACTTAATTTAATTAAAAAAAATTTAAACCCCACAGAGCTCTGTCAAAAACACAAAAGTATTTTCAATTATAGAAAGGGCTAAGCCATCAGTCTCCAGAGAATTTTGGTTTACTTTTTTTTTAATTAATTTTTATTGGAGTATGGATGCTTGGTTTACTTTTGTTTGATATGTCTCTTACAAAGCAACCTGCTAATTTAACTCAAATTTGAAACTAAAAAGGTGTCACATGAAGCCATCTATTTAATATTCAGGCCCCTTGTACATGTAATATGCCGAAGTAATATACCCTGCAATTTTTCTATTTATTTCTTTCATGACAAACTCTAACCAAAGAGGGGCCAGGAAGAATTTCCTAATACAAGGGCGAGGCAGACTTAAGAACAATGTCTTATTACTTAATCACTGTTTTTCAGCAAACCTTGAAAGTACCTGAATCTCAAAAGTTAGCCCTAGGCTTTTTTTTTTTTTTAATAAAACTCAATGCTCCTCCCAAATTTGAGGTATTTGATTCCCTAACTGAGAATCCTTCTGGAATATTTTCATCCTATACCTGACAATTTATTCCTGATTGTTACTATGAAGGACTAAAAGCTGTAGAGGATGCGTAGTTTCAAACTATAGTTCTTGATATTATATAGTAGGATAAGCATATTGCTCATAGACTCCTAGATCTCTAGAGAAGGGACCCTCAAGATCAGCTGAGCTGTTCACAAATGAGGAAACTGAGGTCTAAAGAGACTGAGAAATTTAGTCTATACAGAAATTTAATGAGATACATAAAGTGACCAGAGAGTGTTCAGCTCCTGGTGAGACCTTTTTTCTGTTATACTGTGCTGTTTCCTTAACTCAGAAATTCACCATCAAAAATATCCAGGTTTTTTTTTTAAAAGAAACTACTCAAAAATGGACTTTTGTAAACCCAGAAAATCATGATTCTCCAGAAATTCTATAAATTAAAAAATATGTTGCCCCTCAGAGGTCAGGAATAATGGTGGTAAACAAAATACTTTCCATATCCTGAAGTCCGGGGCATCCTTCAGTGGAAAAGGAAATGTGGGCTAAAAGAATAGTAGGCCCTATCTTTCCATATTTCATCTTTATTTGAACAAAGGTGTCTCACAAATAGTGATCAGGGCTCATTTCCCTCTATTCAAATAAGCTGTAGGCTTCTGGTATGTTTGCCAGACAACTTCTAGGGCAAAATTGGAGCAATTCAAAACTTGAATCCAATTTTCTAGCTGCCAGGATTGCATTACCTGATAGCATTAATAAATAACTGACTTATTTAAACAATCTCTTTTCCTTTCAGTTTGATGTTTTGTTTTCAGTGGAAAATAATTGTGTCAGAGAAGTGACTGTTTTCTTTTAAGCAGGAACTATCTGTCACAACCTGACTACGAGGAACATGAAGGAAGATTTAAATGTCACTTTAGGTAGTATTGCAACAGTGTTTCCTAAGAGACTTGATAATATCTCCAGGGCCATGGGAATTCAAGTTCCTTGACTCTAATTATTGTGTTGCAACCAACTCCTGACATGACCACAGCTACCATAGCTTAATTACTTTTACACAAATTCATTATCTCTCATGAATTGTGTACAAGTATATAACTCTGCCTTACTGGATATATTATGAGGAGAATGGTCTTTTGGTTATATGACGGTTTGGGAGTTAGGAAATCCCCATAAATGAATATTGTGTTTCAACTTCCTGCAAATCACGTAAGCTTATATCAGCTAATGATCTTTCCATAGCAAGAAACAGAAAGCAAACTCCTAGTGACTTAAACAATAAGGAAAATGTACAGGTGAACATAGCGTAAAGTCCAGCTTTGAGAAAGGTTTAACCCAGGGCCCAAATGAAGTCTATAAATCCTGGATTCTTGCTTTCTATTTATTGGTTTTTAGGATTAGTTTCTAGAAGCTTCTGGGCCTAATTATTTCCATGTTCAAATCCAGAAGAAAAGAGAGACTCAGCATCCTCAATAGCTTAAATAAAACTCCTAAATGTAGCCTCATTGACCCACCCACTGCCCTGACTCGGGTACTGTGTTTGTCCTAAACCAACTGCGAAGACCAGAGAGGGAGATGGTATATGCTGATTGGATCAAGCCCAGGAGGGTCCACTCTTGACCTGGGGGTGGGGTCAGTCTCTCTCAATTGCATGGTTCAAAAATTTGGAATAGTGTTAGGAAGAGGGGAGGGGAGATGAATCCTACAGACTTCTATTTAAATAACTGTCTTCAAGAACTAAAATTTCAGGGACTTCCCTGACGGTCCAGTGGTTAGGACTCCGTACTTCCATTGCAGGGGGCCCGGGTGTGACCCCTGGTCAGGGAACTGAGATCCCACAAGCTGCACAGCCTGGCCAAAAAACAAACAAAACCCCTTGAAACCAATCCCCCTTCAAACAATAACTAACATTTCAACCTAGAGTCATTCTTGCCTTCATTGATTTATTCAACTAACATTTCTTTAGGGCTCCCCATATGTGAGGTCTTTTTTTTAAAAAATATTTATTTATTTATTTATTTTGGCTATGCCAGGTCTTAGTTGTGGCACACGGGATCTTTAATTGTGGCATGCACACTAGTTCCCTGACCAGGGATCAAACCTGGGCCCCCTCCATTGGGAGCACAGAGTTTTAACCGCTGGACCACAAAGGAAGTCCCTAAAGTGAATGTGTTTTGATTTTTGAAGTTAACTTGGGGGTTGGAAGAGGGTTTACATACATTGAACACAAGACACTGTCTTCATAATTTTTTCCAGAGTCAGCTCCTTTTAGATCTAGGAGATAAATAAGTCTTCTTGCAGCAGTAATTTATCAGTCAGCAGTTGAAGTTCTGAGGAAGCAGTTCATTTGTCTAGTGTAGTGATCTTCTCTTAGAGCTCTTCCGGGCTCCTGACTACTCTCTCTCACCTCCCACCTCCAGGCTCAGTCTCCCTCCCACTCTAGGGAGGATGCTTACGGGCAGGAGTCTCCAAAGCCCTTGTTGGAAATTCATTAGCTCAGGATAGAGTTGGTCTTGCTCTTTCCTGCGACTGCCTCGACCTTGGTTTCTGGATTTCTAGTAACCAAGAACTTTTCCGGTAACCAAGATCTGCCTATCTTCTTGTTCTTGGCTGACCCTTGCTCTGTTCTTGAGTCCCTGGTAATTGCATTTCCCTCCCAGTTTCACAGGAAGGTTATTGCCCTCTGTTCTCTCCAGTGACTACATTTGTCTGACCTTGACTCCTAAACTCGTAACACCTGAGTTATCTGCATACATTTCTCCTCTCCTTGGCATGGAATCATTCACTTAACCCAGGTGTAAGAGTGTTCGTGTTTTTATTGGGGCCTGTATTCTACTTAGCTTTTTTTTAATCTTAGTTCCCCAACCAGGGATCGAACCTGCACCCCCTTCAGTGGAAGTGCAGAGTCTTAACCACTGGACCACCAGGGAAGTCCCAGAGCTAGTATATTTCTTGAATGCCCTGGATCTCACTGAAAACAACTCATTAACTTTCTAGCATTGAATTATATCAGCTGACAGGAACACAAACAAGGTGGGCTAAAAATAAAAAAAATACTGGATGATCACTTAACACCTCATAACATAAGGGGTGTGATATGGACAAAAAGCAGTGCAAACACTTCAATAAAATCTGAACTAGTTATAACAGCCATCTGGTCAAGAATCCTATTTTAGTTTTTACAAGAGATCAAAAGCTTAAGAATTAAGAATCATAGGCATAACAATTTCCATAATCATCTCACTGCTTAAAACAGGAAGAAAAAAACATTGGTATACTCTGTTTTTTCTCTAAGTTTTCTTGGCAGAAAAAAAAAAGAAATGTGATTCAGTTTTGCAGATAAGAATTTTTTTGGAGCAACTTTCTTAAAGATAGGGGTTTCTGCACACTCACAGATATAGAGAACAAACTTGTGGTGGCCAAGGGGGAGGGGGAATAGGGGAGGGATGGATTGGGAATTTGGGGTTAGCAGATGCAAACTAGTATATGTAGAATGGATAAACAACAAGGTCCTACTATATAGCACAGGGAACTATACTCAATATCTTGCGATATATGTGTCATATATATATATATATATGTAGGTAAGTCACTTTGCTGTATAACAGAAATTAACACAACATTATAAATCAACTATACCTCAAGAACAACAACAAAAGACAGGGGTTTCTGTCTCTGTTTCATCATTGAAATAGTTCAATAGACCAATTGCAGTATAGGATTTAAAAGACAAAATTCCGTTTAGAAATGGTATATGAAAGCATCTAGTTGTACTAACAGAATTATGCAAGACCAACACAGGCAAAATTAGCTGCAAAGCTCTTGAACCTTTTTGGGTTCTGAAACCATTGATATTACCTGGGGTATTTATGCTGTAAAATTTGATAGACCTCACACGTTTTACTTGGTGTATTCTCAGCTGCCACTCACCAAAAAATCAAAGAAAAGTGGTTTATATGACAAGAATATTTTTCTCATGGAGGAGGGCCCAGAGTTGGCTCAGGGCTCAACAGCGTCACAGAGAATCCAAGTTCTTCCTGTCTCATTCTCAATGGCTCAGCCCAGTGTTCCCTCGGGTCACATGATGGCAGCAGCAGGTCCACAGGGACATGTCCCCAAGCAGGGAGGAGGGAGCTGGGTCTCCTCACACATCCCTGTCATTTTATTGGAGAAGAAAACCTTTCCCCAAAGCATGTACCTCTCTTTCCCCTTCTTTCATCGACCAGAACTTGATCCTACAGCACTGTTCGCTGAAAAGTGATAGTGTGCTATGGACAAGCTTTCCACATTTTACTAACCCATGGAACATTTCATATTACATGAGGTTCATCTCCCCTTTGAAGTCTTGAGAGTACTCAACCTTACGGGCCACGTGGACCTGCTTTCTTTTGTAAAGGTAGACCTTTGTCTACCTATTTCTTATGTTATTATTGGTGATTTCAGGCTTTCTATTTATTTAGTCAGGTTTGGAAAGTCATTCCCCATGGTCTAGATTTTTAAAGTCACTGGAATGAAGCTGTACCTAACATTAAAAAAAATTTGTTTTTAAATATCTGCATCCTGTTTTCATTCTTAATGAATGTTACAGTGTCTTTCTGCTTCTTTCTTTTCTGGAACAGACTTGCCAAAGGCTTTCTATGTTTTGATCTTGTCAGAACATAGAAGTTTAAAGCTATTGTTTTTTGGCATTCTATTTCATGCTATCTATTATATCTTTATTAATTCCTTCCTTCTACCTTCTTTGGTTTATTTTTTTATTTCTTCTCTGGTTTCTGGAGCTGAATGCTAAGTTCATTTATTTTCAACCTTTCTTGCTTTCTAACATCTGGATTTAACATTATAATCTGCTCCCTGAGAAAATATTTTGTTATGACTCAGAGCTGAGATGCTTTGTTCCCATTGTCACTGATTTCTAAATAATTCTACTGCCCCACCCTGTGGGAGAATTATACTTCTTTAACCCATTGATGCTAGACTTAGCCATGCAACTTATACTTTAGTCAATAAAATACGAGTAGAGGTGAAGCCTACATTTCATGAGTCATAGTGTGGGTCCATCATCTTTCTTTTCCTTTGGCAAAAAGACAAACAAAGTCCTAGATAGGGCTGCTTCTTCGGCCTGCACACCAGACTGAAGGTGACAAGAGAGTTGCCACTGGCCTGGGATAGTGATGTAGTGAGAATGAGAAATAAATGATTGTTGTTCTAAACTCCTGAAACAGCCTTAAATGCTTCAGCACGCATTTCTGAAGAATAAGAACTTCTTCCTATGTAGACAAAAATGATGTTTCACATCTAAAAAAAATTAATGATGATTTCTTAATATTATCCAATACTTAACACATATTTGAATTTCTTCATTTGGCCCAAAATGTCCTTCATAGCTGGTTTGTACAAACCAGAAACCAATCCAGAGCCACATGTTCCATTTAAGTTTTTAAACTGTCTTTTAACCTAGAAGAGTCCCTTTTCTTATTACACTGCTTTGTTGAAGAGCCTGGGCCAGCTGTCCTAAAGAATGTACCATCTTTTAGATTTGTTTGTTTCCCCATAGTTTTGTTTAGCTTGTTCCTGTATCCCCCCTATTTCAGTAAATAAGTTAGGTCTAAACATTTGGTTAGGTTCAAGTTAAACATTTTTGGCTAGAATACAGTGTATGTGATATTGTGTGCTTTGTATTGTATCACATCAGAAGACACATACAGTTGGTTATCTCACCATTAGTCATGCTAATGGGATAGAGGACCACTAGGTTAAAGTGGGAGCAGCCTGATGCCTCCATTATATCGTTATGTTTTTTATCTCTTGTGACCAGAAAGTAACCCAAACGTTATCACTTTAATACGATATGAATAATCAAGTATCCGTCCATAGAGGTTTTAACAACAATTGATAATCCTTGCCTGAATCAATAATTTCATTAGGGACTATAAAATGACTCTTCTGTAAAGCAGAGCTTCTCCTTCTAAATGGAGACATTTGGTTTCTGCAATAAAGTTGCTACTAGAAAGGCAGGATAATGTTCCAATATTCACTGTATCACTGTTTATAATAGCCAAGACATGGAAACAACTTAAGCTTCCACTGACAGATGAATGGATCAAGAAGATGTGGTATATATACACGACAGAATATTACTCCGCCATAAATGTGAATGAAATAATGCCATTTGCAGCAACATGGATGGACCTAGAGATTATCATACTAAGTGAAGTAAGCCAGACAGAGAAAGACAAATATCATATGATACCACTTATATGTGGAATCTAAAAAAATGATACAAATGAACTTATTTACAAAACAGAAATTGACTTACAGACATAGAAAACAAATTTACGGTTACCAAAGGGGAAAGGAGGGTAGGAGGGATAAATTAGGAGTTTGGGATTAACAGATATACTGTACTATATATATAAAATAAACAACAAGGACCTACTGTATAGCACAAGGAACTGTATTCAATATCTTATAATAACCTATCATGGAAAAGAATCTGGAAAAGAAAAGATATGTATATATGTATAACTTAATCACTTTGCTGTACACCTGAAACTAACACATTAGAAATCAACTGTACTTCAACTGAAAAAAAGGGATTTCAGACACTGAGAATATCTTGGAGTACGCAGGAGCTACTGCTGGCTGTGGCTACTACCTAGTTGAGAAAGTGAGTAACATGTACTCTGAATCACTGGTCACAGTGATTCTGTACTTAATTCAGATTCAGTACTTAATTTCATTTTGGTTTAGTTTAGTTTTTAATCACAAGCGAGGGTGGGCATTGTGCAAGAGCACAAGAGGGCTGCTTTGATCCAGCCTCTGCTCCTGTCTTATCACCACGTGACCTTAGGAAAGACACAACCTCTCCAAGATTCAAGTCCCTCATCTGTAAAGTAAGGACACGAACACCTTCCTTACAGGGCTTTGGTGAGAATTTACAGGAAAGTGCTGTGAAGCCCCATGTAAATGAAACCTGTGAAAAATTAATAAGTTAAAAATGTTTCGGGTTCTGTAAATGCACGGATTCAGTTCTAATTTTTAAAAATCAGCACTTGCCTGTGACTTCCTGGTACAGAACAGTGAGGGTGGATGGGCAGGTCTGACAGACCCACCCACTGCTTGGAGTAGCACCTTGGCATGCCAGACTTGGAGGATGGAAACTCACAAAACCACCACAAAGGGTCAGAATCCCCCTCTCCTAGAACAAGTAACTTATAAGAGATTTTTTTTTTAAATTATGCATAGGTTGGAGCTTTCTAATTGATAGGCTGGGTTTTGCTATTCTCATCTAGCTACCGGGAGCGAAGAATCACTTACCTATTTTCCTAACCCGAACTTGGACCAGCAGCTGTACCCTGGCATGATCACATTCTAGAGGACTGTCTAAAGAACTCCTTAGTTTCTGGTTTGAGATTTGAAGAGTGATTTGTGGAATGTCCCCTCTGGAAAGCAAACAGTGCTACAGAGCACGAATTTAATTCTTATGCCCAGAAAGTTCAGCTTTGATATTTTATTATAGACAACATTAACGGAAGCCACTGATTTCTCTGGGGACTGCTTTGGAAATGGTGTGAAAAAAAATGGAACTTCGGAAGGACTGCCCAACATCTCTCCTCATTTTACCATTTATATACAAGTCCTTATTAGGCAACAGGGAAAGAGTCACAGCAATTTCCTCAACTGTGATCAGGAAAGTAGCCACACCCTCCTCTCAGAAGTTCCCTCTTCCCCCACAAAGCTTTTTCCTTTTGAAAATGAGATTTTTATTCTATTTATAAAAGAAACGTGTGCTCCTTTCTCCAATTACAGTCTACAACTAAATCAATTTCACATCAGGTGAAAGCCAATCTTTTCTTCGGAATGGCAACATAAATGTTCATGGAACTGGTGATTTTTGCTAGTGAATCATGTCCTAGAACAGAATTAACAGACTTTTCATTTATCTGAGGGCAAGGCCAGATGAAGGCACACACCAACGAAAGTAAATACACAAAGAAGAAGATATAAACAAAGGAGAAACCTATGTGCTTTTAGTACTACATTAGGAAATTGTTTTATATTGTCATTTCTACATGCTAAATACTTTACAGGTATTTTAGCATTTAATACAACAACCTTGTAAGATAAGTATTATTATTATTATCCCTATTTTAAGATAAGGAAACCTCAAACAGAATGGTTAAATAACTTGCTTATGGTAACACGCTGAACCCTATTTGCTAAATATTTACTAAACTCTACTTGCTAAATATTCCTCTTTGCTGCATCAGCTGTAGACCCTAGGGGTCTTAAAGATTTTTGTTCTCTGTCACTTTTTCCAAATTCACGGTAATTTCAAAACTCATATGCACAACCTTTCCAATCCCTGTCTGCCAGCACCTCAGCCTCCTTTTTTCAGTGATCTCGTTCTTTCACCTTACCTGTGCCAGAGGCCAGCTGTGACTCCCCAAATCTGTTTCCTCTCCTTCCTGGGCAGATGACATTTCCCCGACTCATTTGTAGTTAGATGTGGCATCGTGACTGAGTTTTGCACAAAGGAATATGGAAACTGCCCTCTGTTTGCTCTATTATCTGCAGCCAGGTGGAGAGCGTCCAATGGAGGGTTCTGAGGCCCTAGAACAGCGCTGTCCAACAGAAATGTCACGTGATTTTATTTTATTTATTTTTTAAAATTTTATTTATTTATTTATTTATGGCTGCATTGGGTCTTTGTTGCTGCACACGGGCTTTCTCTAGCTGTGGCGAGTCCGGGCTACTCTTTGTTGCCGTGTGAGGGCTTCTTACTGCAGTGGCCTCTCTTGTTTCAGAGCACTGGCTCTAGGCGTGCAGGCTTCAGTAGTTGCGGCATGTGGGCTCAGTAGTTGTGGCTCGTGGGCTTAGTTGTTCCGCGGCATGTGGGATCTTCCCGGACCAGGGCTCGAACCCATGTCCCCTGCATTGGCAGGCAGGTTCTTAACCACTACGCCAACAGGGAAGCCCTCACATGTGATTTTAAACTTTCTACTAGTTGCTTTAAAAAAAAACACAAAAGGAAACTGGGGAAATTGATTTTAATAATATATTTTATTTAACCCAATATACCAAAAACATTATGATTTCAACCTGTGATCAATATAAAAATTATTAAAGAGGTATTTTGTATTCTTTTTTCATATTAAGTCTTTGGAATCTGGTAATCTGCACTTTTAGCATAAATCAATTCAGATGCTAAGTTCCCATAAAAAACACTTGATCTGTATATAATTTCATAAAGTCGATGCACACACTAAAATCATTCCAAACATTCTTTCTTGGGGGGAGGGGACTTGGACTTCCATAGCATCTTATATACTTAATTGAAGTATAATGGATTTATAATATCATGTTAGTTTCAGGTACAGTGATTCAGCACAGTGATTCAGATATATTTATATATATATATTCTTTTCATATATATATGTATATACATATATATATATATTCTTTTTCAGATTATTTTCCCTTATAGGTTATTACAAAATACTGATTGTAGTCCCTTGTGCTATACAGTAGGTCCTTGTTGGTTATCTATTTTACATGATTATATATTTATATTTTATATATAGTGTATATGTTAATCCCAACCTCCTAATTTATCTCTCCCCTCTCAAATATTCTTTCAAATTTTTAAATGAATTAAGTATAAATAAAATTTAAGATTCAGTTTCTTAGTTGCACAAGTCACGTTTCCGGTGCTCAGTGTTGAAGAGTGTGAGCCTAGAATCTGAGCTGCTGTGGAAAGAGCCTAGGACTGGAAATGACTTCAGGGAACTGACTTTTGTCCCCACCCCATCCGTAAGCATGGGACTGTGGCATGAGTGAGAAGCAAACTCCGTGTTTGTTACGCAGCTCGTCTGCCCAATATACAGCCTTAACCACACCCACATTTACACGTTGTTACCAATAGCTCTGCCTCCCCCCAACCTCCATTTCAATCTTCCTCCTTTTCTCACTTGCTATATTTTCAGCTCCTTTCCTCTAATATCAAAACTCTAATAATTTGCCGTCCCCACTTTCTTCCTCACCCATGGACCCTCATTCTCTGGCTCTTACTGCCTTGTATACACCCTCAGCTCCCTAGTCCTTGCCTCCTTCCACTGTGCTTTCCTAGCAAACCCCCACTGGGGTGGAGCCCACCTCCCTGCCTGCAGTCGGTGAATGTGGACACCCAGAACCATGCTGATTTTCCTCACTTTAAATGAGTGACCAAATACTTTACTAGGGCATTTAGTACTGCCAGGAACTCCTCCTACATTTCCATTCCACACTGCTCTCGCCAATTTTTCTTCTCTTCAACTCTTCGCTTCTTTCCCTCTCCTCTGTATCAGCTTCTGACGGGCTACCTGTTTCCAATGAGAAAATAGCAACCATCCAAAGACCAATTCCATGCACTTCTACTACCACACCAGCCAAACTATGCACTCACCCCATCCACTCTTACCTGTGACACAACCTTCCAGCAACTGTCTCCTCTTTCCTGCATCATTTTTGTTTTCTTTTAGAGTTTTTAAAACGTATGTATACTTTTAAATAGAGCAAAACACACCAATCTTAAGTGTAAGGTTTGATTAATGTTTGCATATGTATATAGCTCTGTTATTACCATTCAAGACAAAGAACATTTCCAGCACTCCTGAAGGCTCCCTCATGCTTCATCCAAGTAAGTACCCCCTCAAGGGTATCTACTATTCTGACCTCTATCACCCTAGATTGATTATGCAAATAAAACTTTATATAAATGGAATATGACAGAATGTATTTCTTTTGTGCCTGACATTTCATTTAACTTTATGCCTGTGAGGTTCACTCACCACGAGTAGCAGTAATTCATCTTTTTTATTGCTGTGCAGTATTCCATTGTATGAGTGCACAACAATTTGTTTACCTATTTTATTGATTGTGGCAGATTTAAGATGGCTGTAAATTCTTTGACAGTCCTCCCATCGACAGTGGAGTCCCTGTCTCGTTGAACTTGGCTGGCCTGCGACTGCTTTGGCCAATAGAGTATGGTGGAGGTGAGCCTAAGCTGGTTCCAAACCTAGCTTTTAAGAGGTTGGGCAGTTTCTGCTTCTTTCCTCTTGGAGCCCGGAACCTCTATACAAGAAGACTGACTACTCTGAAGGCGCCATACCGCACAGAAGCCCAAGCTAGCCATGTGAAGAGGCTGAGGGTAGAAAAAGAGAATTTCCTTGCCAATCCCCACACCTTCAAGTCATCCCACTGAGGCCCCAGAGATCACAGAGCAAACATGTGTGCCTCGTCTGATTTCCTGACCCACAGAACCATAAGGTATAATAATACTGATATACTGTTGTGTTAAGCCTCTGAATTTGGGAATTGTTTGTTACACAGCCATTAATAACCAGACAACTACTGTTAAATATTTCGGTTGTTTCCAATTTCTGGCTATTAGGCGTAAAGTGGCTATGAACACTCTTGTACGTGTCTTTTGGTAAATGTAAGCCCTGTTACTCTTGGGCATTGCGCCATCACCAGTGTTTCCCTCTTGCCTGGATCATTCCCATCAATATGCAAGCATGCTGCAATTTCTCGCATGTTAAAAAATAAGATGTTCTGGACCCCAGCTACTGCCCCGTTTCTTTGCTCCCTTCATAGCAACACTCCTTGAGTTATCTACTCTTCCTATCTTCACTGTTCCTCCTCCCTTGCATCCACTCCAGCACCGCTTTTATCTCTTCTACTCCATAGAAATAGCTCTTGTTGATGTCCCAAGGACCTTTATACTCCCAAGTCCACTGGGTCTTTCTTGGTCCTTATTCTTACTAGACTTTTTCAACAGCACTGAACACACAAGATCCCTCTCTCCTTATTGCAGCACTTTCTTCGTTTGACATCTAGGCTCCACTCTTGGTTGTCCTTTCACTTTTCTAGTCATTCCTCTTTAGCCTTGTCTCATCAGTCCAAATGTCTAAAGGTTGACATCTCCCAGAGCACTGGCCATACTCAATAGATGTCCACACCCAATCTCAAGGCTTTAAATACCATCTATTTGCTGCTGACTTTCAAATATATACCTCCAGCCTGGACCTCTCCCCTGACCCATAATCAATTGCCCAATCTGATGACTTCATCTCTTATCTCTCTTCCCCTCACCTTACCATGCTCTAGCTTCACTGGTCTCTTGCTTTCTCGGGAAGTCCCGAGCTCAATTAATTGCACTTAGAGCCTTTGGTTTTGCTGTTTCTGCTCCGTGGAATGCTCTTTCCTAGATCTGTGCATGGCTGGGTCGTTATCTTTCAGGACTGAATGAGTGAATAAATGAATGAGTGAATTATTTGAAAGATATGTTTTATAACTTTAATAGTATTGTTACTAGCATCTTTTATTGTTAGCCTATATCTTGAATGTAAAGATGAAAAGACTGGTTTCAGTCAAGGAACAATTCAGGGGGTTTTCGTCTTCAAGACACCAAAGAGCTAGGTGATGGACATTCTCCTCTGCGGGGTGTTCTGGATCAGAAATAAAAAGACTAGAAAATTTAAATTAGACATCATTAGACCTCACACTCTCTGCCTTCTTATTTATAAAAGGAATGTAACCTGGAATTTTCTACCAGTCTTGCCAAATCATCAACCTAAGACATTGAATCTCATTTGGATACTGCCTATTTGGCAGATGTGTGTGTGTGTGTGTGTGTGTGTGTGTGTGTGTGTGTGTGTAGGTGAAAAGACCACTTGGGGTTCAGCATCAAGTATTTCACTCTATGGTTTGGCATCATCAACTAACCTCCTTATAGTTCCACTAATTCAGGAGGAAGCCCAAGGAAAGAATAAGACCTAAGGGTCAACCAGCTTTTTCATTAAAAAGTCTGCTTTCCTTAGAGGTGAAGACCATCCAGCCTTTAGAGTGTATTCCTTTGTAGCACCAAAGAAGATGCAAACTTACCAGGCTGCCACTTAGCTAACATGGTAGATTATGGGTGAGTGGAAGAAACTGACTAGTTTACATGGCTAATTAAAACCAAATTAACAGGGCTTCCCTGGTGGCGCAGTGGTTAAGAACCCACCTGCCTACGCAGGGGACATGGGTTCGAGCTCTGGTCCGGGAAGATCCCACATGCCGCAGAGCAACTAAGCCCGGGTGCCACAACTACTGAGACTGTGCTCTAGAGCCTGCGAGTCACAACTACTGAGCCTGTGTGCCACAACTACTGAAGCCCACATGCCTAGAACCCATGCTCTACAACAAGAGAAGGCACCGCAATGAGAAGCCCGTGCACCTCAACGAAGAGTAGTCCCTGCTCGCCGCAACTAGAGAAAGCCAGCGCACAGCAACAAAGACCCAATGCAACCAACAATAAATAATTAATTTTTAAAAAATTATAAAACAAAACAAAACCAAATTAACAAGGACAAGATTCAATGCACCATATATCCAGAAACAGTAACTGCATGGGAAAGGACATTGAGATCCTTGCAAGAGTGTTTAGAAGAGAAGGTTAAGGTGAGTCATGATGCGGGGAGGGGCGCAGTGCAAATATTTGGAGTGCTCTTATGTGGGAGAACGAGTGAGTTTCTGCATCATTCCAGAGTGTCTAGCCCGACTCTATGCAGGGCTAGATGTTGGATGCAGTCCAACACCAGCATGCTTGCTCTAATGCACAGGCAACTTCTGAACTGCTTTTTTGTTTTTAGTTCCTTCAGCCCCCAGTTCATTTGACTCATTTTCTATTTGAGGCCTGGAAGCTGGCTCTCAAATCCAACCCTTGGTCCAACCTTTGGTCTAGCAACTTCTTCCTTCATCCTGACTGCGTTTTCCCCCTAGAAGGCTGCCTCCAGCTGCCTCTGGGTAAATACCTTGCTGGGTTTGCCAGGACTCACTAGTAGGACTTGGACTCAGAAGAGAAACTGGGACCAAGGAATTCAAGTTGCAGGGGGTAGGTTTCAGCTCCAGGAAGTGAAGGAGGCTGTCCTTCACCCTGTCACTGGGCAATGCTAGAAGTGACTGGAGGGTCACCTCTCTGAATGGAGCAAAGGGAACTCCTGCACTGTGATGGGGTTGAAGGCCAGCACCTTTTCCAAATCTCATCTCCCAAGGGCCCAAGAACTGACAATACAAAGTGGTCTAGGACTAGCCAAGGATATGACTCTTCACGTTCATGTCCATTTTGTATTCCAGAAGATGGTGAAGGTGTTCCAGATTTAACCATTTTGAGTCTGTTTCTTTAGCACTAAAAATTGGGAAAATAAAAATACTATACCACAGGGGTTATTGTGAGAATTAGGGGTGTTTGTTTTCTAAAACACTTGAAAATATAAATAGGTCTGGAAGGGAATAGACCAAACTGTTGACAGTGGTTACTCCCAAGGAGTGGCCTTGAATAAAAACTTTGAATCCTTTTCAATGAGCTTGTATTAACTTTGCAATAAAAAAAGTAAAGATTTTAAAATATTACACATAGTATATAGTGATTCTGTAATTACACATGAACCCGTAAGCATGTTTCTACGAAGACGTATATCCTTTCAGTCTTTTTCTCCCTTTGACCATCAGGTTATAATATGAGTTAACATCATTCCCTGCTATTACACATTCTTTGATAACATTCCTATAACGATGCCCAGAGATTTAATTAACTGGTTCCTTATTGTGGCTGTTTGGGTTGGCTCCAGTTTTTCCATATTATAAACAATACTGTGATGTATATTCTTGTGTCTATTTCTGATTATTCCCTTAGGATGGCTTCCTAGAAGTAGAATTGCTGGGTCAAAGGGAAAGCTTGTTTTCTACACTTCTGATTCTTGTTACCAAAAAGCCCTCCAGAAAAATGGTACCAATTATGTTTCTGCCAGCGGTGTATTGTCGAAAAAAATTGAAATCCAACGTACTGAAACCATGAAAATGCAAAATAAATGACAGCAGCTGGATGGTTTCTCTGCCAGATGACCCAGGAAACTTTGAGTTGAGGTGGGAGATTCGTGGGCTGGTTCAGGCCCTGAAGGGAAGTCTTACTTTACTAGAACCTTGTCATTTGTAAACTGCTTTAAGCTTCCATGTTTCATTTCCCCAGTAAGAAGCCCACTGGGTCAGATACACCCCCTCCACTGTGGTACCTCTTGGCGTGAGCAGGGTGGGAGACACTCCCTCTAGCTCCCCCAGGCCCACCTTCTAGGAGTCAAGCTGATAGAGTGGTCTGGTAGCCCAGCCAGCCTGGCCAGCTTCCTGCATAGCCTGCAGCTAGAATGAGCCTCTTTGCTGCTGGCTCCGCTGTCCTTCGCCCCCAAATTATCTGAAAACTGGCTGTGGATCAGGTCCTGCAAAGGAGCAGAAGCCCAGCCCTTTCCCCTCCCCTTGTGCAGAAGTGGATCCACACCACCCCCAACCCCCAACCCCCAACCCCGCTTGAGGTTTTTAATGAACGTGGGCCCAGCCTCACCAGCAGAACTGACAAGGTCAGCACTTTCTCTCCTATTCCCCCCCACCACCCCAAGACCTAGAGGAAATGAATAACAATTCTTTTCATGCTTTCAAGTATTTGTTGTTGTTGTTGCTATGGTTATCCGGAGTCAAATCTGAAGCAGAAAGGAAGGGAGGCCTCTGGAAAGTCTTTGACCTCTTATTTCTTCAATAGCTTTTGGTTCCCAGCTTGTACTGTAATGTTTTGCCATTTCCAGGCTGAACAGCAGATGGTGTGGTAGGGGGTGGGATGGTGTGTGTAGGGGAGAAAGCATCATTTCTGGACAGTAGAGACATAGAAAACACCTGTGGCTTAGTGAAAAAGACCACTGGACTCAATATCCTAGGCGTCTTCACACTGTACTTCATTATAGCCCCAAAGTGGAAGAATCAATCCTCACGTCTGTCCATAGCAGGTAAGTAAATTGTGGTATAGTCACGCAACAGAATACTATACAGCCATGAAAAAGAACATATTCCATTTATACAGAACATGAGTGGCTCTCACAAACATAATGTTGGATGAAAGAAGCCTGACCCAGCCTGACTCTGGGTATCATATGACCCCATTTATACAAAGTTTAATAAGAGGCAAGATGTAACTACAGTAAGTCCCCTACGTACAAATGAGTTCCGTTCTGAGTACGCATTCATAAGTCCAGTTTGTTCGTAAGTCTGACAAAGTTAGCCAAGGTACCCAACTAACACAATCGGCTGTGTACTGTAATAGGTTTATAATACTTTTCATGCAAATAATACATAAAAAACAAACACAAAAAATAAAGAAAACATTTTTAATCTTACAGTATGGTAGCGTGAAAAGTACAGTAGTACAGTACAACAACTGGCATACAGGGGCTGGCATCGAGTGAACAGGCAAGAAGAGTTACTGACTGGAGGAGGGAGATGGTAGTGTTGAAGGAAGGTCAGCGATTGGAGACAGAGGGCAAGCTGTAATTTCACTCACGCCTGACGCTGATGGCACAGGTTCTGGTTCCTCGCTGGATTCAATTCTATCTACCCTCTTGAAAAAACGATCCAGTGATGTCTGGCTAGTAGCTCTTTTTTTTTCGTCATAGATGACACAGTAGCACTGGATTGCATTCTGAACGGGTGCTGCAACCTTTGTGTACCTTTCTACATTCGGGTCCTGTGCCTCAAAAACTAACAGTGCCTCCTGAAATAAAGAAAATCCCCTGCCATTTCCTGCTTTGTGAATCTCTTCAGTTCTGCAGTTACTTCTTCCTCTTGTCTCTCTTGGCGATTCTTAGCAGTACCAGCTTACATCACCACCGCTTTTACACTTGCTTCTGGACATCCTGAGCTTGAAATAAAGATATTGTACTACTGTACTCTATACAGTACTATACAGTAAAGTACACAAAAGCACAACCACTTGTAGAGGATGCATGCACGTGACAATGTTCTCCAGACAGGTGAACTAACTTATGTGATTGGACATGGGAACGCACGTTCGCATCTTTGAAAGATTGCAACTTGAAGGTTCGTGTGAGGAGGACTTACTGTATAGTGTTTAGGAATGCCTATTGGGTAATACACTATTAAGAAAAGGAAACAAGTGACTTCCATAAAAGTCAAGGTAGTAGTTACCTCTGGTAGAAGAGACGGTGATTGGGAGGGGGCATGACGGGGCTTCTGGTTGCTGGTGATGAGCTATTTCTTTCTTTTTTTTAATTGAGGTGTAGTTGATGTACAACATTATATAAGTTTCAGGTGTACAACGTAGTGATTCACAATATTTATTTATTTGGCTGCGCCAGGTCTTAGTTGCAGCACGCAGGATCTTTGTTGTGGCCTGCAGGATCTTTAGTTGTGGCATGCAAACTCTTAGTTGTGGCATGTGGGATCTAGTTCCCTGACAAGAGATCAAACCCGGGCCCCCTGCATTGGGAACGTGGAGTCTTAGCCACTGGACCACCAGGGAAGTCCCGTGATTCACAATTTTTAAAGGTTATATTCCATTTATAGTTATTATAAAATATTGTCTATATTCTCCATGTTGCACAATATATCCTTATAGCTAATTTATGGTGATGAGCTATTTCTTTTTTTTTTAAGGCTATTTTATTTATTTATTTATTTATTTATTAATTATTTATTTATTGATTGATTTATGGCTGTGTTGGGTCTTCGTTTCTGTGCGAGGGCTTTCTCCAGTTGTGGCAAGCGGGGGCCACTCTTCATCGCGGTGCACGGGCCTCTCGCTGCCACGGCCTCTCTTGTTGCGGAGCACAGGCTCCAGACGCGCAGGCTCAGCAGTTGTGGCTCACGGGCCTAGCTGCTCCCCGGCATGTGGGATCTTCCCAGACCAGGGCTCGAACCCGTGTCCCCTGCATTGGCAGGCAGATTCTCAACCACTGCGCCACCAGGGAAGCCCAATGAGCTATTTCTTGACCTGGGAGGTAGTTATATGGATTTTTACTTTATCATAATTCTTCAAGCTTGCGTTCTATGTTTTGTCCATGTTTAGGTATGTCTGTTGTTTTTCACAACTTGAAAAGTGTGTCTGTGTGTTTTTGTGTCTGTGTATGTTTAGAAAGATTAAGAGTCACTATTTTCCAGAGTCAAACTTTCTATGATGCAAACGTTCTATGTCTGTGCTGTATTTCGAGGACCCCTCTGAGGCCACACGTGTTAGACCACCCTGGTGAAGGACAGCTAGGACTGTGTGACAGGGCAGAAAAAGAAGGAGAGCAACCCAACTACTGAGTCACAAAGCTGTTGACATACTTATCTATTTCACCTTCTCAAAGACTAGAGCAGTGGGAATCACAAAAGAATCATTCCTGCTTAAAAGGTGGAGCATAATCTATTAGAAAGAAATGGGAGTCAAATATCCCGGAGTCAAAACTTGTCCAAGCCTGAGAGATCTGTAAAACAGAGCAGAATAATCCCTTCCTCTAGGGTTTTGGAGAGGAATAAGTGAGCTAATCGGTAAAGTGCCTGAAACATGTAGATAATAAATGGTAGAAATAGTATCCTCATTTTACTCAAGAAGACACAGAGCCCGGGTCTGGCTGGGACTTGCCCAAGGTCACCCAGCTAGCAAGGAGAGGACTAGAGAGTCAAGCCTGGGCATCTCCCTTTTGGAGCTCAGGGCACCACCTCCCCACAAGCTGTGTTGTAATAGAAGTTTCCTCTGGGAACTCGGGGGAGGCAGCAGGTACATGGCTGGGTGGGAAGGCTTGTCACAGAGGATGTGACTTTTGAGCTAATCCTTGAAGAAGATGAGGGATATGTTAGGCAGAAGAGAGAGGGAGCACAGACCAGCCTAGGAGGTGTGAAAATTTGTAGAATCACAGGGGAATTGTTGGTGAACGATTAAGTCACTGAACTACGCTGAGCATCAAGTTCCGCACGCATGGGGCTGAAAGTAAGAAAAGCTGCCCTGCTTTTTTCAAAGTGTTATTCCAAGGATGGAAGGAAGGTGTATTTGAAAGTTCTTTATAAATTGTTCAGCATTACACAAACGTAAGACCGTGTGTGTGTGCATGTGTGTGTGTGTGTGTGTGTGTGTGTGTGTGTGCATGCATGCACATGTATCCCAGGGAAAATTTAATACTTGGCTCCCGTCTGTGGGTAAAAGAAGGAATCATGGCCTTTCCTTTTGTCTTATAGAGACCACTCCCAAGCCTGGGGCACCGGGGACTAAAGGAAAATTCCTGGAAGTTACTTAGCACAACAATTAAGCCTAGAGTATATGTATATACTGTTAGGCCAAACGTTGGTAGTTAGAGTTTACTGTTAATAAGCATTGAACTGTTAACACAAACCCTAGGATGACTAGTATCTGCTGGTAGCAAATTTCAGGGGGCAAGGATGAGCCCACCTTCTGGGAAAACTCTATGAACAAAGGACTGGTTTCATTAGCAAAATCATTCACATTCTCCTGGCATCTTGTGCTCCTCTGAAAGTGTTAATAGCTAACACTCCTTCTGTGCTTACCATGTGTCAGACACTTTGATAAGTACTTTATATGATTTCTTACTATTAAATTAATAATTATAAAAATATTGTTCATCATCACAACAATTCTGTGAGGTATGCTGCTTTGCTCACCTCCATTTTACAGATGCGGAGACCTTAGGTAACCTGACCAAGGTCACATAGCTAGTACAAGGTGGAATTTGAACCCAGGCAGGTCTGATCCTAGAGTTCACATGCTTATCCCTTTCTCTCTACTATCTTTCAGCCTGGTTAATTTTATCAATGACAGTGACCGTTTACAAGAAGAGACTGATAATTTACTTTATCTTTTTCAAATTCAGCCTAGAATCTCTACACTTCTTAAAGCCAAACTTTCGTCACCAATTTTGAATTCAATGCCACATGTAGAATACAGGTGAGGGTCACCTGTATCTCTGAGAAGTGTTTTTGAATGTTTATTTACTTGTTCAAAGCTTTGAGAGTTTCAAAAAACATAAAAATGGCTGACCCATGTTCGAGAACTTTGAGAAATCCTAATGAAACCACCGACGATAAAGGAAACAGGTAGGACTGAATGAAGGTCTGTGATGATGGTGAAGCGGAAAAAAGAGTGAAGACAGAGGAGAGCCTGGGAAAGATGCAGAGCCTGAGAACCATGGGGCTTATCCGAGCTGTAATCAACAGGCACCATTCCTGGTAACGTGTGATGTTGGAGACAGCATGGTGCACTTTGACAGAAATAATGATGTCTAATTAATGTCCATTAAGATATGCCAGCACAGCCCACCAAAACACATGGATAGGTAAAGACAATTTCGTTTGTTTGACCAGGTTGTTTGAGCTTCAGCCAGAAGTGGGTGAATTGGCAAGTGGGCTGTGTGGCTGATTGCTGACGCCCTGGAGAAAGGGAAGGGTGTCCAGGCTCTCTGTCCCCCAGCTCGAAGTCCCAGACATCACAGAACCTGTCAATCATGGCTCCTTTCTGCTACAGATGATTAAGACACACCCTACCTGAGCTGTGCTGCAGGCAGGCTTTGACACCAGAGACAGAGGATTAACTCAAAGTGGGGTTTTTCCTCCAGCAGAAAAAAAAATTGGCAATTGACAGAACTAAGGAAACGAGCTGAGAAAAGGCCAGACAAAGAATAGTGGTTGGATGATTCATAAGGTGGGGTGCTCCTTTCCGGCAAAAAAATATTATTATTGTAAGATTGTAATCTTCTGGTGGCTGTCTTGTTCTTTAATGACTATGTTCTCCTTCAGAATTCTAAGTGTAGGCTAGGTCTGGAAGGGGGAAAACCGTTGAAGGGAAGGACTCTTGTTATAAGTGGGTCCTTCACCTCTGCCTTCCCTTTCTGTGAGCGCTGTGTCCATGACCTTGTTGCCAGCCTTGCAACCCTGCCCAGGTGATGTAATTCATTAGGTTTTGCCACCTTGGAAGGCGTAAGGTGGAAAGAGCTTTTAAAATTCTGCCTTGGTTTGCTCCAAAGAGACCTGGGGATTGTTTGCAGGTTACTTGCTTTCCCTGTCCAGTAATGTTTTCCCCTGCTATTGTGAGCGCTTTCATTGTTTTAAGCAAATAATAGTCCAGGAGCTGCCAGGACTTTTTCTTTTTGACAGGAAGACCCCAGGAAGAGCTGTCCATTAGTAACCATTCACAACATACAATTGCTGCGTGTCTATCGTCGTTTCCAGTGCTGCGGAAGAGCTAAAAGTTTGGACGTCCAGCTCTAACTAGATTAAGGAGGGGGAAATCACAAACATTGTCCCCTCAGATTCTACCCGGAGAGGGTTTGCTTTGAGAATAGTAGTTTCTGGGACCTCCTTGGCGGTCCAGTGGTTAGGACTTCGCCTTTCAATGCAGGGGCGGGTTTGATCCCTGGTCGCGGAGCTAAGATCCCACATGCCTCGCGGCCAAAAAACCAAAACATAAAATAGAAGCAATATTGTAACAAGCTCAATAAAGACTTTAAAAATGGTCCACATCAAAAAACTCTTGAAAAAAAGAAGGAATAGTAGTTTCTGTTATCGATCAGAAAAGAAGTTTAAGGAACATGAAGTTCCATAAAAATCCTTCCATTAGGAGGAAGTGAGCAGTGACAGGCGTGAGGGGAGGTGGAGGTATAGAATGGCAGTGACAAGATTCCAGTCACATGTGTGCTCCTGGAAAACTGGGTGGGGACCAGCCTGGCCTAAAGGAATTTAATTAATTAATTAAGTTATTTATTTATTGGCTGCATTGGGTCTTCGCTGCTGCACGCAGGCTTTCTCTATTTGCGGCGAGCGGGGGCTACTCTTTGTTGTGGTGTGCGGGCTTCTCATTGCCGTGGCTCCTCTTCTGGTGGAGCACGGGCTCTAGGCGCGCTGGCTTCAGTAGTTGTGGCATGCGGGTCAGTAGTTGTCGCTTGCGGGCTCTAGAGCCCAGGCTCCGTAGTTGTGGCGCACGGGCTTAATTCCTCCGTGGCATGTGGGATCTTCCCGAACCAGGGCTTGAACCCGTGTCCCCTGCATTGGCAGGTGGATTCTTAACCA
The DNA here is from genome assembly GCF_949774975.1 of Lagenorhynchus albirostris. Taxonomy (NCBI): domain Eukaryota; kingdom Metazoa; phylum Chordata; class Mammalia; order Artiodactyla; family Delphinidae; genus Lagenorhynchus; species Lagenorhynchus albirostris. The sequence continues at coordinate 24,633,901 of NC_083099.1, forward strand.
CTGAGCCACAAGGGAAGTCCCTGAAAGGAATTATTGGTTCAGTTTCCCTTCCAGGATTAAAAATAAATGATGTGCTGGTAATCCATGGTTAAATTCGGGTTTTGGACGTTATTTGTCTGGATTTGAATCTGGGATCTTCAAAGTATTTGCTGTGTGTCCTTTGTCTAGTTACTTCACCTCTTAGTGCCTTTGTTTTTTTCTTCTCTGTCGCTTTAGCTTTTATTTTTAGTAAAGTGGTACATATCCATTATTTTAAAAAGTCAAATTGTTCTACAAGGTCAATTGTGAAAAACACAGCTCTCTGGTCCCTTTCTCCCTCTATTCCTACTTCCCAAAGATAACCCATTTCATCTATTTTAGCTGCTTCTTTGAGTGTATCCATATTGCTAAATAATTTTTTTTTTTTTCGGTACGTGGGCCTCTCACTTTTGTGGCCTCTCCCATTGCGGAGCACAGGCTGCGGACGCACAGGCTCAGCGGCCATGGCTCACGGGCCCAGCTGCTTTGCGGCATGTGGGATCCTCCCAGACCTGGGCATGAACCCGTGTCCCCTGCATCGGCAGGCAGACTCTCAACCACTGTGTCACCAGGGAAGCCCTAAATAATTTATTTTTAATAAATCTTTTTTTTCTGATTGAATACCCTGTGTGAAGGATGAAGATTTCGTCCTCTTACTCGCTCCTTTAAACCACATACATACATCCCTCCCCCAGCCTCCTGTATATAATTTTTAGTTTGATCTATATTCAGTTTTTAGATTATTGTGGCTGACAAGTGCCTTCTCAAATGTAAAATGGGGAGGGACCAAATAATGAATCATGAAAAACATGGAGTAAGTGCTCAACAGATATTAGCTACTGTTATTAGGCTACATCATTGTAATAAGCCTTCTGTAGCACAGAAATTCCAGAAAGTTTTCGATTAACTGTACGACCTTGGGGCTGAATTTTCTCATCTGTAAAATTCAGAAGCTGGATCAGATAAGGCCTGAACTGACCTTAAAGATCTCAAATTACATTCTTTGCATTTTCCTAATGGAAATACTGAATCATACATCCTAGTAGTACCTGTTCCTGATACATGGCAACCTAGCAACAATCAGGCTGAGGAGGTGACTGGCCACCAAGCCTTTGATTCTAATAGTTTTCTATTATCTTATCAGAAGATCACAGCCCATGGTTCATGAGAGTGCAATCTGGTATAACATTCCTGGAAGTCAATCTGGCAATATTTATCCAAAGCCTTAAAATTATGTATACCCCCAAATTCCATTTCTAGGAGTTTATCCTAGGACAAAGATAAATAATAATTAGAGATGTTGCAAGATAGCTACAAGGATGTTCATTACAGGATTATTTATAATAAGGAAAAACTAAAAAAATAGTGATAATCAAAACAGAGGATTGGTTAAATTATGGTGCATCTATGGAATGAAATGCAGTTGTAAAAATGATTAACAAGGAATTTTTTGACACGGGAAGATGTTGATAATGCATTGTTAAATGGAAAACACATTCTCAAACAATATATATACTGTGACCCCAGAGTGGTTAAAAACCAATGTTTATCTGTCCACCACAGTCCACCAAATCTACCAAATATATAACCAGTCCGCTAAATGTATCCACCAAAATCTACCAAAATATAAATGGTTTGCTTAAGACAGTGTTTCTTTTTTGTATTTGGTTTTTTACTAATTTTATCCATTGAATATATTTTTTCTGAACTTTTAGTTTTGGAAAAATTAAAACATAAACAAAAAATAGAAAAAATTGTGATAGCCCCCCTCTTCACTATCTACCCATCACTGAATTTCAGTAATTTTTAACCCATGATCAATCTTGCTTCATCTTGTATTACTTTCTAATAGAAAAAAAAAATGTTACTTAGACTTTTTTTCAAGACTCTCACCTTATAAGAGGAATTACTGTTCATTTCACCCCAACTACAGGACAAATAATAAAGAAATTAGCTCAAGATTCATAGTGGTCCAGTGGCATTTTTAATCATATCAGGAGCAAGTAAGAGCAATTCTGCACAGACCTAGGCCGGGTCTTTACCAGGCAACCATACCAGTCAAGAGTAGCTTCTGGTACAAGTACAGAAACCCACGGCTACCAAGTGAAGTGGGAAGCAATTGGCTTTTGTGATCCCATGCGAGTGGGAGTGGGGGGCAGACAGAGGTAAAGTGTCCCTGGGGACTTAGGGAATTTCCTGGCGGTCCATTGGTTAGTGTCTCAGGAGCCTAATGCTCCTCTCATGCCTCTGACCTAAGTCACAGGAGCAGCAGCTCACAGGCTCTCAGCAAATGATAAGGGGAGTCCCGCTGCTGTCAGTCACACAACCTCGAGTGGCCTCTGTCTGGTAGGCCTTGGGTCAAGTCACTTCCCTATGACCAGAGGGCAGAGAGCCGGGGCCACACTGAGATCGTTAGAGGTTCTCACTATAATATTAACAGCAACAGCTTCTCAATGTAAAGCACCTGCTCTGTGCCAGGCACTGTCTAAACACTATGTATAGATACACTCATTGGAGCCTCACAACAACCCTAAGATGTAGGTGCTAGTATTAGCATCATTACCCTATTTTAGAGATGGGAAAAGCGAAGGCAAAAAAAAGAAAAGAAAAAATCAAGCAACTCGTCCAAGGTTGTATAACTAGTAAGTGACAGAACAGGATTCAAACCCAAGCAGCCTGGCCCTAGGTGCGGTGAGCCCCTCTGTGATTCTATCGCTTGAGATTCTGAGCACCAAAAGCATTGTGCCTCTGGCCATATATAATCCAAATCCAAATCACACTAAATTCTGAAGGAGGGTAAGAAATTAAAAAAATTTTTCCTATGACGACTATGATTTTTTTTTTTTTTTTTTGCGGTAGGCGGGCCTCTCACTGTTGTGGCCTCTCCCATTGCGGAGCACAGGCTCCTGACGCGCAGGCTCAGCGGCCATGGCTCACGGGCCCAGCCGCTCCGCGGCATGTGGGATCTTCCCGGACCGGGGCTCGAACCCGCGTCCCCTGCATCGGCAGGCGGGCTCTCAACCACTGCGCCACCAGGGAAGCCCGACGACTATGATTTTTGCTATTGCATGTTTTTCTCATGGTTCTGGTGCTGGTGCCCTAAGTAAATAACGCTTTGTCTGTCACTTGGATAACCGGCCTCAAGGTTTGGAAAGGGATTTCAGGTGGGCAGAGTGCACAGATGTAGTTCTACCAGCCAAAGTTGTGTTGGGTGTCTCCTGCCCCCCACAGGGTGTCCTCCAGTCCCCTTTGGGGACTCACTTTGGAAGCTTTGGCAGCAGCTGTAGGCCTGACAGCCCACTTTTTTTTTTTAAAGGGTGATTCAGGGAATTCCCTGGCAGTCCATTGGTTAGGACTCAGCGCTCTCACTGCTGTGGCCCGGGTTCAATCCCTGGTTGGGGAACTAAGATCCCACAAGCTGTGTGGCGTGGCAAAAGAAAAGAGGGTGATTCAAATGTTCAATGTCTTTATTGGGGTGGTGGTTACACAGTTTTATACCTAATACAAAATTCATCAAGTTGAACACTTAATGGTGAAGTTTCAACCATTTTAGATTTATTTTTTACTGAAGTGACATTGGTTTATAACACTATCCAAGTTTCATGTGTGCAACATTATATTTCTACTTCTGGATACCCTGCAGTGTACTCACCACCAAAAATTTAGCTTCCATCTGTCGTCACACAGTTGATCCCCTTTACCCATCTCACCCTCCTCCGCACCTCCTGCCCCTTCCCCTCTGGTAAGCGCTCCTCTGTTCTCTGCTTCTATGCGTTTGTTTTCTGACAGCCCACTTCTGTAAGAGCATGATATGCATTCCTCTGGATTTCCATCTATTTCCAACTTCTCTCTTGTATTCTTTAAGTGCGTTTGGCAGCAAGTAACCAGAATCTTGACTATTTGTGCAAATCTAAGCGTTAAGAGGCCTATTATCTTCTTCTGAAGTCTGAGGGTGGTAGCTTTGACAGCTCAATAGTATCATCAAGAACCCAGGCCCTGGGAATTCCCTGGTGGTCCAGTGGTTAGCACTCTGTGTTCTCAAGGTCAAGGGTCTGAGGCAAGGCTGGAAAAAAAAAAAAAAAGAAAAGAACCCAGGCTCTTCCATCTTGCCACTCTGCCTCATGTGTTAGCAGTTATCTTCAAGCTCATACACTATGGTCTCAAGATGGCCACCTAGGGCAAGGCATCATGGTCCTCTTCTAACTTAAACATTAAAAAAGAAATGGGCAGGGCTTCCCTGGTGTTGCAGTGGTTGAGAGTCCACCTGCTGATGCAGGGGATGAGGGTTCGTACCCCAGTCCGTGAAGATCCCACATGCCGTGGAGTGGTTGGGCCTGTGAGCCATGGCTGCTGAGCCTGTGTGTCCAGAGCCTGTGCACCGAAACGGGAGAGGCCACAACAGTGAGAGGCCTGCGTACCGCTAAAAAAAAAAAAAAAAAAAAGAAGTGGGCAAAAGGGCTTCTTTTTCATGTGGTTCTTTTTATTTAGAACAATGACCAAAAAATCCATCCAAAAGCATTTCAACAGGCATCTGTTTACTTCTCATTGGCCAGGAAGAGGTCACATGACTGTGCCTAGACCAATTATTGGCAAAGGGGATGCTGGGCTTAGACCAATCATGATTCATCCCCTAGGCAAGGGCATGCAGCTTCCCTGAGCGATATTTGGCATCCGTGTGCAATGAAGAAGAAGAGGTGGCTGTTGGGTAGGCTGCCATATAACCTCTTTCTCCTTCTTCTCATGTCCTTCCTCCCAAAAGTCCTAAAAAAAACCCCTGCCCTCCCCTAGGGCAGGGTCGAGGTCAGGATTGGAGAATAGGGGGCATTGTTTGCTAATTAACACAATTTATAGTTATTCCTTTGCAGAATAATTGACCTCTGTATTTTCCTAATTCTCCTAAAGCCTCAGAAAGTTCTTTAATTCCAAGGCCAGAAAAAATATGTTGTACCTTGTATTAGTTTCCTATGTCTTCTGTAACAAATTACCACAAAGTTGATGACTTAACACAAATGTATTCACTTATAGCTCTGGATTCCAGAAATCCACAATCTGTTTCACTGGGCTAAAAGTCAAGTTGTTGGCTGGACTGGTTGCTTCTTGAGAATCCAGGGAGAATCCATTTCCTTGCTTTATTCAGTTTCTGGTAGCTCAGTGCCCCTTCCGCCATCTTCAATGTGGGTAATTCCACCAATGGCATCTGCTTCCCTATATCCCACAGCCCTCTCTGACGGACTCTTGCATCCCCCTTAGAAGGAGGGTTGCAATTATTAATGCAGGATAATCTCCGTATCTAAAGATCCTTTTTTTTTTTTTTTTCCACTTTGTCTCCAAGACCTAAAACTGAAAGCCACCAGTCAGTCAGTCACGTGGTGCTGGAACTCCTGTAGCACTGGAATGGAACTGACAGCCACAGGCAGACTCGAGATTCTTAATCACATCTGCAAAGTCCCTTTTGCCATGTAAGGTTAACACTGACCAGGAATTAGGACATGAATATCTCCGGGGGCTATTAATCAGCCTACCACCCACCCTAATACCTGATCCTCCAATCTTAACAGTTTCTGAAGGGGGAACTTACTAGGCAGGAGGGAGTTCTAATGTCTTCTTAGTGACATTCAGCAGCCCAGCAGCTCATAAGTGTGGTCTTGGGGTCTATGGCTTAAGTTTGTGGCAGATGCTTGGGGTGATGTTTGTGCCTGAAGGAAAGAACTCCTAGCAGAAGGAAGTCTCTCTTGGGAACCTGTGGGGGACACTTTTAACTCTGTGCGTCTTGTATTTTTGCAGATGAATGAATCACATTTGCTTTAAGTCAGTGCACGTGGAAGAGGTGGCAGATCCCATTAACGTGAAAAAACTTCCATCAAATCACATGCCCACATTAGCTTCGTCACATTTTTAATGAACCCTTGCTGTGGAGTGATGATTCCACAGGACCTCTTAGGACGTTAAGTAAAGTTTTGTAGTGAACTTACAGACCACTTGGACCATTTTCCTCTCCCTGCCTTTCTTTCCTTTTGTTCTGGTTTTGGTGGTTGCCCCTCTTTCACGTTCTCTTACGGTCCTCTTTCAGATGTTGGTAGCCTTGCATCCAGCTTTTCCTGGCATTTCTCAGCTTCTCTGGCTGGTGAGTATCTCCCATGGGCAGTGGCTTGTGACTTTCGTTGGTTTCTCCCCTACAGCCTTGCTCACCCCCTGCAAATGGAAGCAAGTCTTGGGGCAGAACTTGTGGGGTGCCGGGCAGAGTCATAACTTAACCAGACACAGTATGTTCCAGGGACAAGTCAGTGAAAAGCTGATAATGCTTAACAACCCTCTCCCCAGAAAAAAACAAACCTGATTTGTAGGATTTGCCAATTTTCGTGACGGCAGATACACCCACTGCTGTCCAATCCAAGCTACTGAGGTCACCTAGACCGTGGAGTTGGGGAGAGATGCACACACCACGGGGCCAGTGCAGACATGTCCTCCTGACACAATATTTCAATAGTCCGCCTCTTCCGAAACAGGGAAGAACTAGTCAAACACATTCTCTCTGGAATTTTTTCTAAAGGAAACCTTCCATGCTCTCACATTCTCCCCGAGTTAGTCTTTGGTGCAAGGGTATGATTAGAAGTAAGCTTTGATGTGGAATTGCACTTTGCTTTTAGTCTTTCCCACTGTCCCTCCTTCTTCCTTGTGTCAAGGGATGCTGGCTTATAGTCACTTTTACTGGCAAGATGGTCACCATGCCAGGGAGGAAAAGGGCTAAATATAGGCGATCCAGCTCCTGTGTGTCTCACGTGGTACACACAAGAAAATTCCAACTTAATGTAAATTAAGGTGAATTAGCTGAGCTATCTTTTCATAAAAGAAAGGGGGGTGGGTGGGAGATGTGAGCAGATAGAGTACATCATTTAAGTGCTAAGAATCCAGAGACCACTTAATGGCTTTGGCCCTCTTCTTAAATTCCTGTTCCAAAATGGAACGGATTTATTTCTTTTCCTTTCTGCAGCCCTGCACACAATGGGGTAGGGCACAGTGAGTGACAAAGTGACCCCAAGTGCACGGTAGGAGGGAGAGGCAAGGTGGCCAGAGAGTCTACAAACCGCAGGTGAGTCTTAAGTGACTTAGAATTGATCAAGCACTCAACTGTGACAGGAAATGCCAACATCGTCATAAAGTAATCATAATCATGAAAACTCCACATGTCTGGGCCAAGCTCTGCCCTGCGGTATGTGCTGTGCTGTTTTATGGGCCTAGCCCGGAATACAACGAGGCAGAGGCCAGGGCCGGAGGGCACCCCGCTCCCTGGGAAGAGAGGTGCAGACAAGGGCATCCGAATGTTTGTTTGGTTGAGCTGCTGTTTCACCATTGTTCGCCTCGTTACCAGTTATGACACGTGCCAGAGCAGGCTTTGCCCCCTTCATTCCACTGGCATTTGTTAAAACAACATTCACCAAGATCTGATCCGGATGTGTCTTTTGGCCTGCCTGTAACTTTCCACTTTCAGGGAGAGGTAACGAGGAGTTTACAAGTCTTGATTTCACAGCTTTTTAAGGACAAGGATTTTAAAGCATAAACCTGGGAGAAATTTTATTTTTTATTTTTTTATTTCTTGGCCACGCCGCGCAGCATGTGGGATCTTAGTTCCCCGACCACGCATTGAACCCGTGCCCCCTGCAGTGGAAGCTCGGAGTCTTAACCACTGGACCACTAGGGAAGTCCCTGGGAGAAATTTCTTAAAGAGGAAAGGAAGAAGGGAAACTGAATTTCAGGTCTTAACTACCTACCCCCTGGGCATTGTGCTTCCGAGTCCTTGGCATCAGTTAAAGTATGATAAGAGAAGGAAGAAAAATTACTGATCGTGGGACTTTCCTGATGGTGCAGTGGTTAAGAATCCACCTGCCAACGCAAGGGACGTGGGTTCCATCCCTTGTCTGGGGAGATCCCACATGCCGCGGAGCAACTAAGTCCCTGCGCCACAACTACTGAGTCCACGCACCACGACTACTGAAGCCTGCACACATAGAGCCTGTGCTCTGCCGCAAGAGAAGCCACCACAGTGAGAAGCCTGCACACTGCAACGAAGACCCAACGCAGCCAAAAATAAATAAAAATTAAAAAATATATTGATCGATATTGCCTAATAGAGATCCAGCCAAAAGGGGACATGTTCTGGACGTGCGTGGTCTGTCTTGGGTGGTATTCCCATCTCCTACAACAAGGCCTAGCATATGGTAAGGCCTCAATTAGAATTTGTTGTATGAATGAATGTAGATGATTGTGAAGATGCAGAGAAATAAAGAAATGTAGCTTCGAAAGGATTTTGCTAAGCATCTACACCTGAGCTGTCTAGGACACAGGCCCAGAGTTAGGGTGAGGGGAATGAAAGGTCTAAGGTACAGAACTGAAGGAGGCACCCACTTCCAGTTTTATGCAAGTTTCAAGGCTGCACTTACTGGCATGATCCTGAGAGTGAGTGCCATCTTACATGTCCTAAATATTGTGCCCTACTGCCTCACTCACCTCACTCCTATCCCCGCCCTGCTAGTCCATTTAGAACTGACAAAATATATTTAAAAAAATTATTTCCCCTTTGGGCTTGGTCCGCTAGCTCTGCTCTGAAACACAGGAGATGTTTTAGGGAATAGGAACAGAGGCTGTTCTTACCTAGGAAACCAGTGACCACACAGCCAAGAGCTGTCAGGTAGACCCGGGTTTACTCAGCACTTACTGTGTACTTAGATAAGTCCGTTAACCTCCGGAGCTTTCCTTCTTCATCCATAAAATGCAGATAAGAATACCCACTTCACAGGATGATTGTGAGCATTGGGAGTAATATACAAAAAGTGCCAAGTGCAGCACCCGGCACATAGTAAGTGCTCAATAAATGGGAGTCTTTATTGTGTTACTATTGGTGGTGATGCTGGCGATGCCGCTTAGCCAACTCTTTAGGTGAAATACAGCACACATATGCACTCGTCGAAAAAGATTCAGGTGGACTTCTGAAGCTGTCTTTGGTTCTTGTGGCTCCTGGCTCTCTCCTCTCTGCTTCTTCTTCCCTGATAGCATCCCCTGCTGTATGCAGGAACTGTGGGCATGGCAGGAATGTGTGTGACAGCTGGCCATGCAGACAGGAGAGGCAGGGTGAGGAGAATAGGTTTAAAAATATAGACTAGTCAGCTGGCCCCATGCACCTCAACCAAACTCCCTGGGAAATGCTAGTGGCTTTCCGGCCTCACCACCGCTCCCACCAGCCCTCTGTTTAGGGGCTCTGCTCTCTGCTGTGTGTTTCATAAGAGAACAAAAAGACAGAGGGCTCTTGCTGAGAATTTTGCTTATGGAAGCAGAATTTTTAAAATGTGCCCCAGGTTCCATGATGGCATTGTGACATTCTGCCTTGTGTTAATGGATAATTCTCCAAAAAAAAGGGTAAAATCATGACTGTCATACAGAAATAAAAATGAAAACATGTTAAAGATTTTATTTAACTCTTTAAGGAGGAAACTGGCATTTCAACCAGTTCAGAGAAGCAATAAAACCCACAGATTTATATGGGGTAAAGGAATGTTGGAACGAACGAGCAAATGGACATAAAATTGGCTTAAGGGGAGTTATAGGCTGAATTGTGTCTCCCCAAATTCATGTGTTAAAGTCCTAACCCTCAGGTACCTCGGACTGTGACTGTATTTGCAGATAAGTTCTTTAAAGAGGTAATCAAGTTAAAATGAGGTCATTAGGGTGGGCCTTAATCCAATATGACTGTTGTCCTTATAAGGAGAAGAAATTAGGACACAGACCCACACAGAAGGAGAACCCTGAGACAGAAGGTGCCCATCTAGAAATCAAGGAAGGACAGAGGCCTCATAAGAAACCAATCCCAATGACACATTGATCTCAGACTTCTAGCCTCCAGAACTGAGATAAACTTCGGTTGTATAAACCACCCAGCACTTTGTTATCATAGCCCTAACAAACTAATTCAGTGGGGAAGCGTTATTTGAACATCTATAGACAAGAATTAATTAACATCCCAATTAGTTATCTATAATTTATAGAGTTGTAAAATAGCTCTGTTTGAATCAGATAACCCAGCCAGTTTAATAATGAGACTTATTTACAACTACAATCAGTAAACTACAGCTTGTGGGTCAAATCCAGCTCCACCACCTGTTTTTGTAAATAAAGCTTTATTGGCACACAGACAGAGTTGGTCCTTTCCCTTGTCTGTGGCTGCTTTCCCACTACAAAGGCAGAGTTAAGTAGTTGTCATCTGCAAAGTCTAAAATATTTACTATCTGGTCTTTTTCAGAAAAAGTTTGTAGATCTTCCTCTAGAAAATGCATCATTTCCCACTGAAGCACAATTTCCTTACAGTTGGAATGTCCTTCAAGGTCATCCAGTCCAGGGGGTTCCAGATTTTGAAATCTCATGCATCAGTAAAATTTCAAAAAAATACTTGAGGAATAGTCACTTGTCTTCAATTTTTACTTCTGTCAAATATCAACTACTTCATAAAAGAAGACATTTCAGCTATGTGATAAAATAAGATATTTTGAAGAGCGTAGCGCCTGAAAGACTCACTGCATTGTCCTTTCTTTTTTTTCTTTGAGGTTTGGTAAAACCTTTGCCACCAACTAGCCACAGTTCATGGTCTGGATTGTGGGACCACGAATCTGGCTCAACCTTAGACACCAACTGCTGGCTTTGTCCAGGGAGACTCTGCTGGCTCAGACCAGGAGTCCTGGACTTACTCCTGGTACCCAGGCTAGTTCATGTCTTTCGGCCAGGAAGGAGGTCCTCAGGGTCTGGTTATTGCCAGAGCCAGCCTGGGCACACATCCAGCTCCAATTATGACAGGGCCTGCCTTGCTTTAAAAAATATATTTTTTCTTTTTTTTTTTTTTTACATATTTATTGGAGTATAATTGCTTTACAATGGTGTGTTAGTTTCTACTTTATAACAAAGTGAATCAGTTATACATATACATATGTTCCTATATCTCTTCCCTCTTGCATCTCCCTCCCTCCCACCCCTTTAGGTGGTCACAAAGCACCGAGCTGATCTCCCTGTGCTATGCGGCTGCTTCCCACTAGCTATCTACCTTATGTTTGGTAGTGTATATATGTCCATGCCACTCTCTCGCTTTGTCATAGCTTCCCCTTCCCGCTCCCCATATCCTCAAGTCCATTCTCTGGTAGGTCGGTGTCTTTATTCCTGTCTTACTCCTAGGTTCTTCATGACATTTTTTAAAAAATATATATTTTTTCTTGATTTTTAAAAGAAAGATATGTTCAGTGCAGAAAACTTAGGAAAAAATGGAAAGAACAAAACTCATCTCTACCCAGAGAGATATAAAAGTTTAGTGATACACAGGGTGAACAAAAGTGCTTTCCAATCTAAAAAGTTTAAAGGGGCAAAACCCAGCATATCTCCCCGAAATGAGGCCTGGCACATGGCAGGCACCAATATTTATTGAAAGAATAATTAAACCTAAACGACTGCAATTATTTTTCCCAGATGATCCAAGAAAATTCAGTCTTTTTACTTTTTTGATGATCAAAATGGCTAATATGGTAAATCTTCCAGGTTGGCCTCCCCACCACCAAAAAAATCTTGTATCTATTTTTTTTCTTCTTAAGGCTTATAACTGCCAAGAACAATCATTTAAGAAGCAAGTATTATATATTTTCACTATTTTCATCATGTTTTACTGTCCAAAAATTAACATCAGTTAAACTGCCCTAATGATAAACACAATATAATAATAATGATCTTTAAAAATCGATGTAGTATTCTCTCTGATTTCTTTTTCTTTCTTTCTTTTTTTTTTTTGGCTGCACCGCACAACTTGTGGGATCATAGTTCCCCGACCAGGGATTGAACCCAGGCCAGTGCAGTGCCCAGTGAAAGTGCACTGGGTGAAAGTGAAAGTGAAAGTGCACATCGGTTAGAGCCCTAATCACTGGACTTCCAGGGAATTCCCTCAATGACTTCAAATGAGCAATTCCTAAGAAGCAAAGTTTAAATCATTCAATTATTTCACATTCATGCCTGGTCACCTAAATGAGAAACAGCTTGAATTTGATATTCAAAGTAAACAATTGAGAATACTTTTTAAACTCTTTATGGCTTACAATCCTAAAATTGGGGACTTCCCTGGCGGTCCAGTGGTTAGGACTCTGTGCTTCCACTGCAGGGGCATAGGTTCAATCCCTGGTGGGGGAATTAAGATTTAGCATGCCTCGCGGTGTGGCCGATAAAAGAAGAAAAATTACACCTAAAATCAATCATTCATCACTGTTTCCTGTGAAAACATCATCCATACCTCCTGCTTTGCAAGGCACTTCTAAGCCCCTTCAAGCGGTTTATTAATTCCATCTACCCCTTTAAGAAACAAACATTTCAAACAATCCCTGACAAACTGGAAGAATAAAAATGACTTCTCCTTGGTTCTTCTTGGTCTGAATAGTTCACTCATATATGTCTGTGTTTCCCCTGATGTTTCATTTTGTTTATATATAAATTTTTCTCTAAAAACATAAGCTCATTTTAACTGTTTAAAAATAAGCAAGTATCATCCCTTTTCAAAAATCACTTCTTTTCTTTGATAAAACATCTGGTTGCATCTTATTTCAGTCTTGAATCCCACCCACAATCTGAGCCAATCCCTTTGCATTGGCTTATTTCTCTCCATCTGTAACATTTAATCTCCATGCTGAGGTCTGTCCCTTACCTGCCCTGCCCTTGTGAGCCTCCTGTACTCTGACTTGGCCCAGGTGGATTCCCACCTGGCATATGATGGGCAGGAGATCTGGGATGGGCCCCCATGTCTCCACTTATTCCAATTAGATTTTTCTTTCATTGTGTGTAAAAAATTTCCTTCTCAACCACTCCCCAGGAACCAGCTCTCTTGCTTCTCTCACCTCCTCTGGAACTTTTAGTGAAGGTTCAGGTCTTAATAGTTTGTCCTTGGACCAGGAATCATTCGACCTGCTGCTACTTACTGACCGTGATCTTCAATTTAGTATGCCTTTACTATATGCAAGTCAAGCACTATGTGCTTCCTATACATTATTTCTATTCTTCACAACAACTCTGCAGAGCTGTGTGACCTTGGACAAGCTACAAAACATCTATGGGCATCAGTTTCCTCTTTTAAAATGTGAATAATAACACCCACAGGAGTCTGCATGCTACACTACACCACAGGGCCTTTCTTAGATGGTTGTCTTATTTCTCTACTGTGTCCCCAACATCACCCAGTGCAGGGCTCAATGTATAACTAGAGCTCAACACATACTTACTTGGTGACTGTTTGAATATAGGTATCTTATTCAATTATTTTCCTGAGTTACTTCTAAAACATGAAACAGATTTGCATTTAAAGTTTATCAAAAGCAGTAGGCATTCACATGAAAGAACCAATGCAAGTAGAAGTCACTTTTTAAAATGTCTGATGTTTATAAAGCTAAATCCTGAGATCTCTACTCTTGGAATGCTCTAGTTAATTGAATTTCTGTTAACTGTTGATTAGGTTTTGTTAAACAGACTTAGAAATTTTTATCAAATTTTAATCTACTTTCTTGCCTTAGGAAGAAGAATCTGCAGGACACACCTGTATTCTGCTTTGGTGATTCAGGACTCTACAGTGTCTCTAGGGTAGGGTTTGGAGCTTCAAGGAGCTCACTGAGGATGGAGGATGAGCAGGTGAGTGGCAGGTGTTCTAACCCAGGACTCAACTCCATGGAGGTTTCTTCCTCCTTGCTCCAGATATGGTTGATGTTGTCTTGTAGTTGAGGATTACTGTTAGCTGGATTCCAGTTAACCAAAAAATTTTTGGCCAGTGTTTTTTGTAATTCTTGGTACCTTTACTCAAGGGACAAAACTTTTAAAATAACTTCAGCCAGGTTTCTCATCTTTGGGCCAAGAGAGATTTCCTTAGGCACACATACATCTTAAAAAAAAAAAAAAAAAAAATATATATATATATATATATATATATACACACACACATACACACACACACACACACACATATATATATGGTCACCCCAGATGTATATTTGTGTCATATATATGTATATATATATATTTTTGGGGGGGTGCCTTAAAATTCTCACTTTGGCTGTGCTTTTGAGAAGTGCTAATTCTCCTATAAAGTGCTGGCTGGGCAGCCACCTGAAATGAGGGCCACTGTTTGTTCAAATCAGTTTCTAAGCCCATATGTCTCCTTCAGGTCTTGAAATAGTCAAGAGATCTACTTCCCAAGATATGTGTGAAGAACTAAAGTGTGCAAGGGCAAGGAAATCTACAAGATGAATACGGATTATCTTCAGTTTCATTTAACTGCAATTGCCAAAGTTATGCATTTTTTTGGGTATTTGAAAAGTTGTTGTCAAAATGTAAGACTGAGGTTTTCAGTAACCAAAACAGGGACCCATATGTAATAACATTTAAATCTGCATGACTGTGGTTCCCAAACTTTGTTGCACACCGGAATCACCCGGGGAGATTTTGAAAATCTAGATGCCCAGGTTGTACTCCAGACCAATTAAAATCTGGGAGTGGGAGTCACATGTTATTATTTTAAAAGATTTCTGGGTGATTCCAAAGTTCAGCAAAGTTTGGGAACTGATGGCATACGGAATTATACAGGTAAGCAATTTGTAGACTACTACCTAAAGAACTCAATTTACAGAATACTTTAATCCCCAGACCTCATGTGTATTTACGTTTAACATGCTTCAACATTATAATGGTAGAGTATTTCAGAAATAATGAAAAGAGACTCTATAAATTAAAAATTATTCTGTAATCTGAAATATTTCCAAAATAGTACAATCCACTCCTTTTTTGCAGGGAGGGGGAAAATCAGAAACATTTATTTCCACGTTCAAAATCCCTTTTATAAGTACAGAAGAAGGAGAAACACTGAAAGATGAAAGGATGAAAAGATATAAACAAAGAAAAACTAAAATGATTGTTTACTAAGAATTGCAAATGCTCGTTTTCTGAGCATACCACAAAGTTCCATTCTCTGTTCTTAGGACTTTGTGTAATTGTCAGGGACATGATGGCAAAGGCTCATGCTTTTAGTTTAGCAAAATAAACCTGAGGGTTCCTTTTCAACCAGGTCTCAGTGAAAACTGAGACTGTACTCTTCTTTATGAAGGAAGAAAGAAAGAATAAAGAAAGGAAGTAAGTTGGGGGGAAGGGAGGAAGGAAGGAAGGAGAGAAAATATGTCTTAGTGGTGAGCTCACCTATCCTTTGAACTGTTTTGTGGTTGAAATGCCCTTCCTGCCTGATCAGTGCTCATTCAACAGATTTTCACGTATTAGGAACATTCGAGGATTATGTCAGCTGAGACTCCTGCTGCCCGTGTGGTAGAGAGAACAACTTATAATAGCAAACATATACCAGACTTAGACGAATTACCCTCCCCGCAACCTGCGGGCCTGTTGGGGTCATTCAATTCGGCAAACAGCCCCGTTTCTATAATCTCTTCCTGCCAAGCTATAGGGACAGCACCTGTTGCAAATCTTTGGAAGAACTGCGTATCTTTATCATCGAATTCAACTCCTCGAACCTCAGAGAAATCTTCAATTTCACCAATATCTTTGGCGTAAACCACTGATGGGTCTGGCACAAATGGAGGCTCAACTAGGCCAGCTTCCAGGCGAGGAAAGTTGATGGTTTTGAAGAAATGGTGTTTCCTGGGATCATCAGACTTTTCTCTGTGAAGAAAGGAGATGGCCAGCTTGAGACACAGTAACAAACCCAAACAGGAACTGTTCTAGCAATTCAAAATATGTGGCCTTGCTTTCCTAGAATACATTTCATTTTAATTGCAGAGACAATATCACATAAAGAACAATTTAGAAAAATAACAACTTTCAAAACCACCCACAGGGAATTCCCTGACGGTCCAGTGGTTAGGACTCCATGCTTTCGCTGCCAAGGGCCTGGATTCGATCCCTAGTTGGGGAACTAAGGTCCCACGAGCCACACGTGGCCAAAAAAAAAAAATTTACCCCACACTTATACTATATGCAGATAGTCGCATTTTCATTGTTTGTAGACCACCTTCACACTTAGATGTAATTCTTTTTTTTTTTTTTCGGTATGCGGGCCTCTCACCGTTGTGGCCCCTCCCGCTGCGGAGCACAGGCTCCGGACGCGCAGGCTCAGCGGCCATGGCTCACGGACCCAGCCGCTCCGCGGCATGTGGGATCTTCCCGGACCAGGGCACGAACCCGTGTCCCCTGCATCGGCAGGCGGACTCCCAACCACCGCGCCACCAGGGAAGCCCCTGGATGTAATTTTTAAACAGCGAAGTAGTTGACATGACTTTTGTTCTTGGTGTTTCATGGAAACACCAGCAAAATTCAGTGGGGTCAGAACCTGCTTGCCTGCAGCTTCCAAGGCGCTCACTGCCTCTTGCTCTGTCCTTCAGGGTTACATAGAACAAGTGTAGCATGTCTCTTCTTACCTGACCGCCACTTACATTTTAAAAGACAGCAGTCAGATCTCCTCACTCTTCATATGACATGATTTCTAGGAGCCCCACCTACCTCCCTCAACTGCCACAGTAATCTTTGAAGACTTTTAAATAATCCATTAGCAATTTTTAGCAGCATAACTGAGCATACATTCGGTGCTCGAGACTACAGTTGTTTGTTATCAAACCCTCCTTCCCCATGCTAGAAATTATTCTAGTATTTGCCTTAGAATATGGGGGAAAAATGTGTGTTTCCAGTTAGTTGTGTAACCTTTTATATTAGTTACCTATTGCTGTGTAACAGATCGCCCCAACATTTAGTGGCTTAAAACAACAAACATTTGGGACTTTCCTGGCGGTCCAGCGGTTAAGATTCTGTGCTCCCAGTGCAGGGGGCCCGGGTTTGAGCCCTGGTCAGGGAACTAGATCCCGCATGCTACAATTAAGAAAGAGTCCACATGCTGCAAATAAGAGTTCACGTGCTGCAACTAAGAGTCCTCATGCTGCAACTAAAGATCCTTCATGCAGCAATGAAGATCCTGTGTACTGCAGCTAAGACCCAGAGCAGCTAAATAAATGAATAAATATTTTAAAAAGGCTTTATTTAAAAAAACAAAAACAAAAACATTTATTATTATCTCACAGTTTCTGTGGGGCAAGAATCTAGACTTGGGTTAACTGGGTGCCTCTGACTCAAGGTCTCTAGAGACATCACAGTAAAGCTGTTGGTCAAGGCTGTGGTCTCATCTGAAGGTTCGACTCGGGTGGGGGGTCAGGGTTGGGTTAATCTGCTTCCAGGCTCACTCATATGGTTATTGGAAAGCCTCCATCCCTCACCATGTGAGCCTCTTCACAGGGCTGCCTGATACCATTGTAACTGTCTTTCTTCAGGACAAATGGTCATAGCAAGAGAGATAGAGAAAGAGCTCAAGATATAAGACACAGTATTTTTATTACCTAATCTTGGAAATGACATCTCATTACTTCTGCCACATTCTACTTGTTAGAAGCAAGTCAGTATGTACAAGTAAGTCCAGCCCATCCTTAAGGGAAGGGGTTACTCAAGGGTGTGGATGGCAGGAGGTAGGGATCTTTGGGGACCATATTAGGGGTGGTCTACCATACACTCCTCTTGGTTCTTCTTGAGTCCAAGTTTTAAAGAAATAAAAAGAGGGCTGTTTTGTGGCATCAGGTTCAAACGATTTTTTTCTCTTTTTCATTTTTTTAAAAAGATTTATTATTTATCATTTATTTATTTAATTTATTTATTTATGGCTGCATCAGGTCTTAGTTGCGGCATGCAGGATCTTCGTTGAGGCATACGGGATCTTTCATCATGGCGCACAGGCTTCTCTCTAGTTGTGGTGTGCAGGTTTTCTCTTCTCTAGTTGTGGCATGCAGGCTGCAGGGAGTGTGGGTTCTCTAGTTGAGGTGCACGAGCTCAGTAGTTGTGGCATGCGGGCTTAGTTGCCCCACGGCATGTAGGATATTAGTTCCCTGACCAGGGATCGAACCCGTGACCCCTGCATTGTAAGGCAGATTATTTACCACTGGACCACCAGGGAAGTCCCCTCTTTTTCTTTTATATGAGTAGGTATGCTGGTCTGACTAAGAGATGTCTTCCTTTTGGAAGAAGTCAATTTCTGTCATAAATCAACCTTAATAAAGTTAATTACATTCATGGTCTTCCCTTTTTCATTTTTGTTCTAGTAATCAGAAAGCTTTTAGGAAAGGGATTGAGGGCTTCCCACATACATCCCCTTCAGAGACTCCCTACTGTGTTTGAGGATTACTGCAGCAGACTCTGTCCAATAAGATGACTAGAGTCTAAACTCAATAATCACGTTACTAATAACAAGTGGAAATGACCAACATTTATGCAGAGCTACTCTCGGCTAACACAACGTTATGCTCTTCACTTACTTTGTCACATTTAACCATCACAACAACCCTATCTGTCTTTTAACTGTATTTTAAACCTCTTTTAACCTCTTTATACTTGCTTTTGCAGTTATAAATAGCTGTGTATCTGAGAAAGCCAGCAAATATAGGTGAATTTTTCAAAGGAAAAATTGTAGTCAAATATTATTATGGAAAAGAGAAACTCAGTCGAAGGCTTCTGATGTCCAGCAATTCCCCAGTTCTTGTTTTGTGATTCAAGCCTAGCTCCATCCAGAAAGACCCATCCAGGACTCCTTGGACTTTTCCCATTATGACCCCACTGAAAAGAGAGGTATGGAAAACTGTATCATAAGATACTATAAGGTAACTCTGTTCTCCCCAAAGTCACTGAGTCTCCATGAATTGAAAGAAAGGGAAATGCAGGCTTGCCATCTATTAGAACCTACTGATCAGACTTCCCTGGTGGCACAGTGGTTAAGAATCAGCCTGTCAAAGCAGGGGACACGGGTTCGATCCTTGGTCCAGGAAGATCCCACATGCCACGGAGCAACTAATCCCGTGGCCACAACTACTGAGCCCGCACATTGCAGCTACTGAAGCCCGTGCGCCTAGAGCCCATGCTCCCCAACAAGAGAGGCCACCGCAATGAGAAGCCCGTGCACCGCAATGAAGGGTAGCCCCTGCTCGCTGCAACTAGAGAAAGTCCACGCACAGCAACGAAGACCCAATGCAGCCAAAAAAAAGGAACCTACTGACCAATGTCTGTGTGGTTTACATCCTGTAGAGTAAGAGCCTTGAGGGAGGGTTACTAAGATGAATTGAAACTTCAAGGATGGATTTTTTTTTTAAAGTCAGATCTACTGAGGTATAATTTACACAGCAACATTTTAAAGTATCAGAAAGATTTGAGGAATGGGGGTTGGTACCAGATTTTAAATGTGTCAGAACAAGGATAGAGGTAAAATTCCACCCAAGTAGATCAGGAATGAACCTCAGGCCTGTGTGTCTCAAAGAGAACAGAGGAGTTAGAATGGGACCAGGTGCCATGAGGAAGAAGCTTGTACCATCTTGATGGCCGCTGGCAGGTATGAACACACTGTACCAGAGGTCAAGAGGGCACCTTTAAAGTCACTCTGAGCAGATTTAACTTGGATAAAGGAGAGTGCCCATGGGCTCGGTGACCGTGGGGAACTTGCCATACCAGTCCTCACATCAAGATGCACAGTTCTCTTATCTAGGAAATAGACTCACAGATGTAGAGGACAGACTTGCAGTTGCCAAGGGGCAGGGGTGGATTGGGAGTTTGGGATTAGCAGATGCAAACTATTATATACAGGATGGATAAACAACAAGGTCCTGCTGTATAGCACAGGGAACTATATTCAATATCCTGTGATAAACCATAATGGAAAAGAATATGAAAAAAGAGTATATATATGTATAACTGAATCACTTTGCTGTACAGCAGAAATTAACACAACGTTGTAAATCAACTCTCCTTCAATAGAATAAACTTTTTAAAGAAGGCACCGTTCTTAACTAACATCTCAACCAGGCCCAGATGGCCTTGGCGTGTCCATTAGGGATGGCCAACTGCAGCCTTTTCGCAACTAGTCACAGAAGACTGGGGAAAAATGGGCCACATTGAGGTTTTCTTTATGTTCTGCCACATCCCCAACTAGATGCCCCTGGAGGGCGGGGCCCGTGCCTTATGCCCCTTTCCAATAAATATCTGTGGGTGCTGATGCTAACAACAAAAGACTAGGCTCTCCAACTTCTGCTCCTTTCCCTCTGCGTCCACGGGAAAGCTGATCACTTGGCTATTTTGCACTAGCCATGCTTACCTCAGTTGTGTAATTAGAGTGAAGGTTATTTGACTCCTGAGCCCTTCCCTGGCAGATTTGTTCAGGGCTCTTTTGGCCCATCATCATGCAGTGCCCTTGGGCAAATAGGGGAGACTATGGAGGGTGGCAGCACCTTTTGTAAGGGCCAAATCAGCAGCTGCAGGGAGACTTCTCCTGCTTATTGAATATATTTCAGAGCATGGACAGGGGCTATTGTGTTACCAAACCCCACACAGAGATTACAATGGATTTTCTAAGAACAGTCAATGAAGGAAAGATACCAGCTGCCCGTACACGAGGACCACGCTGTGGGGTTTGGTCTGCCAAGAACAGTGGCTATTGGCCTGAGAAGCACTTAAGTCAGAGACTTGCATGGTTATTTGCCCTTCCTTGGCTGCACTGTCTGATCAGAATAAATCCTGCAAAACACTTAAGTCTTCACCTTTTATTTTATTGGAACACACCATAGTTGACCCTATCTGGAGTCCCTGTGAGATGATCAGAAAAGCTTTTGGCTTCTCTGCAAAATTAATTCACAGACCCATAAAGGCAAAAGAGGAGATTCCCTTCAGTGATGTCTAAGGAAGGAGAAGGGGTTTTTTTTCTTTCTTTCAAATGCTCGTGAATGCAACAGGGAGGGGGCACTTGACCTCTCCGCTGTGCAACACATTGTCTAGGTATTTGCTCGGCTTTGGAGGATGCCCACGAAAGTAATCAAACATTATCTCATTTGAATGAATGTTTAAAAAATACAAAGAGTTGAAATGAAAACGTTGGAAGGTTTTCTCTTTCACTGAACAGCTGTTTTTTATATGCTTTCTCTCTAATGTTGTAAACAGTTTTTATACAAAACAGTCACAACAACAAATGCTTTCTAAAAAGGTTTTGCTTGACAGAGCAGCTTCAGGCCATGATCCAGTGCTTTAAGGTGGCGTTTTCCCGAAGAAGTTAGTCAATGTTTCATTTTACAGATTCAAAGTGTGCTTATAGACCGCCTGGAGGGGTGGGATAGGGAGGGTGGGAGGGAGGGAGACGCGAGAGGGAAGAGATATGGGAACATATATATATATGTATAACTGATTCACTTTGTTATAAAGCAGAAACTAACACACCATTGTAAAGCAATTATACTCCAATAAAGATGTAAAAAAAAAACAAAAACAAAAACAAAGTGTGCTTATAAAGTACTGAGATAGATTTTTATTCAAAGACACCAAGTGGGTTGTGCTCCCTTCAGGGAAGTCATCTAAAGAGACTGTTCACTTCTTTCACTGCCTTGGCCACTGTTGGTACATTCTCTGATTCCCCCCGCATGGGCTTGAGAGCCAAGATGGTAGAGATGGTCTGTGTTCACCATATCCAGCTCTCCTCTCCTTCCTGGACAGACAGAAAGCAGGACTAGTCAGCTCCCTTGCCCTTAGGCAGGGCTCGAGGACTCCTTCTGTCCAACAGAAGTGTATTTGAAATGACCTGTAAAGTGGGTCTGAGGCAGGACAAAGCTCCCCAGGTTCTCTGCATTCTCTCTTGTTGCCATAGCAACCGAAACCACCAGTTCCAGTGGGGCTGAAAGGTGGAAGCAGCCTGAAGCTCTGAGTCACCATTCAGAAGGGAGATGCCTGGAGAAGCCCTGGACCCATAAAGGACTTCATATGAATGAGAAATAATCCTTTAGTTTTAAGCCGCTGAGACTTTGGGATTTGCTGGTTATCACAACGTGGCCTATTTTGACCACACTAATACAACAATGTTGGAATCTACACAGGAAAATCACTTCCACATTTTACTTTCACATCAGTGAAGAGTTCCATCTCATTTCAAAATACTCATTTGTTAGTTTTGCTATCTTTGAAATGCTTTGAAAGTCATTACAAATGAATTTTGTTTCGCTATTTTAAAAAATCAGATCAAAAATAAAAAGCTTGCCTCCATACGTAAACATTGTGAGCTAAGGCAGCCCTGTTCTACAGCCTCCACTGACAACTACTCAGAAGATTTAGAGTAATTTGCCTCTTTAAGTTTTGGTGTAATATTAAAAATCAGTCATATTACTTTATGGTTGTAACTTTCTTTATGTATTTTTAAATTTTGAAAATTCAGTCCAAGTAATTTAAGACACACGAGCTCGTAGTTTAGTCAAAATATTATCTGATATCACCCTTAGAACTAATTAATAATAATTGCTATCACATTGAATGATTCCTAAGCTATGTTATATCTAACTTTGCAAGCATTATATCTAAACCTCAAAATATCCCACTGAATTAGTTAGGGTTCCTTAGAGAAACAGAACCAAAAGGGCGCTGAAGTGTCCAAAATGCACAACAGTGGCATAAAAATTATTTTGAGCTGAAGTTATTTGAGAGTCAACAGATGCAGGTTTTGAACTCCCCTTTGTCTGCCTTTAAGATAAGCAGAGCCTTGGAAAAAAACTCAACTCATAAATCTTCTCTCCGGGAATTTCAGGAGTTTTGGAACCAGGAAAGATTGACTCTTATCACCAGTGACAGAACTCAGCACCATACCTAAATAGACATTGCCACAAAGCTATCATATCTCCCATCTATTCTTCTAAGGGCCATTTATCTTTCCTAAAAGTCAACCGTTCTCCCATAAGCGCCCTTACCCCGCTATTTCAAAGAAGTCATTTGTTTTCCTGTAAGTGACCTTCTCCCCATCCCCCTCCCCTATTAAATGGAATATAAGCCCTCAATTCTAACTGCCACCTAGTAACATTTTTTTTTTTTTGCAGTACGTGGGCCTCTCACTGCCGTGGCCTCTCCCATTGCGGAGCACAGGCTCCGGGCCCTCAGGCTCAGTGGCCCTAGCTCACGGGCCTAGCCGCTCCGTGGCATGTGGGATCTTCCCGGACCGGGGCACGAACCCGTGTCCCCTGCATCGGCAGGCGGACTCTCAACCACTAGCGCCACCAGGGAAGCCCCCTAGTTACACTTTTTTGTGAACTCTTGTGTATGTACATAAATAAAAATCTGTCTTTTCTCTTGTTAATAATCTTTGGGCAGTTTAATTTTTAGGCTTCCATTCCTAAACCTAAGAGGGTAGAAGAAAAGTTCTTTCCTCTCCCCCCAGTACATGTGTATGTATGAGAGAGAGAGAGAGAGAGAGAGAGAGAGAGAGAGAGAGAGAGAGGGAGAGAGAGGGAGAGAGAGGGAGAGAGGGAGGGAGAGAGAGGGAGAGAGAGAGAGAGGGAGGGAGGGAGGGAGAGAGAGAGAGTTTATTTTAAGGAACTGGCTCAGGCAATTGTGGAGGCTGAGCAAGTTCAAATTCTGCAAGGTAGGCTGTGTGGCTGGAGACTCAGGGAAGAGTCACAGTTCAAGTTCAAAGGTGGTTTGTTGGCAGAATTCCTTCTTCTCCCAGGGAGGTCAGTCCTTTTCTATTAAGGCCTTCAACAAATCGCATGAGGCTCATCCACATAATGAAGAATAACCTGCTTTACTCAAAACCTACTCATTTATGTGTTAATCTTCCCTAAAAAATACCTGCACAGAAACATCTAGAATAGTGTTTGATCAAATATCTGAGTACTGGGGCCTAGTCAAGTTAAGACATAAAATTAACAATCACACCCACAAAAAAAACCCATTTTATATATGAGGATATTGAGACTCCAAGAAAGTAATTCAGTTGCTTGGGGTAAAATGATCAGTATGTAGCCAAGCTGGGTTGTGAGTCTATGTCTGTGACTTGAAAACCCTTGGTTTTCTCCTTACATAACACAGTTACTCACTGCCAAGGGTCTTTTCATAGATCAGGTTTTCTTATTTTTTTCTTCTAAAATATTTTGATCTTATTATTCCTTTGTAGGCAATAAAACTTGACTTTCCTCAAAACTAATTTCAACTGTACTTAACATAGCTGGCAACATCATATGTACTTAATAAATATTTGTTGACTGATTAATGATATTTTACAGAGATGTTTAAAGGGGCAAAAACTTTCACTTTAAAATACATCTTGGAGGACTTCCCTGGTAGCGCAGTGGTTAAGAATCCACCTGCCAATGCAGGGGACGCGGGTTCAAGCCCTGGTCTGCGGAGCAACTAAGCCCATGTGCCACAACTACTGAGCCCGCGTGCCACAACTACTGAAGCCCGCGTGCCTAGAGCCCATGCTCGGCAACAGGAGAAGCCACCGCAATACGAAGCCAGTGCACGGCAACGAAGAGTAGCCCCCACTCGTTGCAACTAGAGAAAACCTGCGTGCAGCAACGAAGACCCAGCACAGCCAAAAATAAATAAATAAAATAAAATTTAAAAACTGCAGTATTTATTTAAAAAAAATACATCTTGGAGATTGTTCCATATCAAGTGTTCATAGTGTTTGAAAGTGTTGAAAATACTTAACCACATAATATACAAATAATAACAGGAAAATACTACTACTACTTAATCCCAAACCTTTGTCATTAATCCAAAGTATTCTCCAAATCCCTGTGGAAATGCTGACATCACTAATCATGTCTTTATATGATAGTTACCTGCTTCCTAAGCGTTGCTCTGGTGTCTTAGCCAAGAAGAGTCTGCAAATGTCTTTTGCTTCCTCTGTGAAGTTATCGTGTTGGAATCTGACTTCCTCTTCCAGTGTTCTTTGCTTTAAATCCTCTTTACTGACTTTTTCCTTGTAATCTTTGAATGGTGTTCGTCCAGCAACCATTTCATAAATACTGCATCCCATTGCAAACCAGTCCACAGGATAGGAATAACTCGCTTTTTCCATTAGGATTTCAGGAGCCATATAACCATTGGTTCCAGCCTGTAATGCCCCAAACAAAAACAAAACAAAACAAAAACACTAATGTGAGTTGAACAGACACTGCTGACAGCCTACTCAATACCCTTTCTCCTTTTCTTTCCTTGTTGAGGGAACCCTAATTTACTTGGAGTGGCCATGTGTCTAACCTATTCTATTCCCTGCTTTCCCAGCAGCCTCTGGTGCAGTCAGGGCGGGCCATGCAATCCATTCTGGCCAATGAGACATAAAGAGGACTTGGTTGGAGTGCATTATGAAAGAGAGAGACACGGCTGATCTTGAAGTGGGAAAATCACCTAGACTCTCTTAGTCCCCTCACCTCATCTTTAAGGTAAAAAGTTCACGCGGCTGTCTCTAAGATCCCCTAAGTCCTGCTTCTGCTTTTTATTCACAGATAATAGAAAATTAGATGCATGATTTTTTTTAAGTGGAGTTCTTTATTGCTAATATTGGACGTTCACATAATATTATCTAGTCTATGATTTTTTTACTCTATTTGCTATGTAAAGATACTAATATATCAGCCATCTTTGCCTGTTTGTCTCTGCACTGAAAATTTAATACAGAAATTTTAATCCATAAAATTCCACACATGAAACTTCATTTAACACGCAAGACTATATATTGTAGGCACAATTCTACCGACAATATATACCAAATGACCATTGGGTTAATGTGTGTATATATATGTATATATATTTAAATACATGTAGCATACAATTTACCATCTTACCATTTTAAGTGTTTAGTTAAAGAGTATTAAGTACATTTATGTTGTGTAATGAATCTCCAGAACTCTTCATCTTTAAAAGCTGAAACTCTATACCCATTAAACAATTCCCCATTGGGCTTCCCTGGTGGTGCAGTGGTTAAGAATCTGCCTGCCAATGTAGGGGACATGGGTTCGAGTCCTGGTCCGGGAAGATCCCACATGCCGTGGAGCAACTAAGCCCGTGCGCCACAACTACTAAGCCTGTGCTCTACAGCCCATGAACCACAACTACTGAGCCCACGTGCCACAACTGCTGAAGAGCCTAGAGCCTGTGCTCTGCAACAAGAGAAGCCACCGCAATGAGAAGCCTGAGCACTGCAACAAAGAGTAGCCCCCGCTCGCCGCAACTAGAGAAAGCCCGCGTGAAGCAACGAAGACCCAACACAGCCAAAGAAAACAAAGCAAAACAAAAAAAACCCCCAAAAAACAATTCCCCATTACCCCAACTGCCCAGGCCCTGGCAACCACCATTCTACTTTCTGTCTCTATGAATCTGACAATTCTAGGTACCTCATATAAGTGGAATCATGCAGCATCTGTCTTTTGTAACTGAGTATAATTTCAATACGTTCATTCATTCAACAAATATTTAATGAACACCTGCAACATATCTTGTAATTATAAAGTATATATTTACATTATGTTTTCATAAAAACTAAGCTGCTTTTGATTAAAGTATAATGTATAACCTTTGCAGCACTTAAAAATGCAAAGAACACCGTAAAATGACAATAAGCTTCTATTAATATTTACATAAAAATGAGAACATAAATTATTGGCAGAGTTGTGAGAAACAGATGTGCTCTGTAATTTGACTCCGATTTTTAGGAGAGCAGTAAGACACAGAGCATAGACAATGAGATGTATCAACTGTTCCTGTTCTTCAACCAGGTCACTTGACTTTGGAGCAAGTAGCTCAAAGAATTGATTCAAAAGAAAGGGAAAGGGATCTACATCGCGATGTTCGTAGCATCATTATTCTTCACGGTTGCAAGCTGGAAACACCCAATGCCTTTCAATAAAGACAATAGACCAGGAGACTTCCCTGGCAGTCCAGTGGTTAAGACTCTGTACTCCCACTGTAGGGGGCATGCCCACGTGCCCGCCATGCGACCAAAAAAAAAAAAAAATAGACTAGAGTCTAGTGTTAATACCAAGAAGTGCATATATGTAATGGGTTTTGCATACTGATTATACTGATTATAAATGTGAATTCAGTACATCAAAAAAGGTTGGAAAGTATTTTTAGTTGTTTACTGGGTGATTATTTTTCTGTCTAGTTGCTTAAATATATGTTTTTAATGTACACAATATATGTAATACCTTAGGAACATTAAATTTCACGGATGATTTTTACATGGATAACAACAATGAAAAACATAAATGACCTAAGCACTAATGAGGAGTAATTGGCCTGAGCAAGAAAATTGTGGAAGTGACCTTGGTCTGACAGGCTGGGCATGAGTCAGCATGGCACTGCTGTTTTCGTAGGAGTGTGTATGTAATTTGGGTGACCACATGCTCCGGTTGGCCTGGGACAACAGTTTACATCTGTTGTCCTGGCATCTTGTCCAGAGTTACGTCTGCCAAAACAAAAGGGTGCTGTAGGCTCCTCTGAGGCCCAGGATACAGTCTTACTCATCTTTGTATCAAACTGGGTATTTACCCTCGAGCCTCCCTTGCTGCACGCCCAACAAAATGTTTCTTACGTAAACAATAGTGAAGATGGTAGCTAGATGTTTTCCATCCAATATCCAACAAGTATTTGTTAAGCCACACCCTGCAGTGATTTCTAGGGATACCAAGACATACTAGGCCTGGCCCCTGACCTTGAGGATTTATAGGCTGGTGGAGACAGGTCAAAAGGTTAATTCAGTAAAGGAGGGTAAATGCCTTAATGGGAGTGGAAAACAAACATAGGGAGGCCAGAGGGTGTGTGTGTGTGTGTGTGTGTGTGTGTGTGTGTGTGTGTGTGTGTGTGTGTGTGTGTCAATGTGTGTGTTGGGGATACTTTACTGAAAAGTGACAGCTGAGCTGAATTATGAGGGAAGAACCTTCTCACAAAGAGAAGGCTGTCCAGGTAACGGACATGTGTAAGAGATGGAGTCCGGAAAAATGTGGGGTGCTTGGGGAACTTTAAGTAATTTGGCATTTCTGGAGTATAAGTTCTGTGGGATGCAATGGTGGGAGGGGAGACTGGAGGGGGAGATGTAGATGAAATTGAGAAACACGGTCTGCCAAGGTGGCGAAAGTCCATTCCCAGGCTCCCTTTTCCCTTTGTCCCTTTACTATAGAGCCAGAAGGCTAAGCACTCCATCTCCCAACCTCACATGTTGCACCGAGGGTGGCCATGTGGTAATGTGATATGAGCTTCACTTGAGAGGTGTGCAAGGTGAAGGCACTGCCGGTTGGGAAAAAGCTTAAAAAATGGGGGAAATATCCAGTGAGAACACGAGTAAAACTTCAAGTAAGTCCTTCATAATGTTTAGTTTTCATGTAAGAAATACACACTCATTTTTTAAATATCTCATTTTTAAAAGCTCATTCTCTAATTTTAAGTACTTTGGAAAGGAAAAAAGTAATATTTATCAGAGGAAAAAGAAAGTTAACTAGGCCAGAAAATAAGATACATATTTATAAATTTCTTATGTCAGAGAGCATGGTATTAAAAATGTGAAGGTCAAAGCACATGTTGACCTGCAAATTTTTCATCATTGCTCTTATTATCTTACGTAACCTCACCCTGAATGACTCAGAATTTTGTGTGCTCAACAACAACAACAACAAAATGGGAGAAATACATGAAAGATATAAGATGGATTAATGGATCAACAGAGGGATGGATAGATGGATGGACATGTGATAAAGCAGGTCTAATAAAATGTCAATAATGCACAATGGAATATTGTTCAGCTATAAAAAAGAATGAAGTATCGACATATGTTATGACATGGATGAACCCTGAAAACATTATGCTAAGTGAAAGAAGCCAGTCGCCAAAGGCCACTTACTGTAGGATTCCACTGAAATGCAGTATCTAAAATTGCATGCAACCAATTTTAGTGTTGTTTAGGGTTGGCAGAAGGGGAATGGGAGTGATTGCTAATGGGTAGGAGGTTTCTTTTGGGGGTGCAGAAAATATTCTAAAATTGTGATAATGTTTGTATATCTCTGTGAATATACTAGAAACCATTGAACTGTACACTTTAAATGGGTCAATTTTATGGTATTTAAATTATATCTCAATAAAGGTGTTTAAAATGTCAAAGGTAAACTCTAGGTCATGGGTGTACAGGTGCTCGCTGTGAATTCCTTCAACTTCCCTGTATGTCTGAAAGTTTTCATAATAGAATGCACAGGGGAAAAAGGAGTAAGGGGTGGGGGGATGTGATGCCAGACGTTACCACACTGGCTGCTAGTTCATCAGGCACATGAAACTCTTCTGCAAGAGTCACAAGGAAGAACCACAGGGGAGAGCAGAGGAGGGGCATCTATGGGCCCAGCTCCCTCCCATCTCCTACTTCCATTAGTCAATAGTTAACCCCATATGATATCACTTATACGTGGAATCTAAAAAATACAACAAACTAGTGAATATAACAAAAAAGAAGCAGACTCATAGATACAGAGAACAAAGTAGTGGTTACCAGTGGGGCAAGGGAAGTGGGGAGGGGCAATACAGGGGTAGGGCTTTAAGAGGTACAAACTAACAGGTATAAACTAAGCTACAAGGATATATTGTACAACATAGGGAATATAGCCAATATTTTATAATAACTATAAATGGAGTATGACCTTTAAAAATTGTGAATCACTATACTGTACACCTATAACATATAATATCGTACAACTATATTTCAATTAAAAAAGAGAAATGTCATTTTGAATTCTCTGACATGTAAATGTTTAATCATATATTGAGATTATACATCACTAAAAATAATAAAAAATAGAATTGTTAAAGCATGAAATAAAAAAGAATTATCCCAAAGCTAGCTTGTCTCTATTTCCAGATATGTCATCCAGACCCTTAGCAGTTGCCTGGAAAACCAGGTCCCACATCATACTACAGTATAATATTTCACCCAGCTCTAAAAGTGGAAGAACAACTTGGCCTACAAGTGGTGTCAACAGGGTGTTGCCCGAGAGAGAGGAAAGGAGGCCGTAGAGAGAATGTAAGAGGGTGTGTGAGGTCTGTGGCCCAGTACACCAACTTCATGAAATTTCTCAGTGACAGGCTTTGCTGTGAGGTATTTTTCATCCCTGGTGCTGGCTACTGGCTGGTCTCTCAATCCAGAAACTAGTGGCTGTCAGTATTGGGAAATTTTCTGAAATTATTTCTTTGATCATTTTCTCCCTTTCATTTTCTTTCTTCTCTCTCCCCTCCCTGCTTTTTTTAAATCCTGAACTTATCCTTTGTGTTTCTTATTTTTGCTCCTACTTTCTATCTCTTTGTCTTCTGTTTTCTTTCTTTTTTTTTTTTCTGGGAGACTTCCTCAATTTTTCTTCTAACTCCTCTATTTTTTTAAAGTACTTTAATAATGGGAAATTTCACACATACACAAAAGAAAAGACACTAGAATAATAAACCCAGTGTACTCTATACCCAGCTTCAACAATTATCGACACATGACCAATCTTGTTTCCTGTGTCCCTACTCAAGCCCAATGTCCCCCACCCCTGCCACTAACTTAGATATCATTTGTAAGTATTTCACTATGAATCTCTAAAAGATAAGGTCACTTAAAAAAACAAGCAAATAAACACAAAGCACTGCAAACACCATTATCTCACTTTAAACATAACAATAATTCTTGAATACTATCAAATATCTGGACATATTTATACTTTCTCAATTGTCCTATACACTTGCCCCCTAAATAGTTTGTTTAAATTTAGGTCCAAGTAAGGTTCACACAGTGTGATTGATTGATATGTCTCTTAAATCTTCAGGACTATATACGTTTTTCCTCTTTCTCTCCTCATCCCCTGCAAGATTTTGTTGGGAAAAAAAAATGGTTCAACTGCAGTTTCCCACAGTCAGATTTTGCTGACTGCATTCCTGTGGTGTTATTTAACATGTTCCTCTATTCTTTGTATTTCCTGTAAGTTGAGAGCTAGATCAACTTACAGGAAATAGCTAGATCTAGAAACTTCTACTGAACTTTTCATTTCTTGCAAATATGTTTTTATTAACGTACAATTAACACAGAATAATGTGCTTATACTTCGGGTTCAGTACATTTTGATAATTGACTACACCCATGTAAATACAACCCAAACAAGATAAAGAACATTTCCATTCATTTCCTTTGTGCCCCTTCTGGTTCATTCTCCTCCCCTCTTCCCAGGCAACCACTTTCTGATTTCCGTCACCATATATTAGTTTTGTTTGCTCTTGGATTTCACATAGATGGGACTGTAGGGTAGAAACTCTTCTGTGTCTGACTTTTTTTTAACATAATGTTTTTGAGATTCATCCACGTTGTTCTGAAAACATATTTATATATTTTTAATTTCCAAATGTCCTTGTTCTTCTCTGAATGTTCTTTGTTTTACAACATCTGTCCTTGTTTCACGGATGCAGTATCTTCCCTTAAATCTCAAAAGATATTAATTGTAGGTTTTTAAAAAATTGTTCTTTTCTACTCCCTGCATTGTTCCTGTCTCCTGCAATTTCTTTCTTCTGTTTGTTTTGGCATTGTCTTTCATTTTGGAGGGTTTTTTCAAGTGACAAGTGATCTTTGACTCTCTGTTTGTATTTAAGAGTGCGACACCAAAATGCTGACAAGAAGCTGGTCAGCTGATGGGCTTCACTGTAGGGTGATGATGCCAGGCCGTGTCACTGGGGACCCTACCTGTATCTGTAGACCTTCTGTGTTAGGCTGCTCAGTTTCCCCAGAGGGAGATCCTCCAATATCCCACCTGAGAGGTGTCAGTCTGTTTGCCCTTACTGTGGGAGCTGAGATGGGAAAGGGGCTGAGGGTCTCCCTGTATGTAGTATTTCATTCTCTACAGCTCTGAGTTGGGCTATATGTTCCTGGGTCATGCTTCTCCCTGGCTCAGTCTCTTGAGCTGGGGTGGCAGAGGCATGAAGAAAGACTATAAACAACATCCCACTGCATTTCAGACGGTGGTGATTGGTAAGTTCTACTCAGCCACATTTACTGTGAGCTTGCTCCGTGTGTGGCAAGTTTCCAGCGAGCAGATTTCAGAGGCGAGTGACTTCAAGGATTAAAATTGCTAATCAGGACACTGGATAGACATCAGTCGCTCAGTAGAAGGTGTAGGGTAAAAAGTGGGCAGCATATGCCAGTCGTGAACAAAGGATTGTGAGACACACACCGGGAGAAAAGTTGGAAATAATAATGGGCAATACTTATTGAGTGTTTATTACATGCTAAATATTTTGTCAAGTGCTTAACGTGAACTTCTTGTTTAATCTTCATGATAAACCTATGAGATAGAGCCTATTTTATCCTCCATTTTGCAGATTAGAAAACTAAACCACAGAGAGGTTAAATCTTGCCTAAGGTCACCCACCCAAGATTCACGCACAGGCTTGCACTGTGAACCACTACATTACACTGCCTCTGTGGAAACAGGCGAGGTAGCCTTTTCTTATCCTTCCAAGTTCCCTTCAGGATTTCTTTTCTCCCTCTAGAGTATCCCCCTTCCCTCTCCCCATCTGCCAGGTACTAAGTCCTCATCTTGGTCCGTTCTTGCTTAAGCTGCTTCTCTTCTTTTCCCAACAAGTTCTCTGTTCTTTGCCGGCATCACTGCTCAGGCAAGCTGGCTGGCCTGCTCCACACCACAGAGGTTGCTGGTCGGTGGGCACCAGACCCTGAGCCACGCTGGGACCAACTTGGTCCCACCCCCAGGAAACAAGTGAAGAATCGCCGGCCATCTTTACGGCACTATAACCCCTTGGAATCTTGGAAAGAGCGCTAATGGCATGCAGGGTAACCTCAGATTCCTTCCAAATAATTATCAGGACTCTACCTCTTGGCCCTAAAGACAGAAAATGTCAGTGATGGAATTCTGAAGGGCACCACCTCCTTGAAGAGTGGAGGTATTTCACAGAGGAGAAGAATGGAATTAGCAGCGTACGCCAGAGTCCAAGCGCCCAAATTCCATCGCGGCCTCCAGCTGAAAAAATGAATTGCCTGCCCTTTATGCCATTTGTCTTCGGCATGTGAACTGCCTCCTCAGAGTGGGGTGGGAGGAGAGAACGGGCCAAGCAGCATGGGGCAAGGTCTAACCACGCTGACCTCTCGTGGCTCAGTTTAACTCCTGCAGTTACAAAGGGCCCCCCCGCGCGTCAGTCTCTGTGGCGTCAAAACAATGTCTTTCAGATCGTGAGACCAGGAACTGCCATTGCCAGGGCCGTAGGGATCACTCGAGCGTCAGCAGCAACAGAACTCCGTGGTGGGTTTTGTGTAGAGTCTGACTTTTTTTTTTTTTTTTGCTTCATTTTGTTTTGCTTTGGTTCTAGAGCGCCCTTTGGTGGGTCCACTCCGTCAGCACCTGGTCAGGCAACACAAAGTATGCCCAGCATTCAGGGCATCAAGCATCAGGAGGCCAGATGGGGTCCAAACCCCTTCCCCCGGTGGGCAGCAAGAAGTCCATCTACCACTGTCATCGCATGTGGGTTGCTTAGTCCCATCAGGGCCACCTGTCACCTACAGGTGTCCAGACTTTGAGGAAGGTGGATCAGAGCCAGCTCGTGGGGACCTGTGCGGACACCCCCTTCCTTGCTCTTGCTGTTGGATGCTGGCTTCCACTGACCCTGCAGCTGTTGTCACTCTCACCCCTGGGCCCATGGGAGCTAAGTGGCAGGGCCCAGGCGGGGCGGGGTCTGCACATTGGGTAGCCCAGTGTGGCTCTGGGCAGGAGCGAACTGTGACCTCATCCGCAGTGATGAGAACAGGGTGTGGCCTTTCAGTGGGGGGCTTAGAGGGCATAGTTCTCATCCGACTAGTTTTAAACGTCCATTAAGAAGTGTGCGTGTCCCCGCGCATGCTTGCGTGTGTATGTGCAGGTCCTTCAAGGTCAAGGTCACTTCCAGGTCCCAGTGAACCTGAAAAGTTGGCAACCTTAAATTCCATCATTAAAGGAAATGCCTGTATCCTGGTGCCCTTGGTGTGGCCAGGCCAGGCTGGATTTACTGAGCCGCGCGGGGAGAAAGACGCCGTCAAGGAAGCTGTTTCTGCGTTTCCCGATGGCCCAGCAAACTGGCCGGCGGAGCAAGAAACCGCCCGCGGATGCCTCTTCCCCCCAGTTCAGCACAAACCAGATCCACTCGACAGCACAATCCAAACAGAAGAGGGAATCAGAATGTACATCTTTTGTTTGCCGTGGCAGGAGAACTGTTGAGCAGAGGAAAAAAACAAGCTGAGCTTAGCGCTATCGGCTGTTTCCTGGGGCTCGCTCCTTCCTTCCTCCGAGGGGGGCCCGGCCGCTTTGTTCTCGTTCCCAGCTGCTCCTCTGCGCCTTTAAGCGGTGGCCTTTGCAGACCTCAGAGGAATGCGGCCCGGGACCCCAGGGGACTTTGCTCCAAGGCTCCGCCCTGTGTGCTCAGCCCCGGGCTGCAGCCTCCAGAGCGCGGACCTAACTTTTGCTCCTTGCCCTCCCGCCCCGTCGCTTTCTGCCAGCCGCTTCCTGGGCAGGAGAGGGAGCCTCACCAGAGGGGCTTTCCTGCTCTCCCTGACACCCCTGGGAAGAGGGGATCCAAAAGAGGGATCCCTGCAAGAACGAATTCTGCAGCTATACAGTCTGGCATCGGTCTGCTCTGGTGCAGATCTCAGCTCTACCGATTACTAGCTGGTCACCCCCAGGCCAGTTACTCAACCTCTCTGAGTGTCACAGCTCTTCCCTCATAGGACTGTGATGAAGATTAAAGCCATAAGACACACGGCTTGCCTTTCCAAAGCCTGGCACATAGCACGCCCTCAATAGGTGTTAGCCACGCTGGTCACCAAGCCAGGTTCTGGTTGTCTCAGGCAGGGCAGCTACGCAAAAAGAAAAACCCAGAAGCCTCTAAGACTCCATCAGATTGAAAGACGGGCCTGGTACATCATCAGAGATCAATAGCTGGGATTCTTCCACTGGAGTGTGTTCTTTGGCGGTTTCACATTCTGCGAATCTGTCCAGCAGCAGGCTGATGCCTATTTTCCATGGTGACTCTAAGACACTCAGAATAAAATCACAGACGAAGCTCCACGTGGCTGTGAGGAAGTGAGACAATGGCACGTGGCTGCTCGACTCAGCTTCCAGGCGAGCTGCGCCTTCATCCACTGCCCACCGGCTGCAGCCTTGGGGTCCTGCTGGCTCCTAGTGTCCCTCAGAGAACCGAGCATGGCAGCAAAGGTCCTCTGAGCAGCTACAGTGCCTTTCAGGTGAGGCAGAAACAATGCAACAGTGGGGATCGTGGCAGAGGGTCTAGCGCTGGGCTTCTTGTAAAATTATCACAGCAGTCATTTTGTGAGTGCCTACCAAGTGGCTGACCTCTGCTAGGCATTCATCTACTTTGATCTTCTCATCAAGCCTAAGAGGGGAGCAGTATCAATCAGGCTCAGAGAAGAGGCATGACTTGTCTGGGGTCACATGCAGGGCTATGGCGAGCCTAAGCGGCACATCTGGGCCAGTTAGAAGGAGGTTCTCCGCCTGGGTTTGTGGTCAGCCTGTGCGTCTGTACACAGCAGCCACAGTAAGTGGCAGAACCAGATTGGCAGACTCACTCTCCTTCCATCGTTTTGATCCCGTGGACCGTATTTCGTCAGCTGCACTCGATCTGAAAGGATGCTCTGAGCTTCCAACGTGTTTACCTCAAATCAGGTGAGGCGGCAACCATTTGTTCCCTGGATCGCATCATCGTGCATGACAGCCCTCTCCTGCCACACCCCGCGAGCCTCACGACCCTCTTTCTCTCCTCAGTGCCACAACTCAAGTGCCAGCCTGGCACTTGCCACGGAAGACGGAGGGCCGACCCATGCTCCGCGCACCGAGCCACGCGCGGCGCCCGATTCTCTTCCCTCTCCCCTCTGTTTCCTGTATCTGTGAGTCTGTTTCTGTTTTGCACATGCATTCCCTTGTACTATCTTTTACATTCTCCATGTAAGTGGTATTATACAGTCTTTGTCTTTGACTTAGTTCACTAAGCATAATATTCTCTAGGCTCATCCATGTTGCTGCATACGGCAGGATTCCATTCCTTTTTATGAAGGAGTAATATTCCATTTTACATATATATTATACCCCGTCTTCTTAAGCCAACTGTCTGTTGACGGGTGTTTCCATGTCTTGGCTATTGTAAATACTGCTGCCGTGAACATTGCACTCCTCTCCTCCTTACCCTCATCCCAGCTCCCTCTTCCTGTTGGCGCTTCCAAGGCTGATTGATTTTGACACTTTCCTGCCTGGAAACCTTCAGTGGCTCCCCAGCACCCTTGGCATTGGGTTCGAATGCCCTTGTCTGACTCCTGCAGCCTCCTAGGGCCTGACGCAGGCTCCGCTCTCGGTAGCACCTGTTGTCTCCCTCACAGCCCGTGACTCCACACTCCAGACAGCTGCAGAGTCACACTGTCCTCAGCTGAGCCCCAGCCTCTGGCCAGGGTTTTCACTGCAGCACTACGGACATGGTGGATCATTATTTGTGGGGAGGGGCTGTGGTGTGCGTTGTAAGACGTTCGCAGCATCCCTGGCCTTTACCCAGTAGATGCCAGTAGCAACTCCCCAGTCATGACCACCAAAAAGGTCTCCAGACATTGTCAAAGTGCTCTAGGGGCCAAAATCGCCCTCAGTTGAGGACCACCACCCTATGCTGATCCCTGTGCCAAGCCCACTCTCCTTTCTCTTCACCTGCTTCACTTTTTTTAACATCTTTATTGGAGTAAAACTGCTTTACAGTGTTGTGCTAGTTTCTGCTTTATAACAAAGTGAATCGGTTATACATATACATATGTTCCCATAACTCTTCCCTCTTGCATCTCCCTCCCTCCCACCCTCCCTATCCCACCCCTCCAGGTGGTCACAAACCACCGAGCTGATCTCCCTGTGCCATGCGGCTGCTTCCCACTAGCTATCTATTTTACATTTCGTAGTGTATATATGTCCATGCCACTCTCTCTCTTTGTCACAGCTTACCCTTCCCCCGCCCCAAATCCTCAAGTCCATTCTCTAGTAGGTCTGTGTCTTTATTCCTGTCTTACCCCTAGGTTCTTCATGACATTTTTTTCCCCTTAAATTCCATATACATGTGTTAGCATACGGTATTTGTCTTTCTCTTTCTGACTTGCTTCACTCTGTATGACAGACTCTAGGTCCATCTACCTCACTACAAATAACTCAGTTTCGTTTCTTTCTATGGCTGAGTAATATTCCATTGTATATATGTGCCACATCTTCTTTATCCATTCATCTGTCGATGGACACTTAGGTTGCTTCCATGTCCTGGCTCTTGTAAATAGAGCTGCAATGAACATTGTGGTACATGTCTCTTTTTGAATTATGGTTTTCTCAGGGTATATGCCCAGTAGTGGGATTGCTGGATCATACAGTAGTTCTAGTTTTAGTTTTTCAAGGAACCTCCATACTGTTCTCCGCAGTGGCTGTATCAATTTACATTCCCACCAACAGTGCAAGAGGGTTCCCTTTTCTCCACACCCTCTCCAGCATTTATGGTTTCTAGATATTTTGATGATGACCTGCCTCACTTCTGTTTGCCTTGTAAGTCTCGACTCAGCTGTCATTTCCTCCTGAAAGCCCTTCCTGACCCCATGACCCAATGTCGGGCTGGTGCCCTTCCTATGCACTCAGCTTGGACAGTCTGACTGCTGTATTGTCAGGGCCCTTTGACTTATCAGTCTCTTCCCTGTCCTCGGCTTCATGAAGGCAGGCATTTGTTTGCCTGGTATCCTGTTGTACTCAGGGCCAAGTCTGTACCTGTGACATGACTTCACCTAGTAAATCACCCTTGACAGCCCTCCCTCCCTTAGCCCATGTCCAAACTATCACTGAGGCCCAGTCATTCTGGAATCTCTTCCCAGTTCAAACACTGTGCTCTGGCTCCACCACCCCTCCTGTTGGCTGAGCTGCCATCATCTCTCACCTGGATTACAAATGACCACGATCCACCCGAATCCCTTCTGATCTGCTCTCACTTCAGATGGAGTGATACTTTTTTTTTTTTTTTTTTGCAGTACGCGGGCCTCTCACTGTTGTGGCCTCTCCCGTTGCGGAGCACAGGCTCCGGACGCGCAGGCTCAGCGGCCATGGCTCACGGGCGCAGCCGCTCCGCGGCATGTGGGATCCTCCCGGACCGGGGCACGAACCCGTGTCCCCTGCATCGGCAGGCGGACTCTCAACCACTGCGCTACCAGGGAAGCCCGGTGGTTAGGATTTTGGTAGAGACCAATATGTGACCATGAAGTAGCCAGAATGCCTGTCCTGTGTGGTTCTCAGAAGTAAATTCTCAAAGAGAAAATTTTTTGGAGCAGGGTCATAATGGTTGTGATGTATGTAGGTATTAACTTCTGATGAAACACACTCAGAGATCTTTTTAAAATCACTTATTCAGGGCTTCCCTGGTGGCACAGTGGTTAAGAATCCGCCTGCCAATGCAGGGGACACGGGTTTGGGCCCTGGCCCGGGAAGATCCCACATGCTGCAGAGCAACTAAGCCCATGCGCCACAACTACTGAGCCTGTGCTCTAGAGCCCGCGAGCCACAACTTCTGAGTCCACAAGCCACAACTACTGAAGCCCGGGTGCCCTAGAGCCCGTGCTCTGCAACAAGAGAAGCCACTGCAATGAGAAGCCCGCACACTGCAACGAAGAGTGGCCCCCGCTCGCCGCAACTAGAGAAAGCCCGCGTGCAGCAATGAAGACCCAACGCAGCCAAAAATAAAATAAATACATTTTAAAAATAAATAGACAAAATCACTTATTCAGTGTGTCACTAGCACTGTAGTTGACATGACAGAAGCTTCAAAATAAATATTATGCCCAAACTCTATGACATTATCCCTCTGAATGTGAGGAGTTGGTTAGAGGCAGGACATGGTAACCAAACATATCACAAGCTTTTGGGTCACTGCACTAACTTCATTCCAATTCCTGACACTATAGCAAGTTTTAAGGACTCACTCATGTTCCACAATATCTGAAGGTCACTGTTCTCCACATAGATGGTTGAATTTGAAAAGTCCCAGCACCAGTCCCATTGCCCAATTTTCCTGTTATATTCACCTGGCAGTTCTAAAAATGCTGAGTTAGTTTTATTGTGTGCACGTGGATGTCAGCTGAGAACAGGCAGGAGTGCTTATCACATCTATTAAAGGTGAATATGGACAGTGGCTGGGACCACGTTTAATGATATTGTGCCTGGGTGTGGGGAGGCTGACTGAGATATTAGTCACATCGTTCCCTGTAAAGGTTGGGCCAATCCTTTTCCAAAGTCTTAACTCCATTAGAGGTTCAGCTAGGCTTGAGGTTGAGATCCATATCAGACCAGACTGAGGAAGATATGCTGTGTCATCACATGCACTCATTCTGAGTTTTACTCAGTGGAGGGCCTTTCATAGCATTACAGACCAGAGGCCACATGCTGTTCCGTGTGTGAACTTGACAAGGTGGAGTCAAAACCGTAAGTGCTCTTGAACCTGGCACACCTGGGTTCATCTCACGTATGAGAGATGTGACTTTAGGGGGGTAACTTAACCTCTCTGAGTCTCAATTTCTCCATCTCTATAATACTCCCTATCTTGTAAGTCTTTATAGAAAGGCTCTAGATGCCATCATCCCTTGATTAAGAGGTCAGAACTCTTCCAAACTTTTCAAACCATTGAGATAACAGCAGTTATGAGGGGTACCCGCTGTTTTTGCTTATCTGAATTCCATTTCACCGTTCTCTTCCACCCCTCTTTTCTTTCTTTTTCTTTTGGCCACGCCACGCAGCATGTGGGATCTTAGTTCCCCCACCAGGGATCGAACCCTCGCCCCCTGCATTGGAAGGGCAGAGCCTTAACCACTGGACCACCAGGGAAGTCCCTCGATCCCTGCTTTCCATTGGAGAACACTTTCCTCTGCCCTCAGTTCCTGATATATATATATATATATATATATATATAGGACAGAACGTGTCCCTGGTCCCTGAGCACAGCAGAGATCTAGCCTGGCTAATGGACTTGGTTATGGTTGGGCATGTGACTTGAGCTGTCCATTGAGAGTCTTCCCTGGGAATTTGAAGGAACTGTTCGTAAAGAACTGTTCTCTTTCCACGGGATTGCTTGGTTGGTAGGATATGCGTGGAGCTGTCGGTGGCCCCCACTCAGGAGCCCCTGAGAGCAGGAGTGAGGCCAACGCCGAGGAGAGCGGAGCTGGGGCACGGAAGGAGAGTTTCCCGCTGATACTGCTCAGACCCTGGATCACTCTGGGCTTCTTAGTTATGTAAACCATTAGTTTCATTTTCTTAAGTAACTTCCCTTTGCCCGGTAAGAACCCTTACTGATATCCCAGTAAATCATAGTAAAACGTATGCCATGTGTTTACCTTTGGCGTTTGCGAGTCTTTTCCTACAAATAATTCAAAGACTATCTCATAGACTCATGAAATCTTAGAGATTAAGGATGTTCTGGGGCCTGCCTGAGATGCCAGACACAGTGAGTCAGCGATAAGCCAGGGTTTCTGCCTCCCAGGCCAGTGTTCTTTTTTTTGTGTGTGTGGTACGCGGGCCTCTTACTGTTGTAAGAGGTTTTTTTTTGTGTCGTACGCGGGCCTCTCCCGTTGCGGAGCACAGGCTCCGGACGCGCAGGCTCAGCGGCCATGGCTCACGGGCCCAGCCGCTCCGCGGCACGTGGGATCTTCCCGGACCGGGGCACGAACCCGTGTCCCCTGCCTCGGCAGGCGGACTCTCAACCACTGTGCCACCAGGGAAGCCCGTGGCCAGTGCTCTTAAGCCTCCCCACCTCTTGTCGTGTGTCTGCCTCAGTCTTTTTCAGACTCGAGCAGAACTACCCTCGCCTTTCCTTCCTGAGTCACTGCCCAATTACCAGCAGCCAGGGGCTCCACGGGGCAAAAGGCACCACCTTCTAGAAGTGGCTCCGTTCTCTCCACAACCCCGCCCCCTCCACTGGGGACAGCCGTGATTTAAGAGAAGTGAGTACAGACGTGGGTCTTGATGGAGACTAGGTGAAGCCAGGCAGCTGAGCTCTGGATGTAAGACTGCTCAGAGCCTTGGGCCCTACTTCAACCCTCATTACCTCATGTGGGAGTTATTACAGTAGCTCCTTACCGGCCCCCCTTTCTCCTGAACCCCAGGCTCCCTCTACTTGAATTCATCATACTTTCAGTCATCTCCTTAAAGAATCATTCTGTATACCCAGACAAAACTATAATTCAAAAAGATACATGCACCCCCATGTTCATAGCAGCACTATTTACAATAGCCAAGACATGGAAACAACCTAAATGTCCATTGACAGATGAATGCATAAAGAAGATGTGGTACATATATACAATGGAATACTACTCAGCCATAAAAAAGAATGAAATAATGCCATTTGCAGCAATATGGATGGTCTTAGAGATTATCATATTAAGTGAAGTCAGAAAGATAAAGACAAATACCATATGATATCACTTATATGTGGAATCTAAAATACGACACAAATGAACTTATCTACGAAACAGAAACAGACTCACAGACATACAGAACAGACTTGTGGTTGCCAAGGGGAAAGGGGGTGGAAGGATTGGGAGTTTAGAATTACCAGAGGCAAACTATTATATATAGGATAGATAAACAACAAGGTCCTACTGTATAGCACAGGGACCTACACTCAGTATCCTATGATAAACCATAATGGAAAAGAATATGAAAAAGAATATATATATAAAACTGAGTCACTTTGCTGTACAGCAGAAATTAACACAACGTTGTAAATCAAATATACTTCAATAAAAAAAAAAAAGAATCACTCTGGTCATGCCATTTCCTGTTGATAAACCTTCAATGGCTCCTTGCTGCCTATAAAGCAATGTCCAAAGTATTTCACCTGGTGTCCTGAAATAGCCTGACAGGGCCTGTGTCCCTCCAGGGAGGCTCAGCTCATACCTAGGGAAGGGTTACCCACTGGGAAGAATCAGTTCCAGAGTTTCAAATTCAATTAAGAGTTTCAAGTTCTATTATACGGCATACCTCGTTTTATTGTGCTTTGCTTTACTGCACTTTGCAGATATTGAATTTTTTACAAATTGAAGGTTTATGGCAACACTGCAAGTCTGTTGTACCATTCTGCCAATAGCATTATTTTTAAATTAAGGTATGTATATAGTTTTTTAGACATAATTCTATTGCATACTTCGTAGACATAACTTTTATATACACTGGGAAACCAAAAAATGTCTGGAATCAAACCCACAATATCTCTGTGGTATGTCTGTAGTAGATGGTAGGTGTACTGATCCCTGCTAGAGAAGAAAACGTCCCTCTAACAGTGTCCAGTACCTTGCTATCATCACCATTAATGTTGATGCCATTTTTCATCTTTCCGTTGGCTATCTTCCTTTATTAATGAGTTTTCTATTGGTGTGTAACAAATTACCACAAACTTAGTAGCTTAAAACAACACCCATTTATTACCTCACAGTTCTGTAGGTTTGAGCACAGCGTTGGAGGGGTTCTTTGGTCAGGATCTCACAAAGCCAAAGTCAAGATTCTGCTGGGCTGCACTCTCATCTGGAGCTCAGGACCCTCTTCCACGTTCATGTGGTTACGGCCGAATTCAGTTCACTGTGGTTGTAAGACTGAGGTCCCTGCTATGTCTGGCTGTCATTCAGAGGCAGCTCTCGGCTCTGGAGACCACCTACGTTCCTTGCCATGTGGTTCACTCCATCTTCAAAGCCAGCAATGGTGTGTTGAAGCCCTCTCACGCTTTCAGTTTCTGAGTTCTGCTGTCTCTGACCTCTATACCCATATTTAAAGGACTCACGTGATTAGGTCAGTCCCACTTGGTTAATTTCTCTTTTGAGTAACTCAGAGTCAACTGATTAGTAACCATAAATGCATCTTCAAAATCCATTTTGCCTTATAATGTAATACAATCATGGGAGTGATGGCTCACCATGTTCACAGGTCTTGCCCACAAGTCAATGGGAAAAAAATTATACAGGGGCAAGGGTCATTGGAGGTCATCTTAGAATCTACCTACCACACCATTGTAACAATTATTTGCGAATTTTAATGCCTGTGTGAGTTAAAAACTGAACCAGATTTCCTCATCTTTTTCAATATTCTTTTCCTGGGGGCTGGTGACAGATGCTGTCAGCTCATCCAACACTTGATCTCACTCCCCATCTCCCTTATCATCCCCTGCAATAAAGGCTGGACAATGAAAAACTATTTTTCAGGCTCCCTTACAGCTAGAGGTGAACAGGTGGCATGGTCCTGGCCAACGGGGTGTAAGCAGAGTCTGTTAACATTCTCCTTTCTCCTCCTTTCTTCCATCCTGGAAGGTGGACTTGATGTTTGGAGCTGCAAAAGCCATCTTGTGACAGGAGGAAAAGGCCGGGAGATTTTCACAGAGACCTTGGCACTGAAATTGTTGAGAATCTGGCATTCTTTCATATGTAGCAGAAAGCAATGCTAGCTTACAAAAGACTGAATGAGTAGCTGAATGAGAGGCAGCTAGCCATGTCTCCAAAGCCACGATGCCTTAACTTTTCTGGAAGGATTGCACAGAGTTCAGGCAGGTATCAACCTTCATAATCAGGGTGATTTTTCCTTCACACCTTCTTCATAATGTTCACAGTACTTCTTTATACAGTATCTTGACATCAAAACAATGTTAGTGGTTACAGAAGCCCTGTAAATATGTTCCTTTTCATTTCTTCTGTGAAATGTTGTGAGTATAATGACCTTAAAATCCACTTGGGGGCCCAGTTACATGTGTGGGAGCTACAGTACATAGGAAACCGAGGGGCTCTACTTAGCTATGTGGAGGGATAAACGGTGAAAGAGGGATGCTTTCCTTTTTTCTGTTTTTTTTTTTTTTTTTTTTTGCGGTACACGGGCCTCTTTCTGTTGTGGCCTCTCCCGCTGCGGAGCACAGGCTCTGGACGTGCAGGCTCAGCGGCCATGGCTCACGGGCCCAGCTGCTCCGTGGCATGTGGGATCTTCCCGGACCGGGGCATGAACCCGCGACCCCTGCATCAGCAGGCAGACTCTCAACCACTGCGCCACCTGGGAAGCCCTGTCTTTCTTTTTATGGCTTCTAAACTTTCTCTCTGACTCTTCCCCTCCCCACCCTGCACCCTTCCTGAGGGTCCCCTGTGATTTGGAGGCAGGTCTGAGGACTGGGGCAAGTGGTCTAAACCCAGAAATTTGGTCTCATGGGACAAAGAGGGACTCAGGAAAGGCAAAAGGGCGAGAGGTCTTCAGTGAGTAAACTTCTCCACCAACTGCGT
The DNA here is from genome assembly GCF_949774975.1 of Lagenorhynchus albirostris. NCBI lineage: Eukaryota > Metazoa > Chordata > Mammalia > Artiodactyla > Delphinidae > Lagenorhynchus > Lagenorhynchus albirostris. The sequence continues at coordinate 24,678,149 of NC_083099.1, forward strand.
TCGTTATAGTGGACAATACTGAGGAGGCACGGAAAGCTTCCTCCAGTTTCCAAAAGAGTCAGGCAGCTGGACTCAGGAGCCACTGAAGGAACTGTCCTTAAATAGTCTCTTGGCCCATGAATAGAGCTGGAGGAAGACTGAGAAAGGATTTACAAGAGGCAGAGCTATGTGTCTCCTCAACCTTCAGCAAGGTGGAGATGTACCACCGATTAGCATGATACATGCCTATGAGATACTCAGAAGGAACACGTCTCCACTGCATAAGTGACAATGCGAATTCATTGTCACTTATGACACTAAGTGAAGAAATACACTTTGGTTTTTCCATGCATAGACAGACATGGATTCACGATGTTTCCGTTTTTTTTTTTAATTTTTATTTTTATTTGTTTATTTTTGGTTGCGTTGGGTCTTCGTTGCTGCGTGCGGCTTTCTCTAGTTGCAGCGAGCGTGGGCTACTCGTTGTGGTGCGCGGGCTTCTCACTGCGGTGGCTTCTCTTGTTGCGGAGCACAGGCTCTAGGCGCGTGGGCTTCAGTAGTTGTGGCTCGCGGGTTCTAGAGCTCAGGTTCAGTAGTTGTGGCACACGGGCTTAGTTGCTCCGCAGCGTGTGGGATCTTCCCGGACCAAGGCTCGAACCCGTGTCCCCTGCACTGGCAGGCAGATTCTTAACCACTGCGCCACCAGGGAAGTCCCACGGCATTTCTGTTTTCATAGCAAAGTCCCACGGAGGTGAACACTCTGCTTCCCCGCCATCTTCCCGCTTCTTCCACCCCAACTTAGGAGACAGTGATATGGAAGTCCTCCATCCCATCCCCACCTCTTCCTCGGTTTCTCCACCCTCATTCAGCCTCTCCTTCCTACAGAACCAGCACTTTCTCTCCTGATTCTTGTCTCAGCAACTAAATCTCCCCTCCTTAAAACTCCATCCTCCTCCCTGTGTCCTCCTGTAGTGACCAGTCTCCCTCCTTCCTTTGTCTCACTTTCTACTCCCAGGTCAATGCAACCTCCACAGTCTGAGTTCTGACCTTGAACATCACTCTTCCTGAGGACACTGTGGTTTCCTGACTGTCAAATCCCCTGCTGACCTCTTGGCAGCACTCGACAGTGCTGATCACTCTCCTCCCTTAAATCCTCTTCTCCTTTGGCTCCTGTGGAGGAGGCTGCCAGTTACCTGCTCCATATCCTGCGTTTCTCATTCCAAAAAAAAAAAAAAAAGTCATTTATCAGCTTCCCCTACGGGCGGGGTGGCCAGATAATAGTTCTAGCCAATGAGATTTAAATGGAAGCTGTCAGCTGGGCCTTCCAAGGAAGTTCATATTTGGAGACATATTCGGTCGGTGCGTGCATGCCTATTTACTCCTGACCTTTCCTCCTTTCTCCTGCCTGGAACATGGACCTGATGGCTGGGGCTAGGGCAGCCATCTTGCACACGTCAAAAAGGCCAAAATGACAGAGATGTCGATCCCGTTATCCTGGAGCTGTGGAACTAATACCAACCACACTTATCGCCACACTACTTGTTACATAAGAAAAATAACCCCCTCTCTTGTTTAATCCACTATTATTTGGGTTTTCTATGATATGCTGCTGAAATCAACCCTTAACTGATACAGCTCCCATGACTCTGTCACTCTCGTCCTACTTCTTTAACCTCTTCAAGGCCCCTTTGCTTCAACACCCCCTACATGTTGATGTTCCTTAGCTACCATCCCTGGTCCTCTTCCTCCACTGTTTCCCAAACAACCCAGTGGTGTCTGCTGCTTCCCAAGTCATGATGACTCCAAATCCCAATGTCTAGCTCTGACCTCTCATCAGAGCACCAGATCTTTATCTAAATGTCTACCTGCCTGTCACATAGGAGCCTCATACACACTACACTCCCAATTAAACCAGCTTTCCCATAACTCTGTTCCTCCTTCTAGTCACTGGAGCTAGAGACCTTCTGCATCACTTACCCTCATACCCAGCTGGTCCTCAAGTCCCATCAGGTCTCTTTCCAACAGCTCCACTTTATTCCCACTTCTTCAATCCTACTGTCTTATACAGGCCTCATCATCTCTTCCTGAGCCACCACATATGCCTCCTAACTAGCTCCTCTGCCTCTCATCTACAATCCAAATTGGTGTTTAAAAACATGCAAATCTAGGGCTTCCCTGGTGGCGCAGTGGTTGAGAGTCTGCCTGCCGACGCAGGGGACACAGGTTCGTGCCCCGGTCCTGGAAGATCCCACGTGCCACGGAGCGGCTGGGCCCGTGAGCCATGGCCGCTGAGCCTGCGCGTCCGGAGCCTGTGCTCTGCAACGGGAGAGGCCACAACAGAAAGAGGCCCGTGTACCGCAAAAAAAAAAAAAATGCAAATCTAATCACACCATTCCCTTTCTTAAAACCCTTCAATGGCTTCTGGTCCCTCACAAGAAAGAATTCCAATGCCTTTGCATGATCTGAGCCCTACACATCTTGTCAACATTCCTTACATTACAGCCACATAAATTCACCTGTGGTTTCCCAAACTTGCCATGATTTTTCTCACTTCCTTGCCTGACTGTCCTCTCTGACCTGTAAGCTGGAAACTGTGCAAAAACAAAGTTTTAAGTGGATATTTAGGAACCTGACGGACGCTTATCTTCCTGGGAATTCTCCCACCTTTGTGCACAGAAACTCAGTGGTAAAGAACTGTCAGAATCGGAGAGATTTTTGTATTGTTCACTTAATATAATTGCTTAATTATAATTCCTTTTTTAATCAAAGAATTCTCTGCCATCACCTTGAACCAAATTGATCAAAATAAACATCAATTGCCTTTGTTGTCTTGTATATGTATCTTCATTTAAAATTTCACCTTTGTCCAATGTAAAACATTCCCCCAGTGCGCACTCAACAGAAAAGGAGATATTTACTTTAATGTGCTAAATGCTGGGGTTTCTTCTATTTCTTATCCTATTAAATTTTACCTCCTAGAATCCTGAAATTTTAGGGTCCAGCCCCTAAAAATTTCCGGAAAAGGAAACCAAGGCTCTATTGACTCAGGAACATGGCACCAGGGAGGTGGTTATTGGTGGGACATACCTAGATCCTGGCTAGGGCTTCAGCTCTTACCATCTCACGGTGAAGGCACAGATCATCTCCAACTCACAAAGAAGGCTCCCCTCTGCTTCCAGTGAGAGGAAAGTAAGAGCTAATCCTCTTATACCACTCCACTTAAGGCAAGATGACAGCATAAGGGCTTTAAGAACAAGGAAATTAAAAGCATTAAGTCCAAGGTTCTGCTTGTCCTGGGAATAGAACGGCCCTCTCCCCTCCTCTCTGACTCTATGCCCCACCTTTGGGCCCACGAAGAGCCACTCACCCTCTGGGTGATGGGCTTGCCATCCCGGATCTCCACAGCCAGCCCCAGGTCGGACAGTCTGCAGTTGCCAAGGTCGTCCAGAAGCACATTCTCGGGCTTCAGGTCCCGGTAGACGATGCTGAGGGAGTGGAGGTGCAACACGCCGCAGGTCATCTGGGCCGAGTAGAAGACCACCCTGCTCATGTCCAGGCCCCGCTCGCCCACGCTGTAAATGTGGAACTTGAGGTCTCCCCCATTCATCAGGCTCATAACCAGGCAGAGATGGGACTTGCTCTCAAAGGCATAGGCCAGAGAGACAATGAAAGGGCTGCTGACCCTCTCCAAGATTTCCTTTTCCAAGAGAGCCATTTTCTCACCATTTTTCTTCTTCAGCCGCTTCTTGTCCAGTTTCTTACAGGCATACATCTTGCCGGTGTTTTTCACCTGGACAGCACATACCTTAAGGAGAGAAAGAAAGGGAGAGGAAGAAGTAGACAGTACTGGAGACAGGAAGGGGAAGGGGGATACAGAGGGTGGAGGAGCAGAAAACAACCAAGGTGGAAAGATGGCAGGCTTCTGAGAAAAGAGAAGCTGTGAGTGAGAAGGATTCTTTGAGATAGAGCTGGGACCACAGTGAGGTATCACTTCACCCCCACTATGTGAGCCATAATTAAAAAAAAAAAACAAACGAAAAATAACAAGTGCTGGCAAGGATGTGGAGAAATTGAAACCTTCACGTGTTGCTGGTGGGAACTTAAAACTTGTAAGAGTTTGGTGATTTCTCAAAACGTTAAACATGGAATTGCCCTAAGACCTAGCAATTCCACTCCTAGACATATACGAAAGCTCAAATACCGTATGACTCCATTGCTAGGACACACCAGAATCGGCAAATCCATAGAGACAGAAAGCAGCTCAGTGGTCGCCAGGGGCTGGGTGGGTTGGGGGAGGGGGGGAAATGGGTAGTAATTGTTAATGGGCACAGGGGTGACGAAAATATCTTGGAACTAGATAGAGATGATAGTTATACAAGATTGTAATGTACCAAATGCTATTAAATTGTACACTCTAAAATGGTTAATGGCTAATGTGACTTTTACCTTAAAGAATTTTTTTCAACTTAAGAAAAAGAAAGATGAGCACAGCATTGGTGCAAAAGGAATTCCAGGCTTTAATTCAAGATGAGTGTTTTCTTAGCTCTCTGAAGTTTTTCTCAAATTACCTCCATTACCACAATTAAGGGGAAAGGGGGATCCCCCATTGTTTGTTGCTATCATTCACCAGAGGGGCATTTCAGTGTGTGCCTGCCTGTTGTAGACCCCAGGATAAAGATTCTTGGCCAGTTCCACATTTTGTTAGTTTTTCCTATGCCATTCTCATTTTATTTCACGCGGTGACCGGAAAGAAGACGTGAGAGCAAGTTAGGAATTCTTTCTCCACATGTGGCACTGAGATTAGTTCTAAGTTCCCTTGAGATCAAAAAGGAAAAAAAAAAAAACGAGGTGAAATAAAACTCTATTATGCTGTCTATTTCGTCTTTCAACCTGGCTATTCTGAAACACTTACCTCCCCAAAACCACCTTTCCCCAGCACCCGGAACTCTTCGAAGTACTTGTCTGACACGGGTTGCATCTCAAAGACTTTCCACTGCAGAAACTTGTCATAGAAGGGGCTGGCCAGGAACTCTAGGAAGGGCTGGTCCTGCAAGAAGGCCATGGCCTCAGCCTTGGCCAGCTCCACCAGGGATGCTCGCTCTTCCTCCGTGGTGGCTGCTTGGCACTTGGTGACCAGAGCTGGGCTGAGGAAGGGGTGTGGGTGCCCCGGGGAGGCCGCACAAGTGGCCACCAGCCCCTGCAGCGTGCTGCCCTTGGCGGGACCCTCTTCGGCCAGCTCCCAGCTCTGTACCTCCTCCAGGAAGCCCACGGCCTCCTGGTACGCGGGCACCGTGGCTAGGAAGTCCCGGAAGAGGCGGCGGCCGATGGGCTGCTGCTCGCACAGGCTGTGGAAGTCTTTGGGCGGGGCCTGGCGGAGCTGCTCGCAGCTCTGCGGCCCGGGCAGCATCAGGGTCCGGCGTCGGCGCTGCAGTTCCTTGCTGTCGGCGTCCGAGGACTTCCGCGCCTGCAGGTAGGCCGAGTTGGCGATCAGGTTGTCCAGGCCCCCTATGTCGACCATGGCGGAGCACCAATCGTGCTCCCTCGGCACAGAAAAGGAAGGATGGAGGGCTGTGGCGGGGACGCCGTCAGTCCCGGGCCAGCTGGCTGCTGTCCGGTCCAAGGTGCAGTGACTTCTGCGGGATTTACAGCGAAGCTTCGGGTCTGAGGGTGGGACTGATGGAGGATGAGGAAAGAGGTTTCTCTTGTAAGAAGCTTTGCTGGCTATGTATAGCCGGCCAGGGAAGGGCGCCTCACAGGTCACCCACCGAGGGGAAAGCAGTCTGTGACACCTGCAGGGTCTACTGTTCATCATGGGGCCTTTCTCATCTACACCTGCTCCCTGAATCCCCAGCTACCAATTTCCAAAGGAAAGGTGGTGTGTTATTTGTTGATGACAGCAGTGTTTTCAACTGTGTCTGATTTTACGTATTTCCCAGCAGGTGCAAGGTAAATAAACTCCTAGGAATGACAGGTCAGGAAGACGAGCTGTGGGAAGCTGGAGAGGTTGTCTTCCTTGTGTCTAGCAGCGTGATCCAGAGCAGGTTACAGAAGGGGATGCTCTGAGCTGTGAGTCACGAGACATGTTCCCAGAGGCCCTTGGGAACCCGGGTCGTGGCCCTCAGAGTGGGCTGTGGCTCTCCCATAGCCGGCGACACCCTCTACAGCCTACAGAGATCCTCCAGCCATGGCTTTCTTAGTTCTGAGGAGTCTGTGACCTACAGTACCCAGTTAAAAAGGGGAGGGTCACCTTGACACAAAACATCCCATGAAATGACATCAGCAGGAAAATCACACCACTTCACATCATGTGGTCCAGACTATTCCAAGGGGACAAGCCTAAAAGGGGAATCTGAAGGTGAAGGAGCTGTGTGTGGAGACCCCGAGCCGTGAAGTTCCAGGCGTGGCCCTTCGACACCTCGGCCCAGGCTCCCTCATGAAGCCAGGAAGCTTCCCTCCACAGAGATCACTCAGAGCCGCCCCAGACCACGACCTCACAAAGAACAGAAATTGGTTTAGACAGAGATCAGGCTAAGAATCTCTGCTCCAAAAATAACACTTGTGTCCTACAGGGAAAGAACACTCAGGCTTTTTCTTCACAAAGCAAGGCTAAGGCAGCTTAAAAACAAAGTCATTCAGTATTATGCCAGAGTGTTTAAAAGGGGAAAAAAAAAGAGAGAGAGAGAGAGGAAGGAGAAAGGGGAGGAAAAATACCTGGTGAGTCTTTTTCCAAACAAACAACCTGTAGCACACTCTGTCAAAACATCATCGTGACGGCCGTGGTCTGCCTGACAGAGCCTGCTGACCGTCCCCCAGAGCAGATACGCACTTGGCCACATGCTACCAAGAATTATGTAATGAACTCGTGGGTGCCCTTTGGCTTTGCACTGCTGTGCTGTAAACCCTCAGCCCAATGGCAGAGGCGGGGGATCTGCACGAGGGACCACCGCTCGGAACGATGCCATCTGCTTTGCAACCCACGCTAGAAATGTTGGGACATTTTTTGTTGTTGGTATGTCATTCCAGGCCCACATTTCTGAGTAGTGAAAAATCAGTCTGAGACTCTCTCCTAAGGAGGAAATGCCTTTTCCTGGGGTTCTTATGAATACAGCGGCAACAGGGCAGAACTTTGAGAAAATGGTAGAATTGTCATCACATGACTACTTCACCTTATCGCTGAAAAAAGAACGTTTTTCACGGATGACCATATCCGCTATGAGCTGCTTGATCCCACTCTCACTGATACTGTCTTTTATCCCCGAGTAATCACTTCACCCAGCACTGTCCAATAGATAAATGCAAAGCCACATACGGAATTTCAGATTTTCTAGCAACCACATTAAAAAAAGTAAAAAGAAACATGTGAAGTTAGCTTTAAAATATATTTTACTTGGCCCAGTATATGGAAAATATTATCATTTCAATATATAATTGATATAAAAATTGCTAATGGAATATTTTGCATCTTTTTTGTGTCCTGAGTTTTCAGAATATGCTTTGCATTTTACACTTACCAGTTCTAGCCACACACATTTGAAATGCTCAGTAGTCACATGTGGCCAGTGTCTACCTTTTTGGACAGCACAGACAAACCTTTTGGATGTAGCTTTGTCACTCATAAATAAGAGAAAGTTTTTCTCGTGGTTTTTTTTTTTCTAATCAGAATACCATAGACCATCTGGGTTAAAAAAAAAAACTCTCTTAGTAATTAAAAATGATGTGACTGATGAGAACAGAATTTAAATAATATCTGACACAAAGTTTAGAAGTTATAAAATGGTTATACATTGACCACCGGCCATTTTAAGCAGAGTACCATTATTTTCAAAGTTTTACCCACCTGAAAAAAAAAAAAGTCTATTTAAAATGGAACACTCTATGTGATTACTAACAGTTAGGGTCCAGGGCTTCTCCCAACTTGATGAAACAGTAATTTTAGGTCCAATTAAAGAACAGCACTGAATACTTAGCTTAGAAGCACAGCCAAGTGCTGGGCACATTCAGGATACCCTGCGCCAAAGGGGGAAAATATCAGAAATCTTGGATTGGAGATGTGGCCCTATGGTTACAAGCACTAACTCCAGCACTGCTTGGGAGAGCTGAGTCCTGGCTCTAGCGAGTCCTAGCTGTGTGACCTTCTGCAAGTTACTTAACTTCTCTGAGTCTCAGTCTCATTATGTGAAAACAGAGCTAATGTTGATTCTTCTTTTTTTTTCAATTATAGTTTGTGTACAATATTACATGTTACAGGTGTATAATATAGTGATTCACAATTTTTAAAAGTTATACTTCATTTATATCAGTGTTGAGTTTTGAGTAAGTTCTTGAGAGAATTAAATGCCAAATAGTGCCTGGCACAAAGAAGTGATCAAAAAATATTTGATAAAATACTTTTTATCAAAGTATAAAAGTATCACTTTTATTTTATTTATTTTAAAATAAATTTATTTATTTATTTTAAAATAAATAAATAAATTTATTTATTTTTGGCTGCGTTAGGTCTTCGTTGCTGCGCACGGGCTTTCTCTAGTTGCAGTGAGCAGGGCCTACTCTTTGTTGTGGTGCAAGGGCTTCTCATTGCGGTGGCTTCTCTTGCTGTGGAACACAGGCTCTAGGCGCGCGGGCTTCAGTAGTTGTGGCTCCCGGGCTCTAGAGAGCAGGCTCAGTAGTTGTGGCACACGGGCTTAGTTGCTCCACGGCATGTGGGATCTTTCCTGACCAGGGATTGAACCCGTGTCCCCTGAATTGGCAGGTGGATTCTTAACCACTTTGCCACCAGGGAAGTCCCTCACTTTTAAATAATGACTATCAATCATCAAAACCTGATCCAGAATTATGCTTTTCTGATATGCAGATTGGAGACAGGAGATACCTAAGCAATGTGGAAGAAGGTGGGTTCCGTGCCCATCTAGCATAAAGCTGCCAACTCAGGGTCTCACATGACCTTGGAAAGCTGTGGGGACCCGTGGAGCAGGAAGACAGGGAGATCGGATTCATTAAGTGACATGAAAGACTTAGAACAACAAACTATTGCAACTAAGTGATTTACTATGTTCTGCCATAAAAAGGAAGACTAAACTCTGTCATGTGAAAAGAGGAGATATTTCAGTTTGAAAGAAAAAACAACTTTGATGCTAGGAAGAAAAACAATGAAAATATTTTAGTATCTTTTATGTCTAATTTTGTAACCTAAAGAAAAGGAAAAAATGCTCTTTACCCATCCAGGTCTTCCATTACATTTTGTATCATGTGGTTTAAAGCATTATTTATGACATGTATGTTCTTACATTTTAAAATGCTCTGATGTCATACAACATCTGAAACACAAAGAACATTTTTTAGGAAGTTTAGGTTAATGGTTAGTAATAGGGTGTGCTTGGTTTGCTTCTCTTTCTGAGGATTTTTAATTTTGAAAATACACCCTAGGTTGAGGAAAATGTAAAGCTAGGTTTCTAGGAAGAACATGACCATCCTTTACAACGCACAATTCTCTGCATGGTCCAATAGCACATATTTGAGGTTCAAGAATTATGAAATTATAGAGTTTGGTATTATGTGGTCTCAGAACCAGAAGGTATTTTGAGCAGTGTTAAGTTCTGAAGCAGATGAATATGTTAGCATTAGGACACCCAAAGAACCCAGGTTGTTCTTCAACTTCTGATTGAAATCCTTCCATAGTAAAGATTTTTGCTTTTTTTGTTCAGTAGCAGCCCTCTACTGGAAGAAAAAGCAAAAGGGTCTTATCCTTCCAACCACAGCTGACCACACTTCACATTTACTAATTTGAAGAAATCAAGGATACCCCTTGCTTGTTAAAATTCACAGATACTAAACAGAGAAGAGGTGGAGCTAGATAAACTTTATTGTTTCAATGTAGTCACAGAATTTTCACACAGAAATTTAGTTTTCAAGCACCTTGTCTTTTAGATTGAAATATTGAATAGTAAGACCAGTGGTAGGCCTACTGAATTGCCTTCAACAGAGTTCTACAGACAATTGAGGTTTTCTTAGTGAAGTAAGAAAGGAGTCATACACAAGATATTTTCATAGAACTAAGTGTAAAAATTCTATAAGGGATAAATCACCATTTTATCACACCATTTTTAGAGATCTTTTTGTTTTGGAAAATCTCAAATGTGCATAAAAGTGGTGAGAATAGTAAAAGAAACTCCCATATGCTCAGCATTCAACTTTATCATCAGCATTATTAGCATTGTCCCAATATTCTTTCACTTTCATCTAACACCCCCTTGTTTTGTTTTAAATACTTAAATTTTTTAGAGCAGTTTTAGATTCATAGCAAAATGGAGAAGAAGGTACAGAGTTCCCACATGTCCCCACACATGCATAGCCTCCCCCATTATCAACATCCCACCACCAGAGTGGTACTCTTCTTATGATTCATGAACCTACATTGACACATCATAATCCTCCAAAGTCCACAGCTTACATTAGGATTCTCCCCAGCCCTTTTTTTTGCTGGAGTATTTTAAAGAAAATCCCATGTCACTGTATCTGTAAATACTTTGGTATATATAATATACATTTATATAGGTACATACGCATACATATATATTATGTATTTTGTGTAATATAAACAAACAGGGTTTGGTGAAGCAGCTCAGAGATTAGCTCTAACAGAAGGCTGGTTCCACCCCTAGGGCTGGAGGAGGTGTGTTCTCAGAGCCTAGGGCCACAAACACCCAATGGGCCATGGAACCATGAGGGGAACTATAGTGGATTGAACGATATGTTCAAGTCCTGAAACCCAATACTTGTGAATGTGACCTTATTAGGCAATAGGGAGCTTGCAAATGCAGTCAAGTCAAGATGAGGTCATACTAGATTAGGGTTGACCCTAAATCTGATGACTGGTATCTTTATTTAAAAAAAAAGAAAAAAAGAGAGAGAGAAAGAGATTTGGATGCAGAGACACAGAGGAGACACATGGAGAAGAGGCCATGTGAAGACAGAGGCAGAGGTTGGAGTAATGCATCTACAAGCCAAGGAACATTGCTGACAACCACCAGAAGTTAGGAGAGAAGCACAGCACAGAGGCTTCAGAAAGAACCAACTCTGCTGACACCTTGATTTTGGACTTCCGGTCTCCGGAAAGGTGAGAGAATAAATTTCAGCTGTTTAAGCCACTCATTCTGTGGTATTTTGTTAGCAGTCCTAGCAGGTTGTTACAACAAGGGAGGCTGGGAGGTGAGCCCCCTGAGATGCAGATTCAGAGAAGGGCAAAGTCAGAGGACATATCTGAGAACAAACATGTCGATGGTCAGCATGACTATTATGCCATTGTCCCCCCAACACAGTTCCCAATAGTTCCTTGATACAATGTCATATCCAGAAATAAACTTTTATGTGTTAATTGTTGAGATTTGGGGGTTTCTTTATTACCCAGCCCAATTTAGCTTATCCTAAAATTGTTTATCAGCCTGTATGTATTACTGCTTGCTCCTAGTCAACTGCTATTCTAAAACATTTGTGCCTGCATTCATTTGTTCAGAACACTGACTAATGTTCACCTACTGTGAACATTATTGTGAATTGTACTGAATAAGCACCTACCGTGTGTCAGAACTCACAGCCAGTTTGTAGGGGTACCATGACGAATAAGGTCCCTGCCACCTGCCTTCTTCCTCCCTCCAGCATGTCTTTATTGGGGTCTCCCATGTGCCTGGCATTGTGCTGGGGCTGTGGCCACAGTGAAGAGCCAAGGCAGATGTGGTCCCTGCCCCCATGGAACTTACCGTCTAGTGAGGAAGGTGAAATTTACCACGTGATTTTCCATTTGTGTGAAGTGATCCAGTGATCTTCTGGACTGGAGGAAACTAGGATTTCACACAGAAATGATCCTTGTGCTTTGTTTCCTGCCAAAATGGCAGCTTTTCTAGTTCTCAGGCTTACATGGTGTCATGGTATAACACCAAGCATTTAGTTCAGCTCTACTGCAATTGATAGTGAAACAGTCACTGTGCATCTGAAGGAAAAAATCCTTTCATCAACGGGAATCCTGATCTTCTTTAAAAGCCATACCAAGAAATCTTGCTTTTGAGGCTACTTAGGATAGAAGAAGTTGCAAAAGGCCCAAAGAATCTGTAGGCCTTGTTTAAGGTCTCTTGTTTTTATCATAAATTAAATTCATAAATATTGAACCTTAGGATCCGTAATCTGGTATAACATAAATATCTTCCTCTCGAAACAAGAATCTGATTGTTCTAATAATGACTACACACCCATAACAGAGTATATGATTCTTAAACAAAGAGCCATAATAGCTGAGAGAGAAAATTAAGTAACTGGTATATTTGGTGGAAATAGAAAATACTTCCCGATGGAGGTTCGATTTGGAAATGGATCATGGCAGATGCACAAAAGAAAATGAACTGTATATGTTTACACAATGAAATTTTAAACATCTATAAACAACTTTCCAGAGAGTGAGAGATTTTTATTAAAGAAGACTAAGAGATTATTAGAGAAGACCAAACAATATAATGTTAACAAAGAAAAAGCAAAATAAAATCCACTAAACATATATTTGGTAAGTGAGGGAAATGTGGGAAACAGCAAGAAAAAGTTCTTGTGGTTATAAAGAGTGAAACAAGGGAGTAAAAGTCAAAGTTATTTTTAGTAGAACATAAAAGACTTATTGTGGAAGTGCAAACTATCAGGTATAAAATTAGCTTCAAGGATATATTGTACAACACTGGAAATATAGCCAATATTTTATAATGACTACAAATGGAATATAACCTTTAAACATTGTGAATCACTCTATTGTACACCTGTAACTTATACAATATTGTATAATAGATCACCTATATATCTGTGTATTCATTCATCCTACAGGTAGAGAGAGAGAGAGAGGGAGAAGATAGGTAAATAGATAGATAGGACATATGTCAAGTATTGTTCTAGGCACTAGGTATGTAGCAGTAAACAAAATAGACAGAGTGTCTATTAAGACATTACATATTATTAATGTCCATAAAGACATTACATTTTAGTGGATGAGAATGTCAATAAACAAAATAAGTAAAATATATAATATATTAAATGGTGGTGTTACAAACTACCCAAAAACTTCATAGCCTAAAATAATGACTTAGAACTTCTCAGGGTTCTGTGCTTTGACTGGCAGCTCTTTGCTGGTCTCACTCAGTGGCTGAATTCAGCTGGTGGGTTGGCAGACAGCTGAGCTCAGGTGGGAGAGCTGGAAGCCACTGGAAGTTTTCAGCAGAGGAATGCTATGGTGGATGGACGTTTTAACAGGATCACAGGCTGAAGTGGGCAAGGGTAAAAACAAAATCAATTTGGAGTCTACAGCAGTAGCTCTGATGAGAGGTCAGTTGAGGCCGTAAGAGGGTTTGTTCCTGAGTTGAATGTGGGGTGTGGCAGAAAGACAGAGGACAGGGTGAACTCTGGGGTTTTGGGCCTGAGTAACTGGAAGGATGAATTTCCCCTAAACTCAGCTGAAAATCCTCTGGAGGGGCAGGTTTCAGGGAAGATGAAGAACTCAGTCTTGTACCTGTTCAATCTGAACTGCCTATGGGGCATCCGAATGGAGATCTTAATCTGCTGGATCTATGGGTCTGGAGTGCAGGGGAGAGGCCTGGGCTGGAGATATTCATTGTCACCCTGCATATAAAGGGCATGTAAAGCCGTGGGACTGGATGCAACACACTGGGGTGATAGCAGAGAAGAAGGCTGAGGACTGAGCCCTAGAGGTGGGGGGGGGAGGGGGAGAGGGCAGTGGGGAAGAAGGAAAGCCGGCAGAGGATGCTAACCTAGGAACCACGTGCAGAAAGGCTGTCCCGGAAGAGAGTGATCAGCTGTGACAAATGCTGCTGGTAGGCCAAGCGAGATAAGGATTGAAGAACTAACTGACTGTTGTTGACAGTTTTATTTATTGGTTTCTTTGTGAAGCTGAAAAGGAATATTAAATGGGATGAAAGATACTGATTTTACTTATAAAAGTGGGTACTTAAAAATGAGAAGTTATGCTATGTATAAAGGAAAACCAACCAACCAACCAACCAACCAACTGACCTAGTAGTATTGTCAGCTGGGTGGCACACCAGCATTGATTCTTTGGGCAGATAAATGAATTCTGTTCAAGAGCTTTAATTCAGAATTTTTCCAAGGTCTAGTTTTTACTAGCAGATTTGACTTTGAAATATTTCTGTTGCTTATCACGATCAAGGATATTTGAAATCACTACTGTGTTGTGCTACATCTTCTGGCGGCGGGCCGGGGGTGGTGGCGAGGGAGACAAAGTTAATACAGTTCTGATTAATAGCAATTAAATATGCTATTTTAATAAAATACTGAAACAAAATATGTTGCAATTTAAAGGTCACTAGGGAGCTTGGCAAGAGCAGTTTCAATGGAGTGATGTGATGAAACCCTTATTAGAGTCAGTTCAATAGGGAATGGAAGGAGATAAATTGGAAGCTGGCAGCATAAGCTTCTCTTTTGAGGAGTTTTACTCTGGTGTGACCACTGGAGTGAGAAGCCAAGGTAGGGGTGGAGAGCACACGATCACTGGAGGAGAGGAGGTCAGGGGGTTGAGAAACCAGGGTATTACAAGCATCATTCATGTGAATGATGAGATCACCAAGAATTATCCAAAGAGCAGTGATGGAGAGACTGACAGAGAGCCAGGAGCTAGCATCTTCATCCAACAAAGGGGAGTGACAGTGTGAGGCCATTAGTGAGCAGTGGAGTCTAATGACATGAGAGTGCAAGCTGGGTGGTTTTAGGGAGGGAAGCAGCAACAGAGAGAAATGAAGACATCTCCCACATTGCCAGGTCCAGCGGTATGAGGGACCAGGAGGGTTACCGAAGGAGCAGTGTTCTCGGGGGAGAAGCAGGTTTAAGCGAGAATAAGAAAGTGAAAGGAACTTTTGGAGAAGGATGAGGATGGAGGATGTTTTTGGTGTGAATATCAGAGGGCACAGAGGAAGAGTTTCAGAAGTTGGGGAGGGGTGGGAGACGAAGGAATAAAAGGGAATTTAAAGAACTACTTCGGGGGCTTTGGTGGCGCAGTGGTTGAGAGTCCGCCTGCTGATGCAGGGGACACGGGTTTGTGCCCCGGTCCGGGAAGATCCCACATTCTGCGGAGCGGCTGGGCCCGTGAGCCATGGCCGCTGAGCCTGCGCGTCCGGAGCCTGTGCTCTGCAACGGGAGAAGCCACAACAGTGAGAGGCCCGCGTACTGCAATAAAAGAACTACTTCGGATTAGATTTCAGAGAATGCGAGGTGACTGGGAAAGCCTGGGTTTCTTGCGCTGACTAGGGATGAAGAGCAGGGTGAGATTGACCGTCTCAAAGCAGATGATGGTGGTGGTCAGACTCTTGAGTTTCCCAGGCAGGGAGGGGTGCATGCAGGGTGCTAGAGCTGGAGCTCCCACTGGACCACTGTGGCCAGAGTTGAGAGAGGTCTCATTTGGAGACCTTGGGCCCCTCCCACCTGGCCCACGGAGGAGGAGCTGGCAGGGGGTTGGTCTGACCTGAGTTGGGAGGGCCTGGAGTATTCACATGGTTAGACGATGGGTTTGAGGGCTGCGTGTGGAGACCTCATAAGGACTTTAAGAGGAAACTCCTTTGACTTTGCATCTGCCTAAAGGACCTAACAGCAGGGCTGTGGAGGAGTTGGGGGGACTTCAGCATTCCTAAGGTTTATTAGGTATCTGTAGGCACTCATAAAACCTCAATTCTGGGCCATCTGTCCAACAGAAACCCAAAACTACAGCCTCAGGGCTGTCAAGGGCTATTTTAACCATAAGGTCTGGGAAAGATGCACATCCATATCTTTATCCCTAAGAAGACCTAAGCCTGTTAGAAAAGTTCAGAGTTAGTGTTGTTCAGTTTAGGGTTCAGTGAAGCATTTCAGGCTACCCTAAAATTTCCATCTTATAATGGGGGCAGCTCTAAGATTTTGTACATTTAAAACCCTGAGAAACATTCTAGAAGAGAGTTGGAAAGAATAAAACGTTTGCTCTTTAAAAAAATCACTTCTTGCTTTACTTATTTCTTCTGCATTTTGCTAAACTTCTTGAAAATGTAGCCCTTCTAATGAACTCCAAGGAGCTTTCTCAGATTACCTCCACAGGGGACCAGAACAAGATGAGAAAACACAATTATTTTGATTTGACTGCTTTCTTGAAGAGTTGAACAATAAGACAAATGGAACAACCATTAATGCATTTTCCACTTAGTAGCAAATGTAAAAGGGTGTTGGCTGTGATCTTAAATAATAATATCCCTTTCTCTTTTCTAAATTTATTTATTTATTTATTGGCTGTGTTTTGGTCTTCGTTGCTGCACGCGGGCTTTCTTTAGTTGTGGCGAGCGAGAGCTACTCTTCGTTGCGGTGCTCGGTCTTCTCATTGTGGTGGCTTCTCTTTTTGCAGAGCACGGGCTCTAGGTGCACAGGCTTCAGTAGCTGCGGCATGTGGGCTCAGTAGTTGTGGCTCGTGGGCTCTAGAGTGCAGGCTCAGTAGTTGTGGCGCACGGGCTTAGTTGCTCCGTGGCATGTGGGATTTTCCCGGACCAGGGCTCGAACCCATGTCCCCTGCATTGGCGGGTGGATTCCTAATCACTGTGCCACCAGGGAAGTCCCCATTTCTCTTTTTACATGTGGGTTTATTTTACATAGAGTAAAATGTATAGATCTTAAATGTACAGTTTGAAGAGTTTTGACAAATGTATAAACTCACGTAACCATCACCCAAGTCAACTTATAGAACATTTCTATCACCACTGAAAATTTTCTTATGCCTTTTCCAGTCAATAGCCCCGCTGAGAAGCTACCATTCTTCTGATTTCTAACACTGCAGTTTAGTTTTGCCTGTTCTTGAACTTTGTAGAAACAGAATCACGTAGTTAAGTACCCTTTTATGACTGGATTCTTTTGCTCAACACAATGTTTTGACATTCATCCATATTGTAGCATGTATCAGTTTTTCCTTTTTTTTTCCTGCTATTCAATTCATTCTATGAATAGCACATTATTCTTCTGTTGATGGACATTTGGGTTGTTTCCAGTTTGGCGCTAGTATAAGTATGAAAAAAGCTCCTTTAATTCATCTATGTCTTTTTGTGGACAAATGTTTTCATTTTTCTTGGGCAAATACCTAGGAGTAGAATTGCTGGGTCGTAGGATAGATGCATACTTAACTTTTTATGATACTGCTTTCTGTTTTCCAAAATGGCTGTTCCATGTTTCATTCCCACCAGCAATGGAGGAGAATTTCAGAGCCTTCACATCTTCACCAAGACATGGTGTTATCAGTCTTTTAAACTTGAGCTGTTCTACAGGGTGCGTAGAGGTATTTCATGGCAATTTTAACTTGCATTTCTGATGAGGAATGTTAGGTATATTTTCATGTGCTGACTGCCTATTTGTATATCTTCTTTTTCGAAGTATCTTTTCAATTATTTTGCCCAATATCCAGCTCCTTAATTAAGCTTTTGTTGGTAATATGGCCTCATCAGGCAGTATTCTGTTGACCGATCATGTTCTTTAGTAGAGAAGCTGAATGTTCTGCAGGAAGGCAGTGAAGGCAGAAATAAGATAGCTAGGTAAGAGCATCAGATTTATATCTTTCCAAACACTTTAAATTTCTCAGGATGACTGTAGAAGTAACCGTTTTTATTTGTAAAAGATTCCATGTGCTATTTCAGTTCAAAGTTTCAAAATACAAAGACCAATTACTCTATAATCTCTGCATAAAATTAGAGTTAGGGAAAATATATAAAAGTGGTGTTACAGCCTGTATAAAATGATTTTTTTATAGAGTTATATTTTTGAGACATACAATTTTATTAGACTATCCAAATTTGTGTCATAATGGACATGTACTAAAGTCTCATTAAATTTTTTTGCTTTACAAGTCAGCATATCTAAAAACATAAACACACGGGCTTCCCTGGTGGCGCAGTGGTTAAGAATCCACCTGCCAATGCAGGGGACACAGGTTCGAGCCCTGGTCCGGGGAGATCCCACATGCTGCAGAGCAACTAAGCCTGTGCGCCACAACTACTGAGCCTGTGCTCTAGAGTCCATGAGCCACAACTACTGAGCCCACAAGCCACAACTACTGAAGCCCGCCCGCCTAGAGCCTGTGCTCCTCAACAAGAGAAGCCACTGCAATTAGAAGCCCGTGCACTGCAACGAAGAGCAGCCCCCGCTCGCCACAACTAGAGAAAACCCTGTGTGCAGCAACGAAGACCCAACACAGCCAAAAATAAATAAATTTATAAACAAGATGACAACAACAAAAACATAAACACAAAGATGTCATTTCAGAGAGAAAATGATCTCTAAGATCCTTTCCAATTCTAAGAGTCTATGAGAACAAGTCTCAGATCTGCCTCCCTGAAGGCGAGGGACTTGAGATATTTATGGGATAAATGAGCAGAGTGGTCTTAGGCATGGAGAAAGGTGACTGGAGGTAGAGAAACAGTGAGGTAATCAGTGTTCTGTGCAGGTATATCTGGGTTACATGCTTCTTTGTGGGATGCATGATCAAAAATGGAGGTGCTTAGCATGGTCTGAGGGTGGAGTTTTTGGCCCTCTAACATCAAAAGGTCATTTATGGGACACCCGTGCAGGCCCAGTTTTGAGATCGGTGATCTCAATCAGTCTTATCTGGCTCAAATTGGACAAGAGCTGACTCCAATTTCCTAAAAAACAACTTAAGCCCCCGTTACTAGCAACCCATAGGTCAGAGGTGTTATCTATAGGGGTGGTTAATGACTCTTGTGATAGATTACCTAGGCTGTGTGAAGCTTGGAGGGTAGGCAATTAAGGAAAAAAAACTAAAGCGTGCTTAACCAGTAAAGGCAGGTTACAAGCAGAGGGGTTTTTAACAAGCTGTTCCCTTGTTTGTTGTTCTGTAAGACAAGCTCAAGAATTTCTGTTAGTCCCCAGCTTCTGTGAACCCTATGGGGCATGGTTTCACATGTAGCAGCAACTCCCCATCTATAAACAATTGTTAAGTTATTTGCTAACATGAATCGTGGCAGATAATATGGGTTGATTCATTCAACACCTATTCCCAATTACTTTTCCTCTTTTATCCCTCTACTGTAACAGCTGGAAAGCCAAACTTCATCTCTCTTTCCCTTTGCGTCTAGAAGGGGCTGTGTGACATAATTCTGGCCAATGAGTAATAGAGTAAAGACACTAGGAAGGACAGCCCTTCCCTAGTAGAAGTCAAAGTCTTGCTAAAGAAAAAATATCCTTTTCCCCCTCACATTTCTCCAAAAATATGAATACGAGGCATACAAAACAGCAGCCATCCTGGGACTGTGAAGGAGAGGGCATGAGAATGAGATTTTTTTGGTACGCGGGCCTCTCACTGTTGTGGCTTCTCTCGCTGCGGAGCACAGGCTCCGGACGCGCAGGCCTAGCGGCCATGGCTCACGGGCCCAGCCGCTCCGCGGCATGTGGGATCCTCCCGGACCGGGGCACGAACCCGCGTTCCCTGCATCGGCAGGCGGACTCTCAACCACTGTGCCACCAGGGAAGCCCGAGAATGAGATTTTAAGATGAAGATGTCAAGAGCAGAAAGGAGAGAGTCTGGTTCCTGATGGCACTGCCGACCATTCTACTAGCCCTGGACTTCCTACCCCAGGCTTCTTATTGTGTGAGACAATTGTCCTCTATCTTTTTAAGCCGGTGTGGTCAGTTTTTCTGTTATTTGCTGCCAAATGTATTGCCAGCTGATTCACTAGTGTTTAAAAGAGGATACCAGACCAAACATGAAATTAATTCTTTATATTTTGCACCATTATCTGTTTATGGAACCTGCCTTTATTAAGGACGTAAGCTTTTCAAGGAACTCCAAGTATTGAGACATAATTATACTTCTACATGAACAGAAGGGCTTAACATTTTTCACCATGTTATTTACTATGGGAACCAAATTTTAAAACATTGATAAATCTAGTAATAACCTGCTTCAGTATTGTTTGAGCATTCATGAAAAATGTACCAAACACTTTAATACATTATTTTTTTTAACCAATGATCTTGTCATATGCACCTACTCTTTTATTTATTTATTCATTCATTTATTTTTGGCTGCATTGGGTCTTTGCTGCTGTGTGCGGGCTTTCTCTAGTTGCAGCACGTGGGCTTCTCATTGTGGTGGCTTCTCTTGTTGAGGAGCGTGGGCTCTAGGTGCGTGGGCTTCAGTAGTTGTGGCACATGGGCTCAGTAGTTGTGGCTCACAAGCTCTAGCGCGCAGGCTCAGTAGTTGTGGCGCACGGGCTTAGTTGCTCCATGGCATGTGGGGTCTTCCCAGAGCAGGGCTCGAATCCGTGTCCCCTTCATTGGCAGGCGGATTCTTAACCACTGCACCACCAGGGAAGTCCGTGATTCACAATTTTTTTGTTTGTTTTTGTTTTGCGTACGCGGGACTCTCACTGTTGTGGCCTCTCCCGTTGCGGAGCACAGGCTCCGGACGCGCAGGCTCAGCGGCCATGGCTCACGGGCCCAGCCGCTCCGCGGCATGTGGGATCTTCCCGGACCGGGGCATGAACCTGTATCCCCTGCATCGGCAGGCGGACTCTCAACCACTGCGCCACCAGAGAAGCCCCGTGATTCACAATTTTTAAAGGTCATACTCCAGTTATAGTTATTATAAAATATTGGCTATATTCCCTGCATTGTACAATATATCTTTGCAACTTATTTTATGCATAATAGTTGTACCTCTTTTGAATGTTTGAATTTAGATCAGATATTACAGCAGTATACTAGAGCACAGTAAAATGATACAGAGCACAATAAAATGGTATAGAACATTATGAAATGGTACAGAACACAATGAAATGGCTTGGCCAGTACTTGAAAACACAGAATATACAGCTCTAAACTACAGCTATGAAAAAAGACGTATGCGTGTGTCTTCACAGAACTGAAAACGGAAATATGTGAACAAACTTTACAAAAGCAATTTTGGAGAAAAATATATTCAAATGAAGTATTCTTTTGAGACAATATAAGCTAGTGGTGAAACACAAATTCTAGAACTAGTCTGCCTGGATTCACATCCTGCTTTTCATTTACTAGTGTTGTAAAGTTAGGCAGGTGTTTTAGCTTGGACTGCCTTAACAAAATACCATAGACTGGGTGGCTTAAACAACAGAAATTTATTTTCTCACAGTTCTGGAGGCTGGAAAGTCTAAGATCAAGGTGACATCAGGGTCAGTGTCTGGTGAGGGCTCTCGCTGGTTCGCAGATGGCTACATTGCTGTGTGTGCACGTGGTCTTTTCTTGGTGCATGTGGGGTGCCAGGATGGAAGGAGACACAGAGAGAGAGAAAGAGAGATCTCTTTCTTTTCCTACAAGACCATCAATCCCATATGACTAGGACATGTAAATTAATTTTTTGGGGGGGACACCATTTAGTCCATAGCAGCGGGTTACTTAGCCTCTTGTGTTTATGTTCCCTTAGCTGTAAAAAGAGTTAATGATAATGGAAAAGAGTTTTTGTGAGGATGAAATGAATTAATACATGTAAAGCTCTTAGAAGAGAATTTGGTGCATAGTGCTGTGCAAGTTTTATCATTGTGATTGACCATATTTCAGTAAGTTTCTAATAGGGAATTCCAACTTCTCAAAAATATTATAAAAATGTATATAAATTAGCATTAACCAGGATTTCTCAACTTCAGCGCTATTGACATTTGGGGCCCCATAATCCTTTGCTGTGGGAGACTGTCCTGTGCACCGTAGGATGTTTAGCACCATCCCTTGCTTCCACCCACTAGATTCCAGTAGCACCCCGTCTCTAGTTGTGACAACCACAAATGTCTGGAGACAAATGTCTCCAGACATTGCCAAATGTCCCTTACAGTGAAAAATCACCCTTGGTTGATTGGTTGCTATAAATCTGTCAAGGACACAAAAGCAGCTACATGAATTTATAGTTTAAAATATTGTAATTTTGAAAGTATAAGAAACTCTTACAAAACTTAAAGAACAGGAAACTGTCAACAATCTTTTTTATACTTAATACTGGGGTGTTTCAAATAATTTTGAAGTTCTGTATTTGGGTCTTTCCCCCCTAGGTACAATAAATTGACCAGCTAAAGGTTTAAAAATGTTTAATTCTTGGCCATCATCAAAAAAGTCTACAAAAAACAAATGCTGGAGAGAGTGTGGAGAAAAGGGAACCCTCCTGCACTGTTGGTGGGAATGTAAGTTGGTGCGGCCACTACGGAGAACAGTATGGAAGTTCCTCAAAAAAACTAAAAATAGAGTTGCCATAAGATCCTGCAATCTCACTCCTGGGCATATATCTGGAGAAAACTATAATGTGAAAAGATACATGCACCCCAATGTTCATTGCAGCACTATTCACAATAGTCAACACATGGAAACAACCTAAATGTCCGTCAACAGATGAATGGTTAGGGGCTTTCCTGGTGGTGCAGTGGTTAAGAATCCGCCTGCCAATGCAGGGGACATGGGTTCGAGCCCTGGTTCGGGAAGATACCACATACCGTGGAGTAGCTAAGCCCATGTGCCACAACTACTGAGCCTGTGTTCTGGAGCCCACGAGCCACAACTACTGAAGCCCATGCGCCTAGAGCCCGTGCTCTGCAACAAGAGAAGCCACCGCAATGAGAAGCCCATGCACCTCAACGAAGAACAGCCCCCGCTCACCGCAACTAGAGGAAGCCTGCATGCAGCAATGAAGACCCAACGCAGCCAAAAATAAAATAAATGAAATAAATAAATTTATTAAAAAAACACAGATGAATGGTTAAAGAAGATGTGGTACATATATACAATGGAATACTACTCAGCCACAAAAAATAATGAAATAATGCCATTTACAGCAACATGGATGGACCTAGATATTATCATATAAGTGAACAAAGTCAGAAAGAGAAAGATAAATACCATATGATATCACTTATGTGTGGAATCTAAAATATGACACAAACGAACTTTTCTATGAAACAGAAACAGACTCACAGACATACAGAACAGTCTTGTGGTTGCCAAGGGGGAGGTAGGATGGGTGAGGGATGGAGTGGGAGTTTGGGGTTAGCAGATGCAAGTTATTATATACAGAATGGATAAACAACAAGGTCCTACTGTATAGCACAGGGAATGATACTGAATATCCTGTGATAAACTATAATGGAAAAGAATATGTATATATATAAATATTTCATATTTTCTATATATATGACTGAATCACTTTACTGTACAGTAGAAATTAACATAACACAGTAAATCAACTATACTTCAATAAAATAAATTAAAAACAATGTTTAATTCTTTCTTTG
Organism: Lagenorhynchus albirostris; assembly: GCF_949774975.1. Classification (NCBI taxonomy): domain Eukaryota; kingdom Metazoa; phylum Chordata; class Mammalia; order Artiodactyla; family Delphinidae; genus Lagenorhynchus; species Lagenorhynchus albirostris. The sequence continues at coordinate 24,701,449 of NC_083099.1, forward strand.
TCAAGGATAAGATTTAGTTAGTAAAATAAGGTTCATGTTCAGCATTCTAGTTTCCAGAGATAATCTTTTTTTTTTTTTTTTGCGGTACGCGGGCCTCTCACTGTTGTGGCCTCTCCCGTTGCGGAGCACAGGCTCCAGATGTGCAGGCTCAGCAGCCATGGCTCACGGGCCCAGCCGCTCCGTGGCACGTGGGATCTTCCCAGACTGGGGCACGAACCCGTGTCCCCTGCATCGGCAGGCGGACTCTCAACCACTGCGCCACCAGGGAAGCCCCAGAGATTATCTTTTAAAGGGAAGGTGGAAGGTCACTTAAAACGGAGTTTGATATGCCTGAAGCTCCCATTATTCCTTAATTCTGATAGAAATACCTCATAACTGGATGATCTACACCTGCACTGTCCAACAGAACTTTCTCCCATGAGGGAAATGTTCTGTGTGATATCCAATATGGAAGCCACCATCCACATGTGATGGGCACTTGAAATGTGGCTAGCATAACTAAAGGACTGAATTTTAAATTTTAGTTTAATTAATTTAAATTTATTGGCTAGTGGCTACACTCTTCAATAACACGGATCTACACCCTTCAAGAAAGAAATGATTTTACACGTTATTTTCTTCCTTAAGGGAGTATTTTTGTCAATGGGCAGGCCCCTTTCTCCCATTGCCCTACCTAGAAGGGTACCACCAGGCAAACATGAGGGTGTGTGGGGTGTTGATAGAACTGACGGCAAGGTTGGTAGGCAAGGATGTGGCGGCAATGTGAACAACTACTTTAAGGGGCCGCTTGTTCTTGCCCCAGAAATGCTAGGGAGCTCATACATATCATATACTGTTAAATAAAAGAGAAATGTGTTTTCATGATCCACACAAGAAATGATCCTCATAGGCATACGCAGTCATCCCTCAGTATCTGTTGGGGATTGGTTCCAGGACCCTCGCCTGATACCAAAATCTGAGGATGCTGGTGTGGTATTTGCATAGAATCTACACACATTCTCCTCATACTTAAAATCAACTCTAGATTACTTATGCTACCTAACACAATGTGAATGCTTTGTAAATAACTACCAGTGCATGACAAATTTGTTTTGCTTTTTTGGAACTTTCTGTAACCTTTTTTTTTTTTTTTTTGAGAATACTTTTGACCTGGATGGTTGAATCCTCGACGTAGAAGCCGCAGATACAGAGGGCTGACTGTACTGTATACGTTGCAGGAGACTGTGTTTTGTCCCTTCTACTTCCCAGAGCACTGCATGTCTCTTAGAAGGCTCACTACATTCCACTCCACAATTCCATTGTAAATCGAACATTCCCTAACAGGCCCTGTCGTATCTGAAGACAGCAAACTCCTTTGTATTCAAATTCCTTCTATTGTTATGGCAAGCAATAAATAATCCCATTTTACTATCAATATGTAATGTCATATATATATATATATAATGTTTATAAAAGTAGAAAAAGCAGAGCAGGGGTTAGCACTGCAGGGGTTAATTTACAAGGAGGGTCTAAGAATCGCTACAATTCTTAGATGACTGTATACCAACCATGCAAAGCTTGTTCTATGCTATGTAGTATTTGGATTTATAAAGTCACAGCCCTGGTGGTCTGGCAAGAATTCTGATTATTCTATTACACTAAAATTTTGGTAGAGAGAATTTAGTTACATATTCGATATGAGTTCCAATAAATTTAGATAGTTAGTAGGCTTCTCCTTAGAGTCTAGGATAAAATGCAACTGGCATAGAACATTTCGTCTGTGCTAAAATAGTTCCAAGTTTTTTACCTGAGATTTTCATCTGGGCAGTTGTTTCTAACTCTCCTCCCTGCCCGTTTGCTATACACACACTTTTTTGGGAATCTTTGTGGGAGGGCCCGTTGTTACTGATGGAAATGTGCTTTTCGGATGTGTTGAGGTGGATTAAAAAAAAAAAAAGAAAGAAAGAAAGGTTGAAAACCTTTCTCCTAAAAACCCATCTTGACAGTTCTTTACAGGTTATAGGTGCACACAAACATCAGGATTCTTACAAGAAGCATCACTGCAAGCAATATACCTTTCTGAAAGGCCATTCTCTAATTAAGCCAGAGATCGGCAGTGGCAGTAGTGATCTATAATGATGGCTACCATTTATTGAGTGCCTACGCTGTTTCAGGCATCACTCTAGGCAGTTAACATGCACTAATTCATTTAATCTTCATGGCAGCTCTATAAGGTAGATACTATTATGATTCCATTTTAGTTGAGGAAATAGGCACAGAGAAGTTAAGGACCTTGTGCAATATCACACAGATGGAGCTGAGATTCCAAGCCAGGCTGAGTGGCTCCAGAATTGCCATCTTACTACTGTGCTACATGGCAGCTGTAGTCACTTAGGACAGCTTGCTTGCCGCCAACCTAGGAAAAGCGGGGTGAGTTCCAGCCACGGACTCAGGTTTATCCAGTGCGTAGACAAGAGAAAGCAGGAGATTGATTGTAAAGCTTATTCCTGCTTTGAAAGTCTTTCAAGATAAAAACCGAGGGCTGTCAAAAAGACTGATTTGCTAAACATGTGGATATCTCCAAAATCAAGTGGTCAAAAAATGTACTGCTTGATATAAAGAACAGACTTGTGGTTGCCGTGGGGGAGGGATGAACTGGGAGTTTGGGATTAGCAGACGCAAACTATTATATATAGAATGGATAAACAACAAGGTCCTACTGTATAGCATAGGGAACTTTATACATATATATATATATATATATAAAACTGAATCACTGCTGTACAGCAGAAATTAACACAACATTGTAAATCAACTATTCTTCAATAAAATTTTTAAAAATGTACTGCTATATTCATATCTGCAAGGTCTGATGAAATATTTCTACTAAGATGGGACACCTAAAATTAAAAATAGAGCTCAACATTTACAGACCTTTTCTTAATATAAAATCTGGAAATCATGTTGACTGAATGATTAGAAAAAAATGTAACAGGCAAGTCATGAAGGCCTCATTACCATCCTCCACAAAATCTCATAGCGCTACAAGTAATCTAACATGTTTACAACAATTAACTTTTTCTTACAAAACTTTTGTTGAGCACAGTTAGGAGTGCTTTACCCCATAACTAAAAACACATTATTTTTAAAGTGCCACTTCTATTAGAGGAGCTTCCAAAAATGACTAAAATGAAGTAACAACAGTAGCACTTACTACGTGCCAGAAACTGTTGCCAGTTTTACGCGTGTATTAATCCATTTCATCTTCAATCCTCAAAATGATCTAGTAAGGTAGGTATTATTATTATTATCTACACTGTACATGAGGAAACTTAGGTAAAGAGAGGCCAAGTAACTTCAAGGTCACACAAATAAATGGTGGCACTGGGATGCAAATCCAGGTATCCTGGCACTAGAGTTTCAGCTCTCAGCCTTTAAACTGAGTAGCAAAATGCAGAAAAAATACTTTTCCTGTAAGACATATTTTGTTGAACAAAATCTAACCGTGGTAGAAATGGAATGACATAAAGATGGCAAAAGAGGGATGGTCCAGCGGTTAAGACTCTGCACTTCTATTGCAGGGGGCACAGGTTCCATCCCTGGTCGGGGAACAAAGATCTCACATGCCGCGTGGCATGGCCAAAAAAAAAAGATGGCAAAAGAGGAACGATCATGTAAACATTTCTCATGTATTTTGTTACATCATTCAGACATCCAATATAAAATAGCTTAAATTTTATTTGTACTTTAATTCCAATTTCCTTACATCCAAATCAGTAACGTTTTAAGTATTTTTTAAAACAAGGGCTTACTAAAGTAAACATGGAAATCTTCTCATTTTCTTTTCAGAGCATTACCCAAAGTTAGCCCTTGGCAATTTTCTAAAAAAGCAACAAAGCATTGTTTTAACAGTTACCTTTCTTATCAGATGTCTACCAAACCTCTAAAGGAACAATTAAAAAAATGTTTTTTCTGATCGTAAAGCCTCCTACATTAGCTTCAGTTCTATGAAACAATTTTAGGCTTCTTCTTTAAGCCTAAAGTGAGTATTCACCATCATATGTGTGTCCTAGGTATTAAACGCTAATTTAATAGCTGTTCACACCTCTAGAGAAGAGGGCACAGATCTGTAAGATTTGGCTCTATGAACTCTTCGTTTTAGGATAGCAGTTATTCAAAATTCTGAAACCTTTACACTTAAAAAAAATTATTGTGTGTGTCATATTAGGATTAGGACAGTGGCAGCAAAGTATGTAATTGCCTGTACAAGCACTTAAACCGTTGCTCCCCAAACAGCCTATGCTACCTCTAAAAGGGATGTTTCGGAAATGTTCTCTTTGGATGGCACAAAGATTGATGGTACCACTGGTGTTTGGTGGGTAGAGGCCAGGGAGTTCTGGTGTCTTGTAACGTGTGAGACAGTCTCACATGAAGAAACATGGTTCAGCACCCTGAGCGACTTTCGAAGGTTCATTCATGTAGTAGAAAATCTGTTTATTATTATCTGAGCCTAGAACCTAACTTCTTTTTCCATAAAAACACAAAGTACATTTCTGCATCGCTTTAAAATCCATTGAGGTTTCCAAATATGCAACTAAATTGCAAATCAAGATTGTAAATTTGTGTTGTTCAGAACTTTACTAGCACAGTTCACCATTTTGGGGGAAAAAAAGTCTTATCAATGGAAATGTTCCTCATGTTTCTGAGTCACAATAGTCTACATTGTTGCTGTCTTCGTGTAGTGATTACACACACTACACACACACACACACACACACATGCATGCATTCATCAGCCTACTTCATTATGTCTTCTGGTGTAACTGTGCTCAAGCATTTACATACTGAAAAAGAAATGAATTATAAATTACTTTCCTTTTATTTCTACTTTATATTACAATTATTATTGTATACATTTTAATTAGTGTGGAGATATATTTATGAATTTCACTTCAGGATAGTAAATGGGACTTTTTTTTATAAAAAGGAAGTAGTGGGTTTGGTAGGGTGAGATTTACTTAGATGTCAGCTGTTAATACAAGAATGCAACTTGCATAGATGGAAAGTTATACAGCCAAAGATGACAAATGTGTTTCCAATACACTAGTGAAGTAAAATTCAACATTGTTTAATCAAATGGAAAGAAAAACCTGTTCAATGCTTTGCATTGGAATTCATAAATGTCACAGCATGTTCCTTCTGATGAAACAACGTGTACTGAACTTTCAGATGGCTATGCAAATGAGCTGATATCATCCCAGGTTGGGTATAGGATCAGTGCTGCTTTGTCCCAGTCCCTCCTCTTCTACCCTCAGATGCTGATGTGTAATAGAAACAGAGCTTTGTTAGACGGTGGACCTGCAGTTTTGCGGTGTGGAAAATCAACTTATTACCACCATCCTTTACATTTCATTTACATACTGTCATACTGACAGAAATAACTCAACATTCTATTTCTCTCCATTGCAAAGCCAAATATTTAGTTCACATTTTATAGACACAACCTTTTAAAAAGATTAAAGAGCTGCTAAAACAGCTTACTGCACAAGAAACACATTCAAATGGTCCAAACATATTTGTATACTGTGATTAATTCTTTCAGTAGATAATTGTGAAAAAAAGATAATAAAGCAAAATCTACAAGAAATAAATAGGCAAGGTGAAGGCATACAGAATTCTAGTTTTTATTTTAATTTTATATATATATATATATATATATATATATTTTGGCGGTACGCGGGCCTCTCACTGTTGTGGCCTCTCCCGTTGCGGAGCACAGGCTCCGGACGCGCAGGCTCAGCGTCCATGGCTCACGGGCCCAGCCGCTCCGCGGCATGTGGGATCTTCTCGGAGCGGGGCACGAACCCGTGTCCCCTGCATCGGCAGGCGGACTCTCAACCACTGCGCCACCAGGGAAGCCCTAATTATTATATTTTTAATATTCTTTTATGTATTCACATTCCTTAGATTCAAAGAGATTCAGATTGGCAAATTCTGAAACTGCAGAAGTGAATGGTTAAGATTTTGGTTTTTTAAATGCATAGCAGTAGCCTCTATTATGGAAAAATTCATGGGTTCATAAATTGTGGCTCACAAATTGTTCCTTGATAACTTCCACTGAATGTGAGTTGGTTTGATAAAATTTAAGTATTTTCTTACACTTATGTTTCTAGGTAATAAAGTTAAAATTTTATTACCACCAATGAAAGAGCAAATGAATATTTTTTCAAATTAAACAAAAGCATTCACTTGACAAATTAGCTTATTAAGTTGAAGGTTGTGCATAAAATTGCAATAATGACAATTCAAATGAGGTAAACAGAATAAACCGTTTATTAAAACATCGTGTGATAAAATAAACTTTTTGATCCAATGCTACAATGGTAAACATTTTCCCCTCATTAACGTTCCACCTAAAACACAGTTAAATTACAACGCAATATGACTAGATCTTGAAAATACTTCTGTCCTTTACCACTCAGTAATTGAACAGTGAGGTGAGTGCAGATCTAGGTTTTCTTGATGAGTCAGAGACAGAGGATGATAATGTAGAACACCACTGAAATCTCATACAACCAAAGGTTAAATTTTATTTACCCTGTTCACTGGTCCAAACTTTAAATTCTCATAATATCAAATAAAGATTTCATGAATCATCCCCCTCCCTGCCAAAAATAAATATTAGGAACAGATTAAGGATAAGAGTTGGGTTTTAAACTGCACTTTGTTACTATAACATTGTGGTTTTTTTTTAAACTGATCAACCATAAGCATGCAAAAAGTTCTCTTCTGAACGGAACTGCTTCCATAGCTCCTTGGATATCAGTAGGTAAATTATAAACGTTGTTCAACTTATAGTTCTCTCCTTTATAGCACTTATAAGCAGTGTGTGAGACACATACCACAGAGGTAGGAAAGACCATCTTTAATAAATTATCTTCTTAATTGTAGAGAATTTCTGCAAATAAAACTGAAAAAGGCTAACCCATGCCTCTGATGAGTCCCAAAAGACCGCAGATCCAGCGCCTCCGATTCAAAGAATTAGCCCCCTGGAGAGTACTAGCCTTTGTAGGGCACCTGATAACAAGATCCACCAGGGCTCCGAACAACTGCACAAAGAACACCTTCCACTGCTCTCATTTGCCGATTCTTTGGACCACCCAGTCCTGCTGGCAGAGAGGGCAGCGATTGTTCTGTTTCACCCACAGGGACATGCAGCAGTTATGGAAGGAATGATTACATTCTCCCCAGACGACTGAAAGAAAAAAAAGAATATGTGACATTACATATTTCAATTTAAATTACCGAGCTCAAAATTCTAGCTTATTTTAGATTATGTAATAATTAGGGTTCATAATCTTGAATAAAGATGGTTAACTGGTCAAAATAATTTTTTCTAGCTATAAAGAAATGGAACCTTACATATGTAAATTACACTTAAGAAATGAGATACACCACTGTGCTTGGGAACTTTCCAACACTGCTTAGAATCTGTGGGTGCTGTGGTGGCCCCCAGTTCCTACATAGCTCCACATGGTGTCTTTCTCAAGTTAGGAGATTAAAAGGCTTTAGCCTTCTTTAGATCCCAGACTACCTCAGTCAGGCACTGACCCTGGAGACCTGTGGGTCTTTATTTTACTGAAAAATGTTCTCCTGATTTTTATTTAGCAAGATATAATGAATTTTAAATGTTTTTAGCTCATAGCAGGCTATTATAAACAGGTGACAGGCTTCTAAACATTATTAGTTGTACCTCTAATGAGTTGTTTTCTGGAAGTGGTGAGGATCTGTGTCAAGTCATCCACAGGCAGTGCAATTCCTCACGTGACAAACAGAATGGAATTTTCAAAGTGGCTGGCTTTGAAAGAGAGGTCTCTTTCAAGAAAAGGGTCTCTCTATGATCAAATAAGGCTGGCCTACACCTCACAATTCCCAAATGAAAATTTTTAAAACAAACAGAATCAAAGAAAAAATTTTAACCAAGGGAAATCACCCATAATCTGGGATACAATCTCAAACATGGGCTTCATTTATCCCTTGCTTGACCAACTGAGCTATAACAGAACAATAAAAGAAATAGGAAAAAAAAACAGGAAACAAACCTTTTTGTGAAAATTGGTTGTAGGAGTAGGAAGCTAGGGGACTCATTCTAAGTCTTTTGGGAGGAAGAAACAGGATTTTATCAAAACTACATAAATCATTAAGAAGCTGTATGTAAACCACACAAACACAAAGGTAACCTTTCATTTCAGGAAAATCCTTAAACACTTTTATAAGCAATCTAGAAGTGATGACCTCCAGAACTGGGACATAAAAACCTTTGAGTTGCTTAAATATTTGGCCTAAGACAACTTCTGTAGTCCCAGATGTAAATAAAATTTAACAAACTTTCTATAAACTACATCCAAAAAAATCTTGAGATTTAGAATTGTTTTTACCTCAGTAGAAAAGTTAAATACCGGATCATAAAAGAATATTGAATACTGAAATGCTCTGTTAGAATAAAATCCTGACTGACCAAAACTAACCTGTAACATACTCAAAACTTGAAGGATGTTTTGGCAAGTTCCTTATTTTATACTCTTCTTAATAGAAAAGAATTATTTTTTTTTGATTATCAAAATGTTTACCATGCCCATGTCTAGAATATATAACCAATTCTCTTCAATTAAAGCAACTGAAGGACTTACAGATTAATTCCATTAAGACCATTTGAGAACCAACACATTTTATATTAATAATGGATCACTGCTTTACAGTTTATTTTTGTGTATTGATAAAGTCAATCTTAATTGCAAATTCAAACATCCCCACTGAGAGAAAACCTTCAGTTGAAAAAGCAAGAGAACAAAATTACAACATACCAACACAATCCTCTTGTTTGTTTTCAGCTTGACATCTAAGACAGGCATCTAAAAGTAAACAAATAGCAATTCTCATTCTGATGCTCAGAATGCAATTTTTAAAACCCATACACTTCAAAGTCAAATAAAGGCCCAAAGGGTTAGAGATGTAGATTAAAAGACTCATACTATTAATTTCTCATCTGAACATAACTGCTTAAAGATGAATAAAGTACAAGGCACTCTACTAATTTACTTATGACCATGAGCAATTTCACAAGGGTTACTGACCCTCTATTTTTACAAGCTCTGATGAAAAGACCTTGGATGTAACCACCAGAGAAAAATATGCTATACTCCACTATACTAGGAGTTATAAGCTCACTGGGCATGTTCACACAGATCAACCTTATGAGCAGTTTATTTTCAAGACATCCTTTTAAATAAGCCATGCATATATATTGTATTTGCTTACACACAGATAGAAACTCTAGAATGATATCCAAGAAACTAATAATAAAGTTTACCTGGGAGGGGATGGAACGGGAAGGAGTTTTCACTGTGTACTTTCTCAAGTTTTTAAGTTATGTGACTGTATAATCTCTATAAAAATTAAATGTAAAAAACTCCTAAATACTAGGTTCTCTTTTTTTCTTTTTAAGGAAATGCTCCCTCTGAGCCCAAAGCATTTACCCGACAACAGTAAAATATTTTAATAAATTACCTGGGAGAAAACATGAGGAATGGGAACCAAAAGGGTATACTAGAAGTTTTCAAAATTGAATCCGTACTACTATTTGTTTGATGAAGGAGGTAATATAGAATATTTTAGGAACCAATGAAATGGACTCATTCACTAGCTGAAAGGAGTCAAAGTTGGGTAAAAGGAAGTTCAAACCAACAGAAAAAAATAGTTTTTAACATAAATTGGAGGAAAATAATTCTGTAAAAATAGAAACACGGTGGAGCTGAAGCCTGCTTCTCTTCTTACACTGGATTATGCTCAGGCATTTGTTTGCTCCTCTCTGCGTGCTCTCACCCTTAAGAAAACACACCACCCTGGCCTCTTCAGTGTGGATTAAAAACAACCACCGCCTCCTGAGGCCTTCTTCAATTCCACAATTACTGAGTATCTACTCTGGGCAAAGAGTAATACACTGCCGACACCAAAATGACCAAGTCTGGGTCCCTGGTCTCACCAGTAAATGGCGAGGTAGATAGGCAAACAACTAAATATCATAAGGATCATGATATAAGGGTGAAGACATGGCTCTGGTTCTGTGTAATCACAGAATTAGAGTTCATGGTCCCAACTGTCTCTTTTACAAATTAGGAAAACAAGGCTCCAAAAAGTTAGCTCAAACGTCCACGTTAACATACAGCTGTGGAAGGTTACTCTGGCTCTTCATAACTTGACAGCACTAGCAAACCTGGTCGCCTCTTCCTCACCAGTGCTTGCTCGCTGTGCCATCTGCTCCTTTCAGAATGAAGGGGGGAGAGTGGAAACCCAGGAAGAGAGTGTTAACTACATCAGAGTGGGCTGGCAGGCAAATCTTAGATCCAGAAGTCATAACCAATCATTTAGGCGTGTGAGATGAATTCCAAATATAAAGGACATGGGATTAAGTGGGCTCTTTGTATAATCTAGAAGTCTCTGAATTATGCTTATAGCTTGGATTTAGATTCATTATCAAAAACTGACCTAAATGGCTAAAAATGACTAACGTTGCAGATAAAGGAAAACATTTTCTTTTGATGATGTTCCTAATATCTAAAACAGCACATTTCTAAAGAGTATAGTAACACCTTTCAGAATGATGCTAAAAAACAAACTTCCTTCTGCTGTCACCTGACCACTAAGTGGATTTTAACACCTCATAAACAAAATACAGAGGTCTAGTCCAGAAAACTTTCCTGAACCCAAAGCACAGCTGTTGTAAATCTGTAACATTAATCCACAGTAGCAGAATACTTGCTATAATTAGAAAGTTAATGTGAACCCTGAGTCATTTACAGCCCATACTTTGACTTACTTTAAATATCCCAGGAAAGTTTATTTCTTGCAAAATTGCAACCATTATTTTAAATTTTGCATTTCTGTTTACTATTTTAAAATTTTTCTTTAGGGAGAAAAATAAAATGTTCTTTTAGGAAATTCTTTTTTTTAAACTAAAGGAAATTTAGGGGATAAAATTTTTAACAGTTTGTCGTACAAAAGAACAAAAATCGCCCGGATAAGTGAAAAATGTCACTCAAACTGGAAATTATGATTCTAGTTTTTAAGAAAGGGGAAGGACAAGGGAGCTGTATTGCAGGCCAATAAACTAGGTACTTTTAAAACACACAAATATAAGCGGATCACATCTGAAATCAAGCTCTTTTAAAAGTAAAAAATGTTTGAATCCCATGGTTGTAAATTCTCTTTAAAACAAATCCTTATGAATAAAAAACATAAGAGCATACTACAGAGACAGTAAATTGAGAAATCGCTTGATTCTGATAGGTTTCAATTTTCATTCCTCAAGAAGGGAGAGCAATTTTTAAGTTATTTTCTCCAATTCTCTCATTTTTCAGTGCAAGACACAAAGATTTCAAACTATAGAAACCTCAGTGTTCTCCAACTACCTTCAAGAAACAACATTTAAGGGCTTCTCTGGTGGCGCAGTGGTTGAGAGTCCGTCTGCCGATGCAGGGGACATGGGTTCGTGCCCCGGTCCGGGAAAATCCCACATGCCGCGGAGCGGCTGGGCCCGTGAGCCATGGCCGCTGAGCCTGCGCGTCTGGAGCCTGTGCTCCGCAACGGGAGATGCTCTTAAATGCAGGAGTTTTAAATGCCCTATTTAAAAACATAACGTGCATTTCAAGAGCACCTCTTCTTCAAGGTGGTCGGAGATCTTAAAACATAAACCATATAAAACATAACGAGATGAAGCTGTTCTAAAAGGTTTCACTTGGTTCAATATTTTTATTAAAAATATCATAGAAAGAAGTAACAGTTATTTGTAAAAGAGGGTTTTCCATAAAGGTCTGACTTCAGGGCACTGTCTTCTCCAAGAAATGGCATCCTATGATAGGAAGGGACCAGGAAGGAGATGAAGTTTTATGTTTCTGAATAAAAGGGCTTACATCCTTCCCGTTCAAGCCAAGCGAGTGCTATCTGACCAGTCTCGAATCATCCAGCTTTAAAAGCCAGCAGAACAGTAGCCCATCCAGAAAGGCAACGGCTAGGAACATTTTTCTTCCCTGCGCCTCCTCAGAGCACGACTAGGGGTCGTTTTTGTGGAAGATGACTCCAGAGCATCACTTTGTTGTGTGTGACCAGAACCACTTTAGTGACCCGCTGACTCAGGGCCTTGACCCTGACCTCTCTGCGATCTTTTTGAAAAGGGTGCCGTAGCTGGCCACACAAACCGAAGTGGTTCCTCCCAGCTCCCATCAAATCGCCTACTTTTATTGTTGTGATCACACCCATCATTACCTGAAATTACCTTGTTTAACTGCACTGCTTACCACCCATTTCTCTCCCCAGAATACCAGTCCCCAGCGCTAGGCGCCTGCTGAACGACCCCACGGCCCCTGGCAGCGGCCGCAGCCCTCTGACCGGCGACAGCTCGGGCGTGGCCCGCGGTCCCCGGGCACCGGGGCAGGGCGACCCCGCCCCCACTCCTCCAGGAACAGTCTCTCCGAGGCTCGGTCTGTCCCCTACGCCCGGAGCCGGGCCCGCGGAGGCCGCAGCGCGGCCCGGGCCTCGCGTGCAGCGCTTACCCATCACCTGGACCCTACAGATGGCGCACGTATCGCACTCTACGTCCCAGCTCCACATGGCCACGGCGTTCCACTTCTTGAGAGAGAACATTTTGTCGCCTCCCGACTTGGATCCTGCGCTCCCGGAGTGAGAGGACAGGGCGCAGGGTTCCTCGCCGTCTTCCACGTCGGCCATGGCGGCGGCGCGAGGCCGGCGGCGGAGACGTTGGGTCGCGGGAGGCGGGAGGCTATGGCGGCTCCGCGGGGCCGCCCGACGGGCCACAGCGCCTCCCGCAGGCCGCGGGCCACCGCAGGCCCAGGACTAGGGCCGCCCGCGATTGGCTGGCGCGGCCGAGTGACGTCACGGTACGTCAGCGCCCGCGGCTTCCCGGTGCCTGGGTGTCTCGGTGTCCCGGGGTATCAGCGACCCCGCGCCTGGCCAGCTCAGGGGCGTGAGGGGCCCGGGGCCGACTCAGCACAATGGAGGGTTCCACTGCGCATGAAACACGTGTCCTGCTTTATGCCTTCATGACACTTACCGCTCTCAGAAGTTGTCTTGATATATTCGTTTGCCTCCTCCCTCCCAAATGTAAACGGCATCGGAGCGGGCTCCACGTCTTGATCACCACCATCTCCTCGGTATGTAAAAAATGCAGCCTCAGGAGGGGCAGTTATTTGTTGAGTGAATGAATGACGGTCTAGGAATCTGGTTCAACGGTTCTGAAACTTTATGGTCTCGCGACCTCTTTACACTTAAAAATTATTAGGACATTAAAGAACTTTTGTTTTTGTAGGATGGATGTATACATATACACAATCATACGTATATATTTCCTTTTTAAGAAAACAGGAAAAAATTTAAATGTATTCATTTAAAAATAACAGTAAGAAACCCATTACAAGTTATCCTTAGAACAAGAATATCGTGCACTCACAAGAAAGAGTGAAGAGAAATAGCTGTGAATATTGTTATCCAAATAGTTTTGACCTTGTTGGTCCCCTGAAAGGATCCCAGGAACCCTGGGGACTATACTCGGAGAACCTCTGATCTAGTTTAACCTCCTTTTATACGTAGGAATAATGAGGTCCAGAAAAGTGAGTAACTTAAAGAGCACACTGCCCTTCCGTGAAGGTGACAGTTTGGAAACCAGCGTTCTTCTGTTGCTAGCCCAGGGTCTTATTATTATGTTGTGCCAAGCAAAGCAGATAACATCTCTGTTTAAAAGATAAGAGATAAGAAATCTGAGGCACAGAGAGCGGAAGAAGATGCTTGATTACCACTACCACCTAGTGGTGGACACCTGCTGTGTCAGGTTTGGGACTCAGCCTCCCACCTCTTCTTACTGGGCCTAATCATCCCTTCATCTCCTGATGTCAGGCCTTGTGCCTGGGCCAGGACTACCCAAACTCCAGAAATCTGGCAGAGGAACAGGGATGCTTATGCATTTACATAGTTATATATGTAAAAATATAAATGTGGACACATGGTCACATTTGGCTAGATGCTAATGTGTGCTGTTCATTGAGTGGTGCAGTTAGGTGCTGTGAGGGACAGAAACATTCCTCAGGATGGATGTAGTGAGGGAAAGCCTCATGGAAGAGGTGAAGTTTGAACTGGGCGGAGATGGGAGGCCTTGGAGACCAGGAAGTGAATGGAGAAAGGAGACCTCTGCGAGGCTGTCAGCTTGAACAGAGCAGTAATAGTGGTGGCAGATGTAAATCTGACCACAGTAACTTCATGAGCCAGACAAAAATACCTGTAAACAAACCTAGATGAACCATCCAAAACACATTTCATTCAATTAAGCTATCACACATCTGACTAGAGATGGCTATAAATGCTAGATAGTTAAATGAAGGCTGGAACCAGATGAGGATAAAATGCCCCCCGTTGGTGGGAACTGGGCAGTCTGAAAGAGAAAAGGAGGGACCTCAGATGAAAGGCTAGAGGATGATTAAGAAGGAGAAATGGCAAATGCCCATGCTGAATCTGAACCTCATCACCCTGCCCCTGGATTACTGTGGCCTGACTTCCTTCCTGTCTCTCCTCCCCACTCTAGCATTCAATCTAAAGTGCCTGTTTAATTTTCCTCTGTCCACTTTTCCACTTGGCACTCTGCTGCTCAAAATGTTCCGTGGCCCTGCATTATCACTAGAACAAAATCTAAATGTGCCAGTTGGTCCCTTAAATCCTGCCACCATATGGCCCCAGTCTACTTTTCCAGTAGTCATCCCTAAGCACTCCTCACTGAGACTGTCATCAGATTAGTCGTCTCAGTCATCCAAACACACCCTGGACTGTCGGGGTTTTTTGCCCCTCACATTGTAACATCTCTGAAATTGGTCAGAACGTCTCCCTTCCTGCTCCGGCTACATTGCTTCTGAAATGAGGAAAAATTCACTTATCTTTGTGTCCGTACTGACCACTCTTTGCCACTATTTATTCATTCCTCCCAGAAAAACCATAGCGCTTAATTCACTCTTTTGGCATCAGGTCGCATAACAACCCAAAAGTGCTGTTACTGATGTTCATCAAACAATTTTAAGGTTTTTAAATTGACAGCTCATAAATGATAAAAACCTTAAAATAGGAAAATGAGTATCCAATGGAAAAAAAAGCAAGTACTGTTAATGGACTCTCCAGAAATTGCTACGTATGTACTGCAGACACATGACACATCAACTCATTTAAAAACTTTTTAACTGTGGTAAAATACACATAACATAAAGTTTACCATCATAACCATTTTTAAGTGTACAGTTCAGTAGTATTAAGTACATTCACATTGTTATCAACCAATGTCCAGAACTTTTTTATCTTCCAAAACTGAAACTCTATACCCATTAAACAACTCACCATTTCCCCCTTCTCCCTCTGGCAGCCACCATTCTCCTTTCTGTTTCTAAGTTTGAGTAATCTAGGTACCTCATATAATTGGAATTATATAGTATTTGTCTTTTTGTAACTGGTTTACTTAGCATAATGTCCTCCAGGTTCATACATGTTGTAGCATGTGTCAAAATTTCCTTCCCTTCTAAGATTGAATAATATTCCATTGTATGTATTTGCCACATTTTGCTTATCTATTCATCCATCAGTGGACACATGGGTTGCTTCCATCATTTGATTATTGTGGATAATGCTTTTATGAACATAGGTGTACAGTTATCTCTTCCTGATCCTGCTTTCAGTTCTTTTGGATATAAACCCAAGACAGGAAGTGGGTAGGGCACAACCTTTAAAAGAATGACATAGGGCTTCCCTGGTGGCGCAGTAGTGGAGAGTCTGCCGATGCAGGGGACACGGGTTCGTGCCCCGGTCCGGGAAGATCCCACATGCTGCGGAGCGGCTGGGCCCGTGAGCCATGGCCGCTGGGCCTGTGCGTCCGGAGCCTGTGCTCCGCAACGGGAGAGGCCACAACAGTGAGAGGCCCGTTTACCGCAAAAAAAAAAAAAAAAAAAAAAGAATGACATAGCCCAAGGGCACGACATAAACTGATTAGAACCAAATAGGTCCAAGATGGCTGAGTCGAGTTCTACTTGACCTTGAGCATCAGTATATGCTCATTGTAGCACATCAGCACACTAAATGACACACCCCAACTTCCATGGCAGTTACAAGGACGACCACAAAAGGTCAAAAAGTGAGCAGTGGCCCAGTTACTGGAAATCCTCACCCCTTCCTCAAAATGGCTAGAATAATCTCCCACTCATTAGCCTATGAAATTACCCACCCCAATAAAAACTGACAGCCCCAAACCCTCTTGCCTTCCGAGATGCCACACTCTGTCTGTGGAGTGTGTATCTCCCTGAATAAACCTTCTTTCACTTTACTATGGCTCACTCTTTAATTCTTTCCTGTGTGAAGCCAAGAACCCACACTTGGCGGCCATCCCAGGGACTCACCTGAGACCTGGGATGGGACCCTCCTCTCGCACCCTACTCTCTTTTCTGCAGCAAACTCAGAAGTGAAGTTGCTGACTCATATTAATTCATTGCTAATGTGAAATTGTCACATTTTATTCTCCAGGCTGCTCTTTTTGTTCAGTAGTATGACTAGGGCATGTCTCCATATAAGCACTTTCATATCCACATTATTCTTCTTCATGGCTGCATAGAATTCCACTATATACATTTCCTGTGATTTATTTCTCTGAGAACCAGTTGAGAGACATTTAGTTGTTTCCAATGTATAATTAGCAGTGCTGCAGTGAACATCTTTATACATATTTCCTTGCACATATGTGAGAATATATATATATATATATATATAGTACATTTCTAGAAGTAGTATGCCTGAGTTAAGGCCATGTATTTTTCATTTTGATAGACATTGCCAAAAGACCCCTAAATAAGCACAGATTTTACACTCCCAACCAGTGGATGTCGGTGGCAAATCTTTAAAAAGTTATTATTATTATTTTTTTGAGTGGAAACAATTTCTCAGGAAGCCTCATACATTGGATATATAAGTTCTAGAGATTTGTCAAATTGATGTCACTACCCTATAGACTTCCTTACCCTGACTAATGATTTATACTGTTTCAACTCATGCTCTAATGTTTACTTTTAATGTATGAGGATCTTCTCTTCCTTGCTAGATGCTAAGATCCTCAAGAGCAGACATAATTTACTGTACTCATCCTCACCTCTACAATTAGTTTGGTGCCTGGAACTTGCCAGCAATTGTTACATTGTACATAGAATGAATGACAGTTTTTGTTTTTAACTTCAAAATGAAGAGATCTTAAGTGTTTTTTTTTCTATTGTTCTTGTGTAGCTATTCTAAATGAAATAACTGGAATCATCAATTCTAACAACACTAATACCAGCCATTAATATTTATTTTTGAAAACATACTATGAAACAGGTATTGTCCTAAAATACTTGAGATGTGTTACCTCATTCAATGCTCACCAAATGAAATAGGTGCTATTCTTATCTGTATCTTACATAAGGAGAAACTGAGGCACAGTGAGGTTAACTGACCTGCCCAAAGTCACCTGTAAAGCAGCAGGTTTCCACAGAGAATTCTCGTTCATCTAGTTGCCCAATCTGTGCTTTTTATCCCTGCATCGTGTACAGTTTAACAAATCCAATTTATCATCCATACATTGATCAATGACACCTCTTGCATTTCCCGTGGAGCTGTCTGAAATTGTAATGAGGGTAGGGGGTAGAGTGAGCAGAAGTTTCCTCATTTGGGAGAAGATCCCCATTTTTAGGGATGTTGTCTTTTAGAAAATGGTTATTATTTCCCCAAATTCCTATTGTTCCCAACCATAGATATATTTATGAAAGAAGAGTCTTTCTTTCTTAAAGATCATGACTTCCTTCAAATTATAAATTTCACATGCACAAGAGAAGAATCCCACTTATTTTTACTAAGGCATACTTGTGAAACCCACATTTTAGAAAATGACAAGCGTGACAGAACTAACACTACTTTAAACGTTCATAAAACAGTCTTATCAAATTTTAGAACTTGAAAGGGGTTTGGTTACAGTGAAAAATATTATAGAACAAGCAATATATTTCCAGGCATGTCTAGTTGGCCATGGAAATAGATAGAATCCATATGGTTATATGGTGTCCATATTCAGTTTTTAGCCTGTGAAAAAATGAACAGGAAATCATAAATAGAAAAAAAGAAAAAAGGAAGTTCAACTTTATATAGTAGAGAGTAAGCATATATAAACAATTACCCCCCCTAAGAGGTAGCACAGCTTCATAAAGAGTTTAGGTAGGGTTTCCCTGGTGGTGCAGTGGTTGAGAGTCTGCCTGCGGATGCAGGGGACACGGGTTCGTGCCCCGGTCCGGGAAGATCCCACATGCCATGGAGCAGCTGGGCCCGTGAGCCATGGCCGCTAAGCCTGCACGTCCGGAGCCTGTGCTCCGCAACGGGGGAGGCCACAACAGTGAGAGGCCCGCGTACCGCAAAAAAAAAAAAAAAAAAAAGATAGTAATTAGATATTGAGATGGAGTTACAGAACAATGAATGGCATGGTGAGAAAGCTATGCACGTTTCGATTCCCTAAAAATATTTCGATCAAAACAATGCATACACATAGCTAAACAATTAAATAGGGATTAAAAAGTTTATAATGAAAATCAGCAGACCCTCCCCCTCCCACCTCAGCATCCGCAGCACTCTTCTCTAAGAGACAACCACTTTCAACTCATTCAGCTGTTTTTCATGTTTACTGCCTTACTTCAAAGTACTTCTATATTATTTATCAATATTTCCATTTAAATTTTTACATATTTACTATTGTCACTTTCAGCAAACCTTTCAATAGAGATACATCACAAGTTTTAGTTAAATCAACACATTAGATTCATTGGTGTGATCATACATATTTTGTTCACAGTGTTTCTTTTTCTTATATAACTTTCTTTTGCCTGATTTAATAGTTGCTCTTTTTTTCATTTGCATAGTTTTTTTATGTACCTATTAGAAATATTTCCCCCAATTTCTTTTATTTCTCACATACATATCGTCATTTCTTTCAAAATACTTAAGCATTTCCAATGCTTTATTAATTCCGTTTTTAATGCAATACTCCCCATTTCCAGAGTCCTCCATTTTTCTGACCCGTCTGGACTAGGCCTGACCCTCAACCATCTCTTGGGACTCCCTTTTCTACTTCTCTGTATCGATTCTCCTGATTTCTGGATTCTGCATTCTTTGTCTTTGTGATTTATTCCCTCATTTTGCTCAAGCATCTTCTCTGGAAGCCTCCTGAGAATGGATATAGAGGACGTACGGAGTTTGAGTCCTTGCGAGCTGAAAACATCTTTAGTTTAAGCTCACGCTTGGTGAGGAGTTGGGAATGTGCAGAGTTCTCACAGAGCTGCCATAGCCGTGCTCCTTGCCTCTAGCTTTCAGTTAGGAAGCCTGAGGTCCTTCTGACACCCAGTCCTTTGTGTGCAATCTTCTTTCCTTTCCTATGTTGTTAGGATCTCCCCTTTATTCCTAGCATTCTGGAATGCCATGATTATCATGCACTGTGCTGAAGACTTAGGGGGCTCTTTCAGTGTGCAGATTTATGTCCCTTGGTTCTGGGAATGTTCTCCATTTATTCTTTTGATAATTCCCTTTTGTCACTTTTCTCTGTTCTCTCTTTCTGAAACTACGAGTTAGATACTGGTGCTCTTAGACTGATCCTGTTGCTCATATTTTCTCACCAGTTTTTCATCTCCCTATCTTTTTTTTTTCTTTTTTGTGGTACGCGGGCCTCTCACTGTCGTGGCCTCTCCCGTTGTGGAGCACAGGCTCCGGATGCGCAGGCTCAGTGGCCATGGCTCACGGGCCCAGCCACTCGGCGGCATGGAATCTTCCCGGACCAGGGCACGAACCCATGTCCCCTGCATCGGCAGGCGGACTCTCAACCACTGCGCCACCAAGGAAGCCCCATCTCCCTATCTTTTGTTCTACTTTCTGAAGACTTTCTTGACTTCATTTTTCAACATTTGTTTTGAAGTTTTTATTTTAGCTATCATTTTCACTTTCTAAGAACTTAAAAATTTTTTTCTAATCTTTTTTCATAGCAGCCTGTTCTTATTTTATAGATACATTATCTTCTGTTTTACTGAGGGTGTTATAACTAATTTCTTTTTAAAATTTTCTGCATTGTCTGTATATCTTCAGGGTTCTTTCGTTCTCTTTGTTTCAGGTGTGGTTTCCTGTGTTGGAGAATTGCCTCACGTGTCTGGAGATTCTCAAATTTCTGTTCACGGTGAACCACGAGGATTCCAAAGGCTGACAGGAAGCTCCTGTGTATGTGCAGGGCTTGCTTACCTGCTAGGCTTCTTTGAATGGTGAGGGAGTGTCCAGCTGTTAGCATCTGGAATTCCTTTCTCTGGGGCTATTCAGTTTCTCAAAGAATACCCCAGTCCTCTACATGGCTATCAGCCTTCTGGAAGCAAGGCAGACAAAGAAGGCTTGGGTGAAGGGAAAGGCTGAATCCCAAATGTGTAGAATTTTCCTTACTCCTCCTCTCTCCAGCTTCTCGCCTCACCCTCATTGCTGGTTGTCCTGCGTCTGCTGAAAGGCTGTTTAATCTTTCCAGAGAAAAGTCCCTAATTGGTCTCCCTGCTTCTGCCCTTGCCTCCCCTCCAGTCTGTTTTCAACTTAGAGGCTGGAATGGTCCTGTTAAAATGTGGGTCAGATCAGGTCATTCCTCTGCTTAAAATTCTCCGATGCTTTTCCGTCTCAACAGAGTTAAAAACTAAAGGTCCCCTGCCCTCCATGCTTACTTCTTGTCTTATTACTTTCCCGTTTTCTCTCACCCCATTCCAGCCATGCTGGCCGCCTTACTGTCACTAGAACACACCAGGTAGGCTCCAGCCTTACAGCCTCTGCACTTGCTGTTCCATTTACATGGAATGTGCATTCACAGATATTTACATGGCTTGCTCCCTCGCTCCTTTGGGTCTTCACTCAAATGTCCCTTCTTAATACAGCTTTCCCTGGCAGCCCTAACTAAAATTGCAGCCCCCAGCCTCCAACATACACACACTATCTCCTTATTTTGCTTTACTTTTCCCTTAAGTATAATCCCCATCTGATACACAATAGTATATATTTTCCTTCTTTTTGAAGTTGTTAGTTTACCATCTGTCTATTGTTGGTTTGCTGTTACTGTCTGTCTGTCTTCCACTAGGAAGTAACCCCCACGAAGGCAGGAATTCATTGCTCAATTCACCAACATCTAGAACAGGGCCTGGCACCCAAGAGGCATTTAATAAATGTATGTAAAAGAAATAAATAAGAATAACTAAATGAAGTAATCCTGAAGTATTGTTTTGTTTGCTTTAAAAATATTAGTTGAAAAACAACCCTGTAAGATGTGGATAGCAGTTTGTCTTTTTATTAACTTTTTGTTAAACAAGTGAGGTTCCTGATGTTTCTGAGGAAGGTTTCATTGTGTGTATTCCATCGTTAAAAGTAGGTCATTAAGAACTCCTTAGTAGGCTAATATAATAACCTTAGGGTGTTAATTTGGATTTCATGAGAGAAGTAGAATTAGAAATTAGCTTGATAACTTGCTAATGATAAGAACACAGAAGCAATCAGAAGAACATTAGTTCTATAATCAGTGATATTACTAATTGCTTTTAATGTTTAAAATGATGTCATTGGGGCTAAATGGCAAGATATTTTCCCTATGAAATCCAACCAGGTAACCCTATTTGAAGAGTCTTTCTTGGTGTTCAAAGCAACAATCTGATTGAACTGCTCCATCAGAAATATCTCAATTATTTTGGGTCAAAATATGGATGCATTAAAACTACGCATATATACTACCACATTTGGGAAAAAACTGACTTCTTGAACTAGAAATTACATTTTAATGTTTTTTAGATGAGTATTTTCAGTTGGTATTTCATGATCATCTTCCTATATGTGCAAATTGAACCATTTACTAAGCAAGCACAATGTTTTGCAGCTCCAAATACATACTCAGTGATAATTATTTTCCATCAAACCATCTGAGACCACCCATCATTAGCACCCACTACAGAGATGGTCAGTAGACTGCCTGCAGCTTTATAATGTCTTCTAGTGCAGTGTATAATGAAAAAGTTGCTGCAGTGCCAAGAAAAACCAAAAGAAATCATTAACCTGCCATCAGTTTATTGAGCGTAAATTAGACTTAAATTAGAATTCATTTTAACAGAATAATTCTGTTGAGTTTGAATTCAACTCAAATGGACTACAAAGTAGCTGTTCTGTTTCTCTAAAAATAGAGGGATAATCTTAAAATCTTGGAATCATTTGATTGGCTGTTAAGAAATGGCAATACAGTAGTTTTAGTTTAAAAGTGGCAATGAAGTAGATGGTAATATAATTCTCTCTAGAACTGCCAGTGTTAAAAAACTGCAATCTAGAAGTATGTCATGCCTCTAAAACTGTTTTATTATAGAAATGATAAAAGACTGGATGCTTGTATCACTTAATTCTCTCCACATAACCTACCAGATAGTGCACCAAGATTTCTCCCTGCTTTTGTTAACGCTGAATTTGGACTTTCAACTGTGTTTATGATGTCTTTCATTAGGCTTTATTTAAAATGACGTTTCCTCATCTCTCCGTCAGCAGTGAGATTGGCTATTGTTAATTCTGGTCATGCGTATTGTGAAGGACAGGACAGGCGTGGCCAACGCTAAACAGCTTGTTCCATATGTGATTCTCTCATTTTCAAAGGATTACATGATCATAAAACACCGTTAATGCTGTCTCTGTGCCAATCACACTTTAACCATTCTTTGATTATCCAGGAAGCACATCAGAATCTTACGAGGGCTGGTGCTTGAGTTTTCCAGTTGATACCTGGAGAAATCTTTGCAGGTCAGGTTGCGGGGAAGAATAGAGAATGGGAGAGAATTCCTCAGAGAATAGGTGAGGATGAGAGAAGAGGGAGAAAAGAAAGAGCAACAGAGAAATTTTCACTTCAACAGTATTCATTACCTAGATCAAAGACTACATATGACATCCTAAGAGTTCTTGAACTTTGTGCAAATCACAGGGCACATCGACACAATGGTGGCCGCCTGTGACAGTGATCCTGGTCATCGCTTAGCTCAAGCCACTTATTTAATGGAAGAAGTGGAGCAAGTTGTAAGTAGCGCTGCATTTGGGAAGCAGTAGACTTGGACAGGTGGAGGGGAACACAAACTGAAAATGCCCTACCTGTCTTTCTGGCTCTCAGTGCTTCAGGTATGTCAGCAGCAGCCATTTCTCCCAGGACATTGTTTTCAAGGTCAGTCTCCCTTAAGTGGGCAGAGTATTTGATCAGGCTGACCAGAGAAAATGACAAAACAAAATAGTGCTGTGTCAAGTGTGGTAACTCAAAGAAACACAGTCCAGTTTCGGAGTATGCTCTTTTCCTTAGGTGCTCTCCACCCTCCCCCACCTCCCTCCCAAAGATGCGGCACTGACCCAATTTGGAGACATCTGGAATCCAGTTTTTTCCCAATTTAATCTCTCTATACTCTGGGTGCCTCTCCTAAGTGCGTCGGTAGGATAAGGATTTTTAGTTGCCTTAAATCTACCACTCATTTATTTATTCAAAGGATATGGTGTGTTATTGTGCAGAGCTTCTCAGTCTTTTAGATTTTACCTACCAGTAAAATGTCAAATAAGTTGTGGGAACAGGCAAATGTCAGCTTGGCACCTTTTAGTATGTCTAATAACTCTCACCTGGCAACACTATAAAAGAACAAATATTTTTATATAAAATTAGGAAGGGCACAGTCTCAAAATAAAGGATAGCTTTTTAAATCAAGATTATCTTTACGAAAAGGAACACTCTACCTGTCTTTATTTTTCTGATCTCTTTGAGGACTATTGAAAATTCTTTCTTGTCCTGGTCTTGGCCTGCCAGGTGGACTGGGAATCTCTGGCATTGTGAGTGAGCATGGAATCTGGGTGAAGGCCTGTGTTGCTGGTCAGCTTTTACCTCTTGTCAACCCTGTGATCATGGGCAGGCCATGTGCCTGCCCTCTTGGGTCTTACCTTCCTCATCTGTAAATTTGGCCTCAAAAGGGCAGTTCTACTTATTTCATAAGGTTGTGGAAAAACAGAATGAAGCAGTTTCTATGAAAGCATCTTGCAAAACGCAATATCAGTGATGCTATTAATTCTGAGTTCATACTTACTAAATGCATATTAAGTGCCTAACATTGCAGGGATTAAAAGGAATTTAACACGTGGCCTCTGCACTGAAAGAAATTATCCTATGACCATCAATAAAAGAATTTTGAGCCCTTACCATGTGCTGGGGATATGAAATTTCAGTTAGGGTCAGTAGTGTATACAAGGCCATTCTCTTGCCTCCCGTACACATTTTCTATTGATTGAGCAGCCAGAATTCGAGGCTGGGGCTGAATGGTCCTGCCAGACTCTGCCTCTCGAAGGTCTTGCTCCCAAGGAAACAGTGTGTCTAATCAGCACTGGACAGGCTTTGGCTTCCTGAGCTGCCTGACTATGTCCAATTCCTTCAGACAAGATGAGGGAGAGCAGGGATGCTTCAAGGAGGAGATGGAGAAAGGGGAAGGACAGAAGGAGAGTGGAGAGTGTTGAAGACAAACTTTACAACTCAACAATTCTATATCTAGTCTGAGTCCAGAGGCCATGGATTTTTTTCCCCTTTTCTGTCCATGACCCCAAAGAGGTCATGGATTTAACCACTATGCTACACAGGCCTCACAAGAGCTATGGTTTTATGGAGCATTCACTATACATCAGATGTGATCATGGCCACCCACATGCTTAAGCAGTTGTGCTTGGCACAAAGGGGCCTTCCAAGGGTGTGAGTGGGGCTGGCAGCCAGCCAAGCTCTGTTTGCCAAGTCCAGGGCATGAAGCATAGACCTGGAAGGGGTAACTTCCTCTGACTCATTGGTGAGAGGTAGTGCCTTTTAATTCATCTGCCCAGAGGGGCTCTTTTTCTAATTCGTATAAAGGTGCTAGCTGGAGCCTTAGGCACTATATTTAACACTTTACATATATGATCTCATTTACCCTGTAACAATCTCTTGATTTAGACGCTATTATTATCCCATTTTTACAAATGAGGGACTGAAATACAGAGAAGTTATTTAGCTTGCCTGAGATTAAATCATGGAGCAGGGATGTGAACTCAGGCAGTCTGTTTGAAAATAACCACGAAGCATGATTCAAATAAACCAAGAAAATGTTTTAATTTTCAGTAGTTCTCAATATTTAAACTTTAAAAAAGAGAACAAAAGGATTTAAGTATTTAGCGTCAGAACTAAAAAAAAAAAACACGCGCAAGGAATTCTGGCACTGGTGCACCTTGTTAGTGGTATACATCCCTGTTCCACACAGCCAGCGTTGCACAGGGCCCCAAACCCAGAAGGGCTCCTCACTTGGTTTAGTGCTCTATCATCATCATCTTGAAATTCTTAATAATATTTGAACAAGGACCCATGAGTTTCCATTTGCATTGGGTCCCAACAAATTCTGTAGCCAGTTCCTGCTATCATGTTTAGTGTGGTCAGAGCAGAAAGCAAAATCTAACAAATGGTCAGCTTTAAGTAATCGTCAGCCCTATAGACCACTGTTCGGTGAATTGTGGTCAGAGGGAGGCCTCGTTCATGAGGGGAGAACCAGCAGGGTTCTGCACCCAAACTAGCATTTGGTTCCTGCCTTAAAATCAAAGAAGCCATCGATACTGCCTTTAGGGATAGACTTAAGCAGCAGAGCTAGGTAAAGCCTCATCACAAAGAAAAGGCATGATATCCTTGACCCTGGACCAGCTAATCTGAAGGTGATGCTAGACCCATGTGGTACCAAGGGTGAATAGTGCCAGTAGGCAGACAGGTGTTTAGTGCCCCATAATCTCCATCACCAAATCTTACCCCAACATAAATGCATAAGCATAAGCCACCCCAAGTAAATATTCAATTAAGCAGATCCCTGGAGCTGACTTTGCTAGCAGGCCCCCTGACAAGTCCCTTGCCTCCCCATTCATTCACTGAGCTCCTCCTTTGTAGATACTAGGACCCTCAATGATAAAAGGTGAGAAACCATAAATCTGTTCCTCAAAGTGCTCCTGGAGCCTTTTTTTTTTTTTTTTTTTTTTTTTGCAGTACGCGGGCCTCTCACTGTTGTGGCCTCTCCCGCCGCGGAGCACAGGCTCCGGATGCGCAGGCTCAGCGGCCATGGCTCACGGGCCCAGCCCCTCCGCGGCATGTGGGATCTTCCCGGACCGGGGCACGAACCCGTGTCCCCTGCATCGGCAGGCGGACTCTCAACCACTGCGCCACCAGGGAAGCCCCCAAGTGGATTTTTTTTAAAAGGTCTCAACTATATGCTGTCTACAAAAAACCCAATTTGTACATAATAATATAGATAGGTTAAAAGTAAAAGGATAGAGACAGATATATCACGCTAATATTAATCAAAAGAATATTAATAATTAATCAAAAGACTATATTAATATTAGTCAAAGTAGATTTCAGAGAAGGGAATAATACCAGAGATAAGAGAGAAATATTACTAAGGATTTCATAATGATAATGAGGGTCAATTCTTCAAGAGACTTAACAATCCTAAATCTTTATGCACCTCATAACAGAGCTTCAAAATTCCTGCAGCAAAACTGATTAAACTGCAAGGAGATATAAACAAAGTCACAATTATCTCTCTCTCTCAATAATTGATAGAGCAAGTTAACAGAAAATTTGTAAAGATACAGCAGACTTGAACAACACTTCTGACCAACTTGACCTAGCTTACATTTATGGAACATTTCCTCCAATAACAGCAGAATACACATTCTTTTCAAGTGCACATGGAAGATTTACTAAGACTGATTGTAGTCTGGGCCATAAAACAATTGTGTTCTCCACCCACAGCAGAATTTACGTAGAAATCAACCAAAGAAAACTATCGAAAAATTTAAAAAATATGTGGAAACTAAACAGCACTCTTCTAAATAACCCATAGGTCAAAGAAGAAATCAAAAGGGAACTTAGAAAATAGCTTGAGTTGAATGACAATAAAGATACAACATATCAAAATTTGTAGGATGCAATGAAAGAGTGCTTAGTGTTAATATAAGCATTTATATTTGAAATAAAAAGGTTTAAAATCAATAACTTAAGCTTCGCTTCTACCTTAGTAAACTAGAAAGAGAAGAGCATATTATACCCAAGGTAAGCAGAATAAAAGAAATAATAAAGATAAAAGAAAAAAATCAATGAAATTGAAAAAAGAAAAACATTAGAGAAAACCAAAAACTGGTTCTTTGAGAAGATTAATAAAATTGATAAATTTCCAATCAGATTAATTGGAAAAGAGAAAACAAATTATCCGTTTCAAACTTGGAAGAGGAGACATTGCTACAGATCCTACATGAAAAAGGTTAGAAGGGAATATATGAATAACTTTATGCCAATAAATTTGAAAACTTACATGACATGAACAAATTTCTTAAAAAGATACAAACTAACAAAGCTTTACCCAAGAAACAAATGACCAGAATAGCCCTCTATCTATTAAAAAATTGAATTTGTAGTTTTAAAATCTTCCCGTAAAGAAAACTCCAGGTCCAGATGTCTTCGAAGACTAGTGAATTCTATCAAATATTTAGAGTTGAAATAATGACAATTCTACACAAATTATTTCATAAAATAGAAGAGGAGGGAACACTTCCTAACTCATTCTGTGAGGCCAGAATTACCCTGATCCCCAATACCATCTGAAGACATTACAAGAAACGTATGGACTAATATCTTTCATGAACATAGATGCAAAAATTCTTAACAAAATGTTAGCAATATACTAAAAGGACAGCACATCAGCAATATATTAGATCTAGTGCTATATTAAAAGTTTAATAAAATGAAGTTTATTAATATATTATAAAAATCACAGCAAAGCTATCCAAATTGTAAATCTTCCCAACCTTTCTGAATAAGGAAGTATATTAGAGAAGGAATCTTTTTCTTCTAAAATAATAAACAGTCTTCAGTCAAGCCCTCAATCCTCAGACCTTGGCTATGTTCTGTTGCCCTTGATTGCCCCAAGGTGCTGTAAGTACTGAGGTCCTAAGATGGTGTAGCCTAGAGACAATCCAGAAAGCTTTCTTGCAGTGCTGCAGATGCTCACTTGTGGCTTGGCCTACTGGGTATGTGGATTCAGAAAAGTGGAGACGTTCAAGGTTGTGAAGATAAACGTGACAAGGAAATACTCTGTTTTCCAGAAGCTTTTGAGAATAGCTCTTTCTCCCTAAGGAGGTTGGGATGACTTTGTAATCATATACAAAGGAGTGTTCCCTCTTGAGTAGGCTGCCTTTCTTCCTCAGGTCACTTGCTTACATTTTACATTGTAAAATTTACATATCTTGACCTTAGGGAAGAAAAATCTGGAAGTCATACCTCTTGCCTTTCCTTAGTTGCCAACTTCTTGAAATGGGGCTTCTAGTGAGGTCTTTGAGACCCCTTTGCGGGCTTACATACAACTGTCTGCCATGCCATTTTTATGATTTCAGGCCTTCCCATAAAATCACATACGAAGACCAAAATGGGTCACTCCTTCCCTCTCAGCTGAAAAATCTCACTTGGCACTGTTAACAAGATGCAGTTAAATCACTGTCCCCATGATTAACCCAAGCACCTCATTTTGGAAGGTGAACAAATAAAGCCTCTTAATTTTCTGCTCACCTTGTTACAATTTGTTCCAGCAAATCATTTGCTCCTTCTTTTCCTTTTCCATCTATGCCATTATCTGCCAAATACAACTTCACTAAACAAGGAGCAGCTTCAGTCAAATCTTTAATTTTTTTCTTGATTCCTATAAAAAGATAAGAGTATTTGATTATTTTTAGACAATAGTTCCCCTATTCGACCAGCTAAGTTGATTTTATTTTTTAAGATTATACTGATTTTACTTGTGTGAGTGGATGCATTTGGCAATATAGTCAAGGAAATACATATAATTTAAGAAGTCCTTTTTAAAATACCCAGTACATTTTTTTTTTTTTTTTTTTGCGGTACGCGGGCCTCTCACTGTTGCGGCCTCTCCCGCCGCGGAGCACAGGCGCCGGACGCGCAGGCTCAGCGGCCATGGCTCACGGGCCCAGCCACTCCCCGGCATGTGGGATCTTCCCGGACCGGGGCACGAACCCGCGTCCCCTGCATCGGCAGGCGGACTCTCAACCACTGCGCCACCAGGGAAGCCCCCAGTACATCCTTTATTCTTTACAACAGCAAGCCCAAAATTGCTCTGTATGAAAGAAAATCTCATTTAAGATTTAAATTGTTGCCTTTACTTTGAGAAAGAGAAAATCGATGTCTCCAGAAGTTCTCGGTAGAAGCTGAATGCATTGTCTGCTGATCCCGGGGAGACGATAGCCCTCTTACAGGGATTCACCCCTCTGAAAGAGCCTGCAAAGTTGTCATATTTTTTGAGCTCTAGAAGGACAAATGTGGAGGAAGAACTGTCCTGCCTTCGTAGACTTCATGACTGAGTTCAGTGGTCCTGGAGTCTGGTACATCCGTGTTCTATCCAGCTTTCACAAAATTCAGGGTCAGTGCTGTGGGGTGGCATCATGTTCACACTTGATTTACAAGTTTAGGAGTTTGGTAAAGAAAAAAACAAGGGGATGGAGAAAAGAGCCGTGGACATAACGCTGGCTTATCCACTTATAAGTGTGAGATGGGAGAGCTGAACCTCCAGTCATTCTCAAAGCCTATCACTTCCCGCGGGCCTCCAAGCGTTTGAGGGTAGACGCTTTGTGTGCAACATGACCCTCGGAACCCCAGCCAACTACAGCATGCGGGGGCCCGACTGAAAACCAGTGATCTGTTCCAAAGTCGGGGAAGAAAATGCAGGGAACTTAAAGATAATATATCTATATGTTGTCTCGTGCAGGCAGTTTAAGGGATTTTAAAGGCTTATGTAGAGAACAAACATATGGACACCAAGGAGGGGAAAGCAGGGGGCGGGGGTGGTGGTGGTGGGATGAATTGGGAGATTGGGATTGACGTGTATACACTAATATGTATAAAATAGATAACTAATAAGAACCTGCTATATAAAAAAATAAAATTAAAAAAAAAGGCTCATTTAGGGAATTCCCTGGTCGTCCAGTTGTTAGGACTCGGCACTTTCACTGCCGTGGCGCGGGTTCAATCCCTGGTCAGGGCACTAAGATCCTGCGAGCCGTGTGGCCAAAAAAAAAAAGGGTCCTTTAGTTACACAATAATTTTGCCTGACATGCTGACTTGAGAGCCTAACCCCAGGGCTAAATGGGACTCTTCTGTACTTGAATTCATTCAGCATTAAACAAGTATTTTTGAGCTCCTGTTATGTGCCAGGCACAGTTCTAGCTGTTGGGAATCCAACAGGGAACAAAAGAGACAAAACTTCCTGCCTTCATAAAGCTGAGAGTGAACGTTAACTAGTGTGTGGGAAGAGAGGAGAGTGGATGATAACTCAGGGGATGTTTTCAAGTCATGAAAGAGAACAGAGTTTTTAGGGAAAGGTGACAAATTTGACATTGGATCATTCTACTCTGCCAGTAAAGAAAAAAAAAAAAAAGCATGCTTTCAAAAGATTCAGGGACTTCCCTGGTGGCGCAGTGGTTTAGAGTCCGCCTGCCGATGCAGGGGACACGGGTTCGTGCCCCGGTCCGGGAGGATCCCACATGCCGCGGAGCGGCTGGACCCGTGAGCCATGGCCGCTGAGCCTTGCGCGTCCAGAGCCCGCAACGGGAGAGGCCACAACAGTGAGAGGCCCGCGTGCCGGAAAAAAAAAAAAGATTCAGTTGGTTTATTTGGATATGAATCTAATCTGCTGAGTTATTGAAGGAAATGGGCAGGATTGATTTTCCTTCGAAACATAGTTGGAGGGGTGAAAACGAGCCCATCCTTTAGTTTTACTGGGGATAAGCCAAACTTGTCCAAATCTCATTTGTCCTTACATTCAGGGTATGGGAATGATAGCAAATGACAGCCATTATGAATAATATAACAGTGCTAGTATACTAGCACAGTATCTGGCGCACCGTAGGTAACTGTTGAATGAATGAGTGAATTAATGAATAACAGTGTAATCATATTGTGGAAAATTTTATCTCACCATTCATTGTTTTTCCAAGCATAGCGTGGTTAATAATGCCCTGAGACAACTCATGAACACGAATAAAATATGATTTTTCTATTTTTGAAATCTCTTCACAAATATAAACACCTGTGAAGAGTTGACTGCCCAGGATGATTAACCATGTAGATCCTAATTGCATGTGGCACTCATTTCTTTTTGCCCCCTTCTTGCATGCCAGAAAGCAGCAGTGATGAAGCATGAGGCCAAGGGGGCCAAGGCCAAAGGCCAGAGGCCAAATTCCTTTGCAGCCACTCAGCTTTGCAGGGAAAGAAACAAAATGGTCTCAGCCAGTCTGCACCCCGACCCGAGCCAGCGTGGCATAAATGTGTGCCATTGGAGAGGAAGGGAGCTTCCAAGCCTGTGACTGGCCTGGTCCAGCTTGCATCCCTATGGGAAAAAACAATCCAAATCTCCCTCCAGTTGGTGGTAAGAGGGGTAACAATGTCATCTGGGCCCATGAAAAATAAGCAATTTGGAAAATGCTAGTCCAAGGCACGCTCCAGAATTTAGACCTCTAGTTAGTCCCAGTGCCCTGTTAGAGGGTAGGAAGGCTGATGCTGCTTTAGCACAGGGATTTCCTGCTGCAGGCCTCTACCTAAAGTTCAAGCAGAACCACATTCTTTTCTCTGGATGGGAAACAAATTCCTTGGAGTAAGGGTAAGTACATGCTCAGCTCTGGTAATACTTGATCCACCCCAGCTGTATTCACTCCAAAATATTTTTACCTAATCTTACAATTCCTTTACTTTAAAACAAAAACGAGTTCACCAACAATGACCACTTTAATTTATGCTCCTCTGTCTCAGAGAATCTAGCAATGATATAGTGATGCCAGTTGTGCCTGAGACAGGGTGGTGTACTGAAATGAGCAGAATCCCCAGGTTTAAAACCTCTCTGAAAAATGCTGTGTGACGCCCCAGAAAGTCACTTAACTTCTCTGAACCTAAATATCCTCATTGCTGACATATAGATCATAATACTCACCTCCTAGAGGTATTGTGAAGATTGACTGGGAAGCATGGTGAAACAGTGGTTGTAGAGGCATGTAGTACACAGCAAATATTACTGCCTAGCTTTCCAGCTGCACGTCTGGACTTCACGTCATTGAAACCCTAGAATGGGTGCAACCTGATGGAGAACCTCCGTGTGTAAGATGTCCCCCTTCTGCCACTGCCTGAGGATCAGATACATATTTACGACAACTGCATACCTCCCTTAGGAGCCACACCACAGATCCAGTGTGGACTTGCCCTACCTTGAACTTTGTCCCATTTTCTCTTTGGCTAATTGCCAGGATTCCCCATTGTCCCTGATTTCAGAATCTTTCTTACCACCCTCATTGCACTGGCTACTGGGTCCTGTCAATGCTCCTTCCTAAATATATCTAGATTCTACCTTTCCATCACTGCAGGCTCAGTTCTGCACTTTATCTTCTACTGTAAAAACCTCCAAACTCATCTCCCGTCATCCAGATGTCCCTATCTCTAAAACAAGTTCTGTAAGGCTGCTGGAGGTTTTTTGTAAAAATCCAGTTCTTATTATGTCAGTGTCTTGCTGCAAAAGCATCACGGCTCCCCCTTTGCTCACAGGAGAAAGCCCTATTCCTTAACAGCATTCATGGCTTTTGGCCATGTGGGCTCCACTGGCCTTTCCAGCTACATCTCCAGCCCTCTACCAATGACCTGACCACTCTGTGGTGAATGTCACACTTCCCATATGCTGAACACTCTAGGCGCTTTCATCCCCTGAGCCTCTTCTCACGTGGTTCCCTTTTCCTAGAATGCCCTCTCTTTCCCAGTTGATGAACCTCTTCTCATTCCTTCCAGAGAGAGCTCTGTTTCCCATATGGGCCAACTCCCAAAGGTCAAGTGTAAATTATCATGGAACCAGAAGTTCCCCAGAGGGGGTCCTCATCTAGCCGTTTCTGAGACCAACAGGTGGGCATCACATGTTCCTGTGGGCATCAGACTGTGAACCAGTACTCAAATTTGTTAATTTGTTCATCTGTGGATGCCAGGTCCTGGTAGGACCTTCTTCTTGACGTTGATTTTTTTTTTAACTTATTAAAACAGCTTCTTTCCATCAACAGGGAGCATACGTGATTTTCTGTGTAATTACCAGAGGTCTATCAGTCAGAAAATAAATTCTATTGATTGCAGGACTTAAGGAAGCAAAGTGTAATTAGTGTTGGATGATTCACACCTTGGACTTTGGAACCTGTCCACAACGGTTTCCATTGTTTAGCTATCACTCACGATGAAATCCTGAGTAAAATAATTTCTGGATTATAACCAGTAACTTCCTGACTTGGAACTAATAAAGCTGTTTTGAAGATTTCATCTTGACTTTTGAACTTGACCTTGCATTCCTTAATGCCACTAAGCATCCCTATGGTCTGTGCCGTTGATATAAGCAATACTGCTTTATTTGGGGAAGTGAATTTGCCACCTGGGTGGCATTAGTGCTGTAGTTAGGGTCTGATCAATCCCAAGCTTGGGGACTGAACGGGGCACAGGGAAGCTGCCCTATCTGCAGATGACTCTTCCTGATGACCTTTCGGTGACTTTCAGTCTTCAGCCATCTTCTGGCTCTTTATGAACCTGACAAGCCTGTGACTAGGATAAGTCAAGCCAGACATCACCCGAGTGAGTGCTGATCACCCACCAGGCCCAGGGTCGCCAGTTCTTGTAAACGCTTGGTACAGAGCCATGGGGCTCAGAGGTGGCCAGACTGGGTCTAGAAGAGACAAAGAAGCCGGAACAGAAACAGGTCTGGGCCCTGTTTGTTCTGTGCTTTCCATGGCAAAGAAGAGGCATCTAGGAGCCTCACTCTGCCTTCTGATTTTCTTTACTCAGCAAAATAAATCAAGAGGAGGCAATCTGATTCTCTTCACGTCTAAAACAGTGGTTCTCAAATGTGGGCCCTGGACGAACGGCGTCAGCATCACCTGAGAACGTAATAGAAATGCAAATTCTCCAACTTCATCTCCGACCTACTGATTCAGGTCCTTGGCGGGGGGGGGGGTGGGGGGTGGGGGGGTGGGGGGCAGGATCCAGCAATCTGTGTTTTAACAAGGCCTCCAGGTGTCTCTAATGCGGCTCAAGTTTGAGAAACACTGATCTAATAATTTTTCATATTCAGTGATGCTTTGAGGCAAGACTGGCTTGGACAAACAGACATCTACCTTCTGCAAGCATAGAAATGGAATACTTTGCCTCTTCTATCAACTTGCGGATGGCTGCTAAATGTAAAGTTGTCACGTTCTCGTAGTCATGCATTTGGAAGGAAAATAAAGGGTGTCGGGCTTCTGAATGGGGGTTTTGACTCATACAATATTGTGAGTTCAACTTTCCAAGCAGCAGGCCAAAAGCCTCTTGTCCACAAAGGGGCGAGCACAAAAATAGTTTGGCTGTTTCCAATTGGAACCAAATGGAAACCATCTGGACTCCTTACCCAGGAAGTTGATGTAAATCAGCTCAATCTGACCCTTTATTTTGAAACAAGTAAAACTCTTCTACCAAAGACCAAACTCATCACCAGACGAATAAACACCTTATGACTATGAAAGTAATTATCCAATATGGGAAGCTGATTTTTAATTTGTTTTGTGAATTCTGGATAGCATGAAAATGCTCTACTTTGACAAGAGTTATAAAGTAAATACATCTTAGATACAAAGTTGTTTCTATTGATTTGAGGCACAGGATTCCTTGGGAGACCAAAGACTTTAATGGCTCCCATTGTCCATTGGATTAAGTCCAAACTCGTGGCCTGACATGCAAAGTCCTCCTTAATGTGACCCACACCGTCTTGCCAGGTCCATCCTCCTGCACCCTTTTGTTCCAGCTAAACTTGTATGTTTGTGGCTTGCATTGTTTTTTAGTTAAAAAAATTTTTTATTGAGATAACATTGGCTTATAACATTATATGTTTCATATATACAACATGATATTTCTACTTCTATATACACTACAGTGTGCTCGCCACCAAAAATTTAGTTTCCACCCATCACCATATAATTGATCCCTTTTACCCATTTCACCCTCCACCCCAATGCCCTTCCCTTCTGGTCACCACTACTCTGTTCTCTGTGTCTATGTGTTTGTTTTGATTCAGTTTGTTCATTTATTTTGGTTTTTGTTTGTTTGTTTATATTCCATATATGAGTGAAATCATATGGTATTTGTCTTTCTGTCTGATTTATTTCACTTAGTATAATCTCAAGATCCATCCATGTTGTTGCAAATGGCAAGATTTCTTTTTTTATAAAATGGTTGTGTAATATTCCATTGTATATACACCACAACTTCTTTATCCATTCATCCATTGATGGGCACATAGGTTGTTTCTATATCTTGGCTATTGTAAATAATGTTGCAATGAACGTAGAGGTGCATATATCTTTTTTGAATTAGTGTTTTTGCGTTCTTCTTGATAAATACCCAGAAGTGGGATAACTGGATCATATGGTAGTTTTATTTTTAATTTTTGAGGAATCTCCACTGTACCAATTTACATTCCCACTGACAGTGTTTGAGGCTTCCCTTTTCTCCACATCTTCACCACCACTTGTTTTTCTTTCCTTTTTGATAATAGCCATTCTAACAGGTGTGAGGTGATATCTCATTGTGGTTTTGATGTGCATTTCCCTAATAATTAGTGATGTTGAGCATCTTTTCATGTGCCTGTTGGCCATCTGTATGTCTTCTTTGGAAAAATGTCTATTCAGCTCCTCTGTGGCTTGCATTCAGGCCTTTCTTCCTCACTTAAGTCTTTCTCCATATAAGTGCTTTCTTTCCACATCATGTTAGCTCCTAGCTCGTTCACAAAGCCTTCTCTCCAATTCCATCTCTGGGGAGAATGCCCTCTGAACCCAGTGTCCATATTTGGCCCTTGGCAAGATGCTGCCTTGTGTGGTTTTTCATTTCCTAGGTGTATATCCTGTCTCAAAACTACATTCTGAGTCCTTTTGTTATGAATTGAATTGTGTCTCTTCCCCAAATTCATATGCTGAAGTCCTAACCCCAAGTTCCTCAGAAAGTGACCTTATTTGGAAATAGGGTCATGGCGGATATAATTAGTTGAGATGAGGTCATACTAGAGTACAGTGGGCCCCTAATCCAGTATGACTGATGTCCTTATAAAAAGGAGAAATTTGGACACAGATACACACAGGGAGAACGCCAAGGGAACGTGAGGCAAAGACTGGGGTGATGCATCTACAAGCCAGGGAACACCAAAGATGGCCATTAATCCAGCAGAAGCCATGAGAGAGGCATGGAACAGGTTCTCCCTCAAAGCCTCCAGAAGGAACCAACTCTGCCAACATCTTGATCTTGATTTTCAGGCTCCAGAACTGTGAGATACTACATTTCTGTTGTTTTAGCCACCCAGTCTGTGGTACTTTGCTATGGCAGCCCTGGGAAACTAATACACCCCTAAAAGGCAAGAGCACACCTTGTGCCCCACACAGAGTTGGCACCTGATAACCATCTTCTGTTGAGACAGCTGCAGTGACCGGAAGATAGTTCCCTGGGGCAGAGACCGGGGATCTCTCTTGCTACATCCCTCACATACCAGCCCAAAATGGCCCTGAGGACATTTAATTCCATTAGTGTTGACTGAAAGAATGACATAGAGCCTGGAAAACTGTAAGATACTGGACTCCCCAGGGGGCCTGGCAGGAGACTGTATACAGCTAGTTCATGAAGGTCAGAAGAAGCAAGTTTGGTACTTTCGGGTCAGGTTTTAGTAACTGAAAGGTTGCTATTGTGACCTGGGCCTTAACATAGCTATTATTTAAAAGCTAAAGGATAACTAATAGTATTGCTTTAAAAAAAAAACTTTTTCCTCAAACTATTCACCTTCCGTAAGGGTTTAACATCTCAGGGCCTACTTAAGGGTGGCGGTCTGGGGGGCTCGAGTGAGGGCTGGTGCACAGGAGGTGTCACATTCATGAAGGACTCACATTCAGACCCTGGTGTCATCGCCTAATGAGGTCAGGCAGGTATTCTCTGTGTTTGTATGTGTGTTAGAAGAGTTTGCTTGTTAAATATAAAGACTTCAAACATTATGCATTTTTAAACCTTTGCTATTAATTAACTGAAAAAATAATTTTAGCTCAAGTAGCTCAACAAATGGAAGTGCTCAGAGACTCTCTCCAACCTTGGGAAGCCTTGAAGTTCCCAGATAGATTTTGTCCTTTTGGTCTTTCTGCAGTGCCAACTTGACTGCACAGCATGACGCATATGCCTCGTCTTTGTCCCTGCTACCACCTTCTGTAAAGTCTAGATGCAGAGTTAGAATGAGTGGCCCAGCAGTCCTCTCCCCTCACATGTCATCTGGTGCAGTGTAAGGACTGTCCTCTCTATGGCTACCTGTCTTGGAGACACTGATTCTCCTTGTCCCCAGAGGAACCCCAACCAACTCCTCTGAAAGCATCCTTGGTTGAAAATATTCCCGGATGGTAACTGTCTAACACAAATGATGACCTAGCATGGTGCTCCCCCCCCCACAACCTTCCTCCTTCTCCCTTTAGTAGATTTTCCAAAATCTACTAGCACTATCCAGCAGAAAGACTATATTTACATCAGACAACAGAGCCAGGGTCTGATAAATGTTCTCACTTTACCTTTTCATCTGGCTTTTTATTTTTATTTTTATTTTTTTTTGCGGTACGCGGGCCTCTCACTGTTGTGGCCTCTCCCGTTGCAGAGCACAGGCTCCGGATGCACAGGCTCAGTGGCCACGGCTCACGGGCCCAGCTGCTCCGTGGCATGTGGGATCTTCCCAGACTGGGGCACGAACCCGCGTCCCCTGCATTGGCAGGCGGACTCTCAACCACTGCGCCACCAGGGAAGCCCCATCTGGCTTTTTAGATCATAAAATTGTAGTTTTTGAATTCAGTGAGATTTCACGGAAAAGATGCAAGGATAATTCAAGGACAGAAAAAAGACCACACAAGAACAGATGAAAATTGAGGAAGAGAAAGCCAAAGGGTGAAGAGCTTCATTATAAGGGCCTGTTGCCTTCCACAAACTATTAAAAACAAAACAAAAATGAAAGAAACCAACAAGAACACCAGAACGAAACAAACAAACAAACCGAAGTGGACTAAAACAGAATAACAGAAATTTAGGTTAGCTTCCACAAGGAGTTTCCCAAAGACTGTGCTGCTGACACACTCAGTGACTGATCATCTTGTGCTGTCTCTTCATAACTTCAGAATGTTAAAGCTGGAGTGGAATTTAGGAAGCTGTGAGCACAAGTGCTGGACTTGCAGAACAGGATGCTGAAACCGAGGCATCAGGGCAAGTGCTGGGAACAGAATCCCGGTTCCCTACAAAACTTTAACACTTGGACAGCTTCTCACTTAGTTTAATCCTGCTCAGAGGTCATGGAGCTGGTGACTTCTTAAAGTTCCCTCTGAATGACTCCATTTCTGCTTCTACGGAATAAGCATAGGAGAAAAGTTTCCAAGCTGAATTTATCAGGTCCTGCTGGCTGTTTATTGCAGAGATGTTTCCATCATTGTTTTCTGGCCCTGTTGAATGTGCCAAAGATGTATTCTTCTGGTGGATATGGCTAAGCTGTTCTATATTTGGTTTATATGAAGCCGTCAGATGAGTCTTCTTTTTCTCCCCTTGAGTTTTTCTCTCTGTTTGGGGTAATTTCTTTAGTAAGGGGAACACACAGCCTATGAAAGGAGGAAGTGATTTACAAGATGAAGGAAGTGGGAGGAATAGTTGAAACAATCACAAAAATACCTTTTTTTCTCTTCTTTTTCCCTGAAGTAGTTTTCACTGTTACAGCTCCAGATGACTCTGTAATCTGATTCAAGGTTGTACTTCCTCTCTGTCTGGCTGTATGGAAAAATAAAAAAGATTTAAAAAAGCTAATTCAAAGTTGCATGAATGGATTTTTTTTTTGTTTGTTTTCAGCTGCACTGTGCAGCATGCGATCTTAGTTCCCCAACCAGGGATCGAACCCGTGCCCCCTGTAGTGGAAGTGCAGAGTCTCAACCGCTGGACCGCCAGGGAAGTCCGCATGAATGGATTTTTGACACACTTTAATATAGGTTATTGCCTTCACTTTATGTACACTTTGGACAGAGGTATTTCTCATAAAAGAGAATTATCTGACCCACTGACTTCACTTCAGTCCTGTCTTTTTCATGTTTCTCCTCTAAAAGGCTTGAGGAGACTATGCAACCAAGCAGGGCTCCAAGAATCATCCTGCAGGGCCTTGTGTAAATTCTTCTTTCTGCTCCACAGCTGCCCTCTATAAAAGTGGCTCCAATCTCGAGAATTAGTAAGAACGTAGCAGAGGGGAACACATTTTTGGCATGTTTAAAAATACATATTGGTGCGTTATCGCCCTGGAGTCTTTCTGGACCCTTCTTCTCCTTTCTCTTGCACCCCACATCCCATCCATCAGGACACAGTGTAGATGGAGAACCTCCTCTGCTGCTGCCCTAGTCTCACCTGGGTGGAAGCCTCTCACCTCTCACCACCACCTCTCATCTGGATGACAACGGCCTCCCAAAAGATCTCTGTGCCTTCCACCCACACCCAATCTGTTTGCTACACAGATTGAGGGTCCTTCTCAAACCTAGGTGCCAACTAAGTCCTGATTCCTCTGCGCCTTCCTAGCTAACAAGGCCCCTGTTATTGGCCAGGCACCTGCTGCTCCTTGTGCAAAGCCCTGGGGCATTCCTGGAATGCTCCCCATTTATCCGCAGGCTCACTCCCTCACCTTCTGTGGCACAAATGCCACCCAAACATCTATTTAAAGTCATTCTAAATTTACATGCCTTTTGGCCCTATAATTCCACTTCTAAGAATTTTCAGTATCGGTTACATTTGCTCATGAAAGTGTGTGTGTGTGTGTGTGTGTGTGTGTGTGTGTGTTAATAAGAAAGTTAGCAAACAAGAAAGCTATTTGGATTTGGGGGAAAAATAAAATAAAATAAGTTCACACCACAACCATCTTTTCCTACACCAGATTCCCAAACGTGCTTATCTTGCTTGATTTTTTTCATTTTTCCATAGCAGTTATCATCTTCTAATAAACTATAGTGGCTCTATATTTCTTATGCCTTTTAAAAATTGTCTGATTCCCCCGTCCTTGACACACATCTAGGCACACACATACACGGCATTCCCAGCCCCTCCTCGGGCAGGGATCGTAGTTTTATGCTCTAATGTGTGTAAGGAAAGACACAGGTGCACACACACACGTATGAAGGAAGGAAGGAAGGAAAGAGCATTGCTACCGATTGCATTTTACACATTATAATGAGCGATTAAGGAAACAGACTTGTCGTTGGCCTCTTTGACTGTGGGCAACAGAAGGCTTCTGTGCCCACCTCTGGCAAGGAAAAGTTACTAGGAGGCCTGGGGCAGCTCACAGAACAGAGAGGAAACCAAACATCTGGGCCTTATGGAGCATTGGCCTCAGAACATTTTTGCCCTCATAACACCCTAGAGGAATATGGAAAAGCTATGTACAGTCTCGTGCATTTTTAGTCTGGTATCTGAACTTGTTCATCGTAAGTTTTAAAATTTCAAACAGTGAAATTTCTAGCATGTAGAAAATGTTGACGTTTAAAAGTAAAATCTGGGAAGGGGGGAGGAGTTTGGGATTAACATATACACACTACTATATATAAATAGATAACCAACAAGGACCTACTGTATAGCACAGGGAGCTCTACTCAATACTTTGTAATAACCTATAAGGGAAAAGAATCTGAAAAAAATAGGTATATATGTATATGTAACTGAATCACTTTGTTGTACACCTGAAACTAACACAACATTGTAAATCAACTCTACTTCAATAAAATAAAATAAATAAATTTAAAACAATAAAAATGAAGTCTGTTATACCATTCTTTTAAGTATATCAGATGGAATCTGAATTCCAAGCACTTTGATACCCATCATCATGCATTAAAAAATCCCAAACAGCTCAAAACATGAGCAGTTCTCTTTGAGTGATTGAAAGTTTTACATGATTCCTTTTTTTTCCTGTGTTTTTACTGTTATTTCCATTTTACTAACTCTGCAGAATTTTATATTTGAAAGTCATTTATAGGCCATCCTGTAATACTTCTCTGTAATAAAAATGCTTCATTTACAAATATTTAAATTTGAAAAATGTCTTGGGCTCGTAAACCTCTAAAGTATTAAAAATTCTTCTATAGTTATTAATCTTTAGAAGTATGCAACTGATTAATACAACATATGTATTTTATATATTTTGATAAATCCTAATTAAATACAAAACTAAAATTTTGTTGACTGCCTTGCCCAAAGAGATGGATAGTGCTGTTTTATTTATTTGTTTTTATAATTAATTCATGTATTCATCAAAGAATATTACTGCTAAAATGAGGCAGGATTCAGCATCAATGTTTTTTCTATTTTTCATTGTTATAGTTGGAACTGCTGAGAAATCTTGTTCAGGCGGATGGCAATGGAATAATGCCAGACCTAATCTCCTTCGTCCCCCAAATACAGGACACCCAGTTCAATTTAATGTCAGATAAACAAGAATAATCATTTTAAGTGTATCCTAAACATTGCATGGAACATACTTATAATACATTATTTGTTTCTCATCTAAAATTCAAATAAATCCTAGAAGGAGTTTTATCACAGCAGTATTATTCAATTCTTTGAACTCCTGAGTTACAGGCTAAAAATTAATATAGTTGTTGATCAAAAAAATCTTTTTTAATAATCTGTTGGTTGATAACTTAAGTCCTCCTTCAATTTTGTTAAAAGCAAAAATTGGAAGCCACACGATGTGTAAAAATTGATTTGTCACTGAGTTATTAGAGCCATTCATTTTCTTAAAGCTTATATTCATATTTTGAATTGTCTCTTTGTTTTTGCTCCCTAGAGGAGATATTCTGATCAGATACTGGATGGGAGAGAAGCATACCTTTGTTTGCCAAATAGAATGATGATTGTGACCAAGGATATTAACCACAGGCACTGGGTCATTATGGAAGGTGAGAATCTGGACATTTAAAAAAACCATCCACACCCCCTCAAACATAGCCACTGGGAAGTTTGTGTGTACTCTTTTTCTTAGTGTGTTTGGGCTGCTATAACAAGACACAATAGACTGGGTGGCTTATAAACAACAAACATTTATTCCTCATAGTTCTGGAGGCTGGGAAGTCCAAAATCCAGGTACCAGCAGATTCAGTGTCTGGTGAGAGCCCACTTCCTGGTTCATAGATGGCCGTCTTCTTGCTATAACCCTACATGGTGGAAGGGGCAAGGGAACTCTCTGGGGTCTCTTTTATAAGGGCACTAATCCCATTCATGAGGGCTCCTCCTTCATGATCTAATCACCTTCCAAAGGCCTCCGCCTCCTAATATCATCACTTTGGGGGTGAAGACTTCAACCTATGAATTTGGCAGGGGGGGTGGGGATGACACAAACGTTCACTCCATAA
This sequence comes from Lagenorhynchus albirostris, assembly GCF_949774975.1. NCBI lineage: Eukaryota > Metazoa > Chordata > Mammalia > Artiodactyla > Delphinidae > Lagenorhynchus > Lagenorhynchus albirostris. The sequence goes on from NC_083099.1 coordinate 24,744,126, forward strand.
CGGTAACATACACACCAGCACAGAGTAAAAGTGCCTTCTGTTTCAGAACTGGATTGATAGACCTCTGCTCAGGCAAATTAGTTTTCCCATCTTGATTTCACTTCTATGCCAGCAGGATTAGCCATAAATGAAAAGAAGAGGCATATGAGGCAATAAAAATGATTACGGTATCTTGCCAGCCCTCACCTGGCCCCAGGGAGTGTGGGACCAAAGCCCCACCAGTTGGACTTTGCCACCCTCAAATGTGCTTCTTGAGCCAAGAAATCCAGCACTGACCCCCGGCCACCCATGATGTAGCGCATCCTGCCAGACCCCTGGAGCTCACTGGTCCCTGACCTTTACAACTCTGCCTTGAAACAAACTGGGTTGAACCCCCCGTATGGCTGTATTTGGAGATGGGGCCTCTACGGAGGTACTTAAGATTAAATGAGATCGTAAGGGTGGGGCCCTGATCAGCTAGGATAGTGTTCTTATTAGACACCAGAGAGCTCACTCTCTCTATCTGGGTGCATACAGCTAGGAAAGGCCATGTGAGGATACAGCAAAAGGGTCGGAGAATAATTGTATTTCAGTAATTTTCACTGAGATCTAATTGACATATAACATTTGTTTCAGGTGTACAACGTAATGATTCGATATTTGTATCTATTGTGAAACGATCACTACAATAAGTCTAGTTAACATCCATCACCATACATAGTCACAGATATTTTTTTCCCCCATGATGAGAACTTTTAAGATCTACTCTCTTAACAACTTTCAAATATGCACTAGAGCATTGTTAACTATGGTCACCATGCTGTATGCTATACTTAGCTGTTTATCTCCACTTTTTTCCAGCAAGTAGAGTGGTTGTGTTCACCAATATGCTTCAAGCTGGGAAAGGGTTGTTTTTGCTGTAATGGTAACGATGAGAGTGATGATGATAATTAACATCCCTCAAGGACTTACTGTGTGTAAGGCATGTGCTAACTGCTTTACATTATATCATTTAATCTGCACTAAACACCAGGGGGGTAGTTATCATTATGTTTATTTTGTAGCTGAATAAACTGAAGTTAGATCAATTTGACAATTTGCCCAGAGTCACACACAGCTGGAGTAGGATTTGAACCCAGGTCTGACTCTAAGTCTATGCTACTAACTTGCTACAATTTACTGTTACCAATGATTAAAAGTAGTCAGCTTTAGGGCTTCCCTGGTGGCGCTGTGGTTGAGAGTCTGCCTGCCGATGCAGGGGACGCGGGTTCATGCCCCGGTCCAGGAAGATCCCACATGCCGTGGAGCGGCTGGGCCCGTGAGCCATGGCCGCTGAGCCTGCGCGTCCGGAGCCTGTGCTCCGCAACGGGAGAGGCCCCAACAGTGAGAGGCCCGCGTACCACAAAAAAATAGTAGTCAGCTTTAAAATGTGTCATGAATATGTGTACTTGGGATCTATTAACACAAATGATAACCCTTTTATGGGGAAGTAAGCAGCTGTTGTTCTTGTCTGTCCTGCATTGTCCTCTTCATCTGTCTACTTCTTTGAGGGGGACTGCCACTTCCCCGCTGGAAATCCTGTGATTCTGGTAGTGCTGCCCATCACAGTGTTTCACCCCACCCCCATGGGGTGTGTGATCAGTCCTGGCCAGTCATGGTTTACCATGACCTGTACTGTAGGGATTGGTCCAAGAGGTAGATATGTGACCCAAGGAGAGCCAATTAGAGCCTTCCAATGGGATTTGACCCACAGTTACTGGAAGAAAGAGGTTCACACTTTCTGGGTGATTACAAGTAATGATGATATAGCTCTGGGACTGCTGGCGGACATGTCAACGGCTGTTCCTGCTTGGAGGAAGCCTGTCTGCCCTGGGAGAGAAGGCCAACCCTGGGAAGGGAAGTAGAGTCACGAGCAGCAAACTCGGGGTTTCCTGATGACATGGTTTGAGCTCCTGAATTCAGCCATCTCTGAGACAGCTCCACCTGTGGACGTCTCAGTTATGTGAGCCAATAAATCCCTATTTATCTTTAGTTCTGTTTGAGTTGCTTTCACTTTTAACTGAAAGAGTGCTGATTAACATGCTGTACTAGTTTCCTATTGCTGTAGTAACAAGTGACCACAAACTCAGTGGCTTAAAACAATACAAGTGTATTACCTTACAGTTCTGGGGGTCAGAGTCTGAAATGGGTCTTATAGGCAAAAGTGAAGGCATCAGTGGACCTGCGTTCCTTTTGGAGGCTCTGGGGAAGAATTCGTTTCCTTGACCTTTCCAGCTCCTAGAGGCTGCCTACATTCCTTGGCTTATGGCCCCTTCCCCACTTCACTCCAACGTCTCCTTCCACTGTCCCATCTCCTTCTCTCTGACTCTGACCCTCCGGCCTCCCTCTTATAACAATCCTTTTGCCATGTGAGGTAACATAGTCACAGGGTCTGAAGATTAGGACAAAGACATCTTTGGGGGTCTTTTATTCTGCTCCCACACATTCTCAGGAAGAGGAATCTCCACTGATCACTGGAGAGGTCACTTTTAATTGCAAAGCAAATGTTCCTTCTTTCAGATGGCCCCAACAGAGTTTAGCACCAAGTTCCCACTGCTTACCTTGGAGCACCTGAGGGGGATTCCTGGGGTCTGGTGAGGAAGTTGTTGGCTGGTCTTTCCCCTGCATCTCTGCATACTCTGCTAGGGGTCAGAGGAGACCCAGAGCTCCAGAACACTGCAAGTGATTGCCATTAAGGTGCAGCTCACTGGGGAAGGGGTGAAATACACTGTTCATTTGCTGTTCTTTCCACTTTCTCAAACTGGGATTTGGGTCTTCACCTCATAAAATAATAGACCTAGTTACAAAATAATAAATAATCATAATAATAGACCACGTCATAAAAAATGGACCTAGTAGCCACATCAACTGGCCAAAATATGCATTTAGCATGACATCCTTGATTCTCAAATGTAACTAAAGGACCTTTCTATAATAATTAAGAAAAGGAGAACAAAATAACTGGAGGGGAAGAAGATGATTAAAAACATCATAACAAAAAAGTCAAAGGAACTCATGGGCTAGTAGGCTCTGTAAGTAACTAGTTATATAAGTCAAGACAGAACAGTGCCAAGTTGTAGGAGGGGGAGCAGGGGACCCGCTCACCAAATGGCACTCTGGCATATGACGGAGCCCAGCCTCGACCTGCTCTGTGGCCCTAGACCACAGTAGCACAGACTAAGGCCTTGGAGCCTTTGATTGTTCTCCAGGCCTGAGAAAATACTCTCAATTTCTTCATTTCCAAATCTAAAAAAAAAAAAAAATGATAGGAGCAAGTAAGTAACTTTTAAAACTATGTCACCATTAGATTATTAATTTTAAGGCACTCCCCAGGGCAGTTAGAGGCACTTTTGCTGGTCCTCAGTTTGGGATTCCAGGGCTGGGGGGTGGGGTGGGCTGGGATGATTTGCGGGGGTAGCCTGTGTGTGGAGGAGGGGGAACCAGAGTCTACCTCCCGGGCAAAGCGAGTGGAGGACTGTTTGAAGTACCCATTCAGGGAGCAGATAGAGAGCAAGCTGTGAATCCTGAAGACAGGAGAGGTGGCCCAGCTGGCAGGGACCAAGGAGGCGGGGAAGACCCAGTGATACTAGGACCCTGTAAGGAGAAGTCTTTTAAGCCATGTCCAGGGTAGGTTCAAGAAAGTTCAACCTCTTGGCTCTCCTTGGCCCTGAGGTGCTCCTTGCCTTGTATTGCACAGTCACTAGAGTCTGCAAAGTGAACACCCGTCAGCTCATTCATGCCGGCAACAGCCTCTAGGGGTAGGTAGGTATTAGGTCAATAAATTGAGGACCAATGAGGTAACGGGACATCTTCAGGGAATTTGGAATGTCAAGGCTTGAACTTTAAAATGAAGTGAGTAGTATTAACAGAAATAACTTTGAAAATTTATTAATTCATTCAGTGAGTAATTATTGTGGGCCAGCTACCATGGCGGCTGTGGGGATGCAGCTGTGTATGAGAAGGAGGGGTATCCTGCCTGCTGGACTTCACAGCCTATCAGGGAAGACAGTGAGGAAGGAACTCCGATCCCCAGAGGCTGGTAACCTGCAATCTGACCAGTGTTGAGGTCCCGGTGCTGACCCCACCTACTCAACCCTGACAAATCTAGGCGTCTTAGCAGCAGCAGGATTTCCACTGACGGTTAAAGTAAGCTGTTTCCTGAAGATGGAAATTGCTTCTTTCTTCTCCCCAGTGCAGATCTTTGGGTCCAGCACAGGAACTGGAGTCTAGAGGGGTCTGTTAGCAGTGGGGCTGGGTCTGCCTGGCCCAGGTGGGGAGCTGGGGAGACCCCGTGGCCAATGCTGCATCACTGCATGGTATCCCAAGGAGCCTGACCTTCTGCGGCCCTGTGTTAGGAGACCCTGACTATGGCTCCTCCCAGCAATTCAGAAAGCTGGAGAACCTCCAGAGAACACTGGCTCCCCCCAGCTCTTGCTGATGGACTTGTCCACTGTCCCCCCGGCTCTTGCTGATGGACTTGTCCACTGTCACCACCAGGGCCCTAATAAGATCCTAGTCCTTTAATGCGGCCTTGGTGTCATTGTGATACCACTTCTCAGGCATGACTCATCTCTTGCACTTCACAGCCCACTGGCCTTCTGAGTACAAGGCATCACCTGACTCCATGGGAAGAATCAGAGAATCATAGACTTAGGAAGTGGAAGAGATCATCTCATTATAGATCAGAGAAGTCGCGTGACCTACCCCAGGTCACACAAGCAGTTTGAAATTATTTATGGATGGTAAATTATAGACCCCAGCAATCTAGTAGCATGGATCAGAGGTGGGCTCTGATTCAGACATCTGAGTTCACATCTAGGCTCCATCCCTAAGAGCTGAATGGCCTTGAACAAACCAATTAATCCCCCTGAGTCTTTCCTCAGCTATACTCAAGGGTTAGAAATGGTACATATCTATCATTATGTATCATACATCTCTACGTAATGGTAAACATCTCTTTGTTGTTGGGAGAAGAAATGAGAAAATCCATGCACTGTGCTTGGCACACAGTAAGCACTCAATAACCACTAGCTGTTATTGTTATTATTGTTATTATCACTACCCTTCCTCCCACCTCCTCTCCTGGTGAATACTGACCCATCACCTAGGGAATCGTGGTTTCCCTTATCCAAACTACCACTAAAATGTATATGGACATATTTTGTGATATTCAGACTTTCTTCCTTGCACTATACATAATCAAGAGCACGTCTCCCCCCTCTACTATACCGAGGACTCCCTTGGACAGTGGCACTGCCTTAAATATATTTATATGTTCCTTAGCAACAAGCACCGTGCCTTGTACAAACTGGCCTTCAACAAATATTTGTTGAAGGAATAAATGAATGACTAGAGACTCTTTTTTTTTTTTTTTTCGGTACGCGGGCCTCTCACTGTTGTGGCCTCTCCCGTCGCGGAGCACAGGCTCCAGACGCACAGGCTCAGCGGCCATGGCTCACGGGCCCAGCCGCTCCGTGGCATGTGGGATCTTCCTGGACCAGGGCACGAACCCGTGTCCCCTGCACCGGCAGGCAGACTCTCAACCACTGCGCCACCAGGGAAGCCCTAGCGACTCTTTTTGAGAACCCTAACATTTACTCAGGGACATGAACTCTAAGGACGCTTCACAGTGTCCCCTTTCAGCGATGACTTGATGAAGCACAAGGAACCAGGACATTTCCGTCCCCTGCCTTTGCCTCCCCCTGCTGACAGCAGGAAGGGCCTTGAAGGAACTCCGCGTTCCACCTTACTTGCAGTAATCGAGCACAAGAAAATGCACCTGCTGAACTGCAGAGCCCTCCCAAGTCTCCCCAGAGACCACGGATCCATCTTGCAATCAATGAGTTTGACGGTGGTAAACGGGCAGGGGTTGCGCCTCTTCGATTCCAGAAGCAAAGCCTGAGAACGCAGGATGAAAAGTGCTGACACGACGAAGATAAATATGCTCTGTGTTTTTATAAGTTACTTCAAAGTCACTCATGTTAATTACCTCAACATTTTGGCTCCTAAGATAACTTTCTAATTACCCAAGGAGAAAGTGGCATGAACACAAAATCATTTCCCTTTAAAATGAAGACTCATTGAAAAATTGTACGGGAAACGTCAAGCTTTATGATGAGAGAAGATATATTGTAGCACAATATGAGCACAAGCCTAAGGCAAGGTCATTTCTTGCGATAACAAAGGATCGCAATGACAGTTAAATCCCTACCTGATAGCAGAGAGTATCAAATCAGGAAGGCCACCTTTTAGCAATTAGAATCACCACAACCTGAGAATTCCCTCAGTTCAGAATTTAAGCCTGAAAGTGATTTTGGTGGGGTTTGGAGGATTTAGGGTTTTGTGAGGTAATGACATGTTGGTCAGAGATAGGATTCCACTCTTGCGCTGCTGGTGGGAAAGTGAATGGGTACAGCCACTATGGAGAACAGTATGGAGGTTCCTTAAAAAACTACAAATAGAACTACCATATGACCCAGCAATCCCACTACTGGGCATATACCCTGAGGAAACCATAATTCAAAAAGAGTCATGTACCAAAATGTTCATTGCAGCTCTATTTACAACAGCCCGGAGATGGAAACAACCTAAGTGTCCATCATCGGATGAATGGATAAAGAAGATGTGGCACATATATATACAATGGAATATTACTCAGCCATAAAAAGAAACGAAATTGAGCTATTTGTAATGAGGTGGATAGACCTAGAGTCTGTGAGACAGAGTGAAGTAAGTCAGAAAGAGAAAGACAAATACTGTATGCTAACACATATATATGGAATTTAAGAAAAAAAATGTCGTGAAGAAACTAGGGGTAAGACAGGAATAAAGACACAGACCTACTAGAGAATGGACTTGAGGATATGGGGAGGGGGAAGGGTAAGCTGTGACAAAGTGAGAGAGTGGCATGGACATATATACACTACCAAACGTAAAATAGATAGCTAGTGGGAAGCAGCCGCATAGCACAGGGAGATCAGCTCGGTGCTTTGTGACCACCTAGAGGGGTGGGATAGGGAAGGTGGGAGGGAGGGAGACGCAAGAGGGAAGAGATATGGGAACATATGTATATGTATAACTGATTCACTTTGTTATAAAGCAGAAACTAACACACCATTGGAAAGCAATTATACGCCAATAAAGATGTAAAAAAAAAAAGCTACCCAGAAAAGCTGAATCAATTTAAATTCTCTGCAAATAGCTTAGAGTGGTATCAGCTCTCTTAGTTTTAGAAAAAAGGAAACTTTATGGGTGAAAATAACTGCTGTATTAAAATACATTTTAATTTGTATTTCTTTGGTTAGTAGTAAAGTTAATAATTTTCTTAAACTTATTTATGCTTGTATTTCTTTCTTTCTTCCTTTCTTTCTCTTGGTTTTCTTTTCATTAATTGCCCATTTGTATTCTTTGCACATTTTTCTGTTTTTCTTATATTCTAGGTACTGAATAAGGATCTAAATCTTCTAAACGTCATTTATTTTGCAAAAAATATTCCGTCTGCTTTGTTTTGTTGTGCCTTTGCATTTTGTTTTTTTAATTTGTGAATTGCTTTATGTGGAAGTATTTTTCATAATGCTGTCAAATTTAACTTTCCTTTTGTAGATTCTGCCTTTTATTGAATAATCCACTCTTACCCAACTGATTTAGTACCTTTATTAGGTGTTAGTTTTGTTTGTCTGTTTGCTTTATAGTCATTAGGTATGTTTATGAACTTTCTGTTCTGTTTTACTGATGTGTTGGTTTCCATTGTCAATAAAATGCTGCATTAGTCATCTTAAAAAAAAAACCAACGGATTCCAAATTATACCTCAGTTGAGCATAAACAAGCCCTTGCAACTTCAACTACGGAGCTGGTGCCTGAGGCCTCTTTAATGAGAGAAAGTCTAGTTTGAGCGCTGGATCAGATTTCTGAAGCTGTGTTTCTGACAGAGGAGGCCATGTGACACATCACTGCTGATGCTAACATTGGTCTGTGCAAAACAAACTCTGGACCAAGTCCTGAAGATCTCAGCCAGTGGTTTGCAGTGTCCCCCCGCTGGGGCACCAGCACTTCTCCCTGGGGCACCCGCACTGCTGTGGGCAAGACCACGGCCATCTCGGATAGAATTCCTCAGCAGCCTCCAGGTTACCGAGAAGGGTACATTTTAAGGAACTGCTAAGGATCACTGTGAACATTCAAGGACAGCTTTCTGTTTCCAGCTTGGATGGATTGGGTACCCTGACTAACCATCTGAATAAAAACAACCAAAAATTCTGGTTATATATTTAAAATATCTTTTTAAAATTTTATTTTTAAGTTGTGGTCAAATACATATAAAATTTACCATCTTAATCATTTCTAAGGGTAAAGTTCACTGGCATTAAGTATATTCACATTATTGTGCAAGCCTCACCACCATCCACCTCCAGAACTTTTTTCATCTTGCAAGACTGAAACTCTGTACCCATTAAACAAAAGCTCCCTTTCTCCCATCCCTGCAGCCCCTGGTAACTGCCATTCTACTTCCTGTCTCTATGAATTTGGCTACTCTGGGTACCTCATATAAGTGAAATGATACAATACCCTTTTGTTTCTGACTTATTTCACTTAGCATGAGTTCTTCAAGGTTCATCCATGTTGTAGCATGTATCAGAATTTCCTTTCTGTTTAAGGCTGAATAATATTCTCGTATATACCATACTTTGTTTACCCATTGGTCTGGCAATAGATATTTGGGTTGCCTCCATCTTTGGCTTTTGTGCATAATGCTGCTATGAACATGAATGTACAAATATCTCTTTGAGACCCTTGTTTGAATTCTTTTGGGTATGTACCCAGATGATACATAGTGATGATAGGGTAGTTCTCTTTTTAATTTTCTGAGGAACCGCCATACTATTTTCCATAGTGGCTGCACCATTTTACATTTCCACCAATAGTGCACAAGGGTTCCAATTCATCTACGTCTTTATCAACATATTATTTTCTGCTTTTTTGGATAGTAACCCTCCTAGCTGACATGAGATGGTATCTCATTGTGGTTTTGATTTGCATTTCTCTAATGATTAATGATATTGAACATCTTTTCATGCGCTTATTGGTCATTTGTATATCTTCTTTGGAGAATGTCTATTCAAGTCCTTTGACCATTTTAAATCAGGTTGCTTTTTTTGTTGTTGTTGAGTTATATGAGTTAAAGAACTCATATATTCTGGATATCAGCCCTTATCAGATATATGATTTGCAATTATTTTCTCCCTTTTCACTCGGTTGATTGTGTCTTTTGAAGCAGAGAAGTTTTTCATTTTGATATAGTCCAATGCGTCTAGTTTTTCTTTTGTTGCCTGTGCTCTTAGTGTCATATCCAAGAAATCATTGCCAAATCCAATATCATGAAGCTTTTCCACATGCGTTCTTCTAAGAGTTTTAAAAATATCTTTTTAAAATGTGTTCATTGACTGGCAGGTTAGTGAGGAATACACAAAGGTCAATGAATGAGAGAAAGTAGGACCCTAGAGGGCACTGAGGCCAGGTTTCCTTTTGAGAGCATCACTAAAACAGCAGATTTGAGCTTTGATTGTAATGGATCATACAGTCCAGGGGATAGGAGATTAGGCCCAAGGTGAGGAGTCCAACAGGAAATCCTACATAGAGGTGCGGCCCAAAACATAAAGTGGATTATAGTGCTATGTCCTTAGAGCAAGGATGAACTAGAAATAAACCCAACTCTCCCTTCCTCAAAGGATCCCAGGGAAAATGGCCCATCTCAAACTGATACTGAGTATATGGAAAAAAACACAACCCCTGAGAATTCACAAACTAGCCTTAGCACAGGTTTGCACCCTGAATTAACATCACTTGGATGGCTCAAAGAAACCTCAGGTCAAGAATTTAATTTCATGTAGCTCTGAGTATGTGGCAGAAACAACTATAAATCCTCTCTGGAGAAAGCTATCTGCAAATCAGAGCTCAAGGACTTGCTACAACTATTTTTTTTTCATGAAATATGAATTTACTGTCAAAAAGAACTGACAAAAACATACAAAGAAATGTCACCATAAGTAAGAGCCAGAAGAAGCAAGAGTCAGCAATATCAGACTCTAAAATAATTCAGATTATTGAAACTATTAGACAGATTATAAAATAAAATAAGGGATTTTCAAAAAGGCAAAAGACTAGAAAAATTAGTGCTTTTTGGGTCCTGTTTGAGAAGTTTTTCTCAACCCCAGAGTCATGATGGTATTGTCCTATATTACCTTCTAGAAACTTTATTGTTTTGCCTTAAATTTATAATCCATCTGGAATTGATTCTGGGGTATGATGTGAAGTAGGAATCAAGCTGCTTTATATCCCATATTGTGTATTGTAGCTTCTTGTTGCCCTCAGCAAAAGGATTGATCTGAATTATCTGATTTGCTCTTTCCAGAAGTAAAGTCCTATCCATGACTTCTCAGTCACAATAATGGAAGTTCAATTTAAAAAATAATAGTATTTAATCTATTAAGTGTATATCCAGCAAAACTGTCATTCAGGAATGAAGATTATGTGTGATATGATAACAGTCAAAAGTAATAAGCATGGAGAAATCTTGACAACATAAGTAAAAGAGTAAGCCACAAAATCATACACATCATACAATTCCATGTATGTAAGTAAAAACACACATGCATATGTCAAAAAAGTATAAAAACATGCACGGGGTTGATACACATCAACTCTAGGCTAGTGGTACCTCTGGGAAGTAGATGAGGGAAAGGAAGTAAGATGACACTTTAGCTATTATATGCAATTTTCATTCCCTAAAAAGTATATTACATGACGGTGAGTACATAGATGTCAGTTCTATTATTTTTTACACTTTTATATGTTTGAAATATTTCATTAAAAATACTTGTTTTTTTTTCCAAAACAACCAAATAAATTATAGCTGGAACACATGATGTAATATGCTTATATTCAACTTTAAGGTTAACTGCAGAGCTATTTTTAAAACGCATGACTCAAGAGTCTGGTGATCTCTGGGTTGCTCAGCTGAAAGCCGCAGATGCAGATCTCTCTCCCCAGCATGTAACACTCATCCTGGGCTGTCATGAGCAAAGGTTCCAAGGAAGTTGGTAGGATGCTTGGCGGGGAGTCATCAGGTCTTACAAGTATAAACTAGAATGTAAGAAAAAAGCTACAGGTGGGCACCATAAAGAGAGGTCTTAAAATACGTGGAGAAAGAATATTGTCATTAGACAACACCATAAGAACATTTAAAATAGTTATTATCTGTGGATCAAGTGTGCATTGGGGTGATAATTCAACACAAACTTAGGGTGTTCCTGCCATATGCAAAGCTCCATGAAAAGTCCCACAGGGCAGAGATTTTTCCAGCATGTTACTGTCCCTCTTTGGGTCGGGATATCAATTTAGTGGATTGTAACCACCTTTTTTTTTTTTCTTTCTTTAATGAAATAGAAAAGAAGGGAGATGATCTGAGTGTATACTATGCTGTAAGGAATAATTGTCTCATGAGACCTTTATTTTAGTGATATTCAAAATCAAAATGGAGACCCAACCAAAGCAACCCACTCAACATAAATAGCTCTTATGGTCATACTGATTCACTCCAGTACTTATATACTGGGTCATGATGTTAATTATATTTCTGATGGTGATTGTAATTTAAAATGTTTGGAAAACATTGCTGACGAGGTTATAAACTTGAACAAGATTTATGACGAACCCTTATGATTAAGTAGTGCAGCCTAGTTATAAAAACTACATAGGAAAAAAATGAATTAGTAATTATTTTACCACAAAAAGGATGACTCTGGGAAGCTCCTCCATTGGGATGAGCTGGGAGATGTGTGTGTGCAGGGGGAGCCCAGAGAAGCAACTGCAAAAGAAGGAATTAGAAAGACCTAGGAGGGCAGGTGGGGAACAGGAGAGTAGAAGAGGTGGAGAGGGAGAGACCAAAGGGACCAGAGGAGAGAGGGAGGAGGGCAGCTGCCCTGGGAAGTGGGAGTTCAGGCAAAAGAGAGAGATGGTAGAGAGGAAGTCCAGGAGGGTCTCTTTGTGTGGGGTGCAATGTGATCACCCTTCCACACCCAAACACATTCAGGAAAAATATGGGTGTAATGGATTTGTGTGAAAGTCACGTTAAAGCAATGATTTATTTTATTTTATTTATTTATTTTTGGCTGCGTTGGGTTCTTCGTTGCTGAGGACGGGCTTTCTCTTGTTGCGGCGAGCGGGGGCTCTCTTCAGCATGGTGCATGGGCTTCTCATTGAGGTGGCTTCTCTTGTTGTGGAGCACGGGCTCTAAGCGGGCAGGCTTCAGTAGTTGTGGCACATGGGCTCAGTAGTTGTGGCTCGTGGGCTCTAGAGCCCAGGTTCAGTAGTTGTGGCTCAGGGTCTTAGCTGCTCCGCAGCATGTGGGATCTTCCCGGACCAGGGCTCGAACCCATGTACCCTGCATTGGCAGGCGGATTCTTAACCACTGTGCCACCAGGGAAAGTCCAAAGCAATGATTTTTAAAAGCACCTGTCTCTATCTAATTATTTTGTTTAATTTGTTGTCTTGTTTAACGCAGCATTTTAGGAAATCAGTAGGTATGTGATTATTAAAACACAGACTGTCTTTCTGGGCTGGTGATAGAAAAGTTGTAAAGCTGGACAGTCTGTCTTTGGGTGCCAGTCTCCTCCTTCCGGTCTGTCAGGTACTCCGTCCCAAGAGTTGACCACTTAGCTTCACTGCTGGCCTCTCTTCTTTTCCCCTTATACCCAATCCCTAGATTTAATCTCAGCAAAGATAAGACATCAGATTTTTTTCTGAAATCCAAATGATGTGCTTGCTGCTCTCACTCCAAGTGAGAATGGAGGCGTGGGTGTGTGCAAGTCTGACCTGATGGCCTGGACACGCCAGCTGTCAAGGCAAGGAGACATTCTTTTGGAGGGGTCAGGAGTGCTGGGGAGGGAGGTCCTGCAATGATGACAGAAGTGGTGTTTTTGAGCTGGGTTCTCCAGACGTGGAATGGGAGGAGGGGTGGGTTGTCCGTTCCAGAGGTGAAATGGTGTGAGACAAGGCAGACCTGCTGGAAGGACGGGGATGGGCAGATTGGGAGAGAGGAGGGGGATGGTAGGAGAAGTGCTGAGCAGACCTTGGTGCCAGAGTCAGGCTTCGGACAGCACGCAGCAGGAACGCAGAGGGGGTGACACCACCAGTTCTGGGCTTGAGGGGATTAAGGACCCGTGTTCCTTGGGAGGAAACCCTCATCAATTCATTTCAGGAAAGAATAAGGGAAGGAGAGGACACACTCACCTTCCTGAGAATCCGTTCATGGTTGATGCTGGTTTTCAAGTCCCTTTTGATGGCTGGACACACGGACGTCTGAGTCTGTGCACAGTGCTTCTCATATGTTTTCAGAAACTTCTGAAGAGTTGGAACAATGGGTAGGGGTGCTCCTTTAGTTTTTCGTTTTCCTTCCTTTTCTCTTGGCATTGTTTCATAGTGTTAGATTCCACTTGGATTCTGAAAACAGTAACTTGCCCTGAAACCCAACACACAGATGTCTTTTTAAGGAGCAGATCACACTTTCCCCACTAAAAGTTAGCAAATATTGCTGCATACCCTTCTCTGAAAATCATAAAGTGCTTCACTAATCTTTTTTTCTTTTTTAAAGAGTCTTTTGAGCGCAGATTTTTTTTTTGCAGATATACATGTGTACATTAGAAAGTTTCCTACTTTTATTTATTTATTTATTTATTTTATTTGGTTGTGTTGGGTCTTAGTTGCAGCAGGTGGGCTTCTTAGTTGCAGCAGGTGGGCTCCTTAGTTGCGGCTCACCAGCTCCTTAGTTGCGGTACTTGGGCTCCTTAGTTGTGGCATGTGAACTCTTAGTTGCGGCATGCATGTGGGATCTAGTTCCCTGACTAGGGATTGAACCCGGGCCCCCTGCATTGGGAGCACAGAGTCTTAACCACTGTGCCACCAGGGAAGTCCCAGTGCTTCACTAATCTTAAAATGGGAGTGGGGAATCTAAAGAGAGCAGAAAATGTCAATTTGCAAGGTCTATACTCATGGGACCAGGTTCTTTCTTTTAGGTTGTTTAAAATGTGGGCAGTATGCATGGAACTCAATTATTAAGGAACACGATTAACATTAATAGTGGATACTAAATATTTCCAAGGACACATTGATTTAAAAGTGTCATAATCCTCTTCATAGACATAATTCTTGCCAGGCAGTAATTACAGTGGTTAAGAATGTGGGCTTTGGAGGGGAGCAGACCTGGATTTTAGTTTTGTCTCCACCACTTGATTCACTGGGAGGCCTCAGATAAGTTATAAACACTCTTCTTCAAGCCTCCATTTCCCCATCTGTAAAATGGATTATGGTTGTCATAAGGGTTAAATGAGATAAGTTTATAAAGCACTGCACAATGCCTGGCACATAGTGGAAGCACTTTTTTATTATTATTGATGTTATTATTATTCTGCTGGCCACAAGAATCAGTACTGATTTTGTCAGTGGACTGCTGGATCATATGGTAACACTATTTTTAGTTTTTTAAGGAACCTCCATACTGTTCTCCATAGTGGCTGTATCAATTTACATTCCCACCAACAGTGTAGGAGGGTTCCCTTTTCTCCACACCCTCTCTAGCATTTATTATTTGTAGCATACATTTTTGTCTTATATATTTTAAAGCTATGTTACTAGGTACCTACAAATTTAGAACTGATAAATTTTCCTAGGGGATATACCCTTTTGACATTATTTAATATCCCTCTTTGTCTCTAGAAATGCTTCATGTCTCAGAGTCACAGATCCCAAACTGTGTACTGGGGTGCATGGAAGCACCGCAAACTTACAGGGCACTTTGGGATATTTTAAATTTTCAAGAGAAAGCTAGCAACATCTGTTAGATGCCATGTGAGCTACCGGGGGTAGTTCACACTTTCAAATGAGGTCACACTTGCATTAGTATCCTATTGCTGCATAACAAATCAACCCATCACGAGTGAAAAACATTCTGGAAAGGGACAGTGAACCCAGAAGAATGTAGAGACACAGGTACTGGGGTAAGGGAAAATCACATCATTAATAGCTCTGGTTGGGAGTTTATAGGTTGTCTAATCCATCTAAGCCATCAGTAGGATGACCAACTGTCCCAGGACTCTGAGTGCTGAAACCAGGAAAATGCTGGGCAAACCAAGATGATTATTCACCCTACCAGCCCCCCGACCCATGGCTACCACCCAGCTATAGCCCCAGAATTCTGCTCACAGCTATGTGCTCCAGCAGCTGCTGCAGAACAACCAGACTTGGCAGCTACCCAAACCTATCTGCCATCTTGGGCCTGGTCTAACTTCTTGTTTTACGTGGAACCAAAATGAGACCTGGAAAGGGAAAGAAGGGGTTTGCTCTGGCTGGAAACAGAACTGAGCTTACTGACTCTCAAGACCATTTCTGGAAAGCATCTTGGGCGATGCTTATCATCAGGCAATTGGCAAACACCGCATGGCATCATGAGAGGCTGTGTGGGTGAGAAGTGGTCGTCCCAGGCTTTGGGTCAAGCAGAACTGGTTTGAATCCTGTGTCTGTCAGTTATTAGTGGGGTGATTGTGGGTAATCAACTTCACTTCCCCGAACCTCATTTTCTTCCTCTGTAAAAATGGTGGGAATATTACCTCTTTGACATTTGTGAGGATTAAATGAGATAACAAATGTAAAGTTCTTTTCATCAGTAACCTGGAAATGATGGTGACAGAGAATTGTTGTGAGGAATAATAAGTTAGTACATGACAAGTGCTAAGAACAGATCCTGGCACATAGTAAATGCTCAGGAGGGAAACTGAGGCATAGTGAGGTTAAGTGATTTGTCTAAGGGCAGACACTGGTAAGTGCTGGGGTTGGGATTCAAATTCAGACAGTCTGGCTCCACAGCCCAAATCGGTAACCACTCTAAGGTACCACCTATTAGATACCTTTATGGATCGAATATTTGCACCCCCCAAAATTCATTATGTTGAAGCCCTAATCTCCAGTGTGACGGTATGGGGCCCTTGGGAGGTAATTAGTGTTAAATGAGGTCATGAGGATGAGGCCCTAATGATAGGATTAGTGCCCTTATACGAAGAGATACCAGAGGGATTACCCCCCCCTCACCCCCCACTCCTAAGCTGTTGAATTGGCCATCACCTGCAAACCAAGAGAAAAGGCTTCAAAATAAAACCTACCTTACTGGTATCTTGAGCTTGGATTTCCAGCCTCCAGAAGTGTGAAAAACAGATTTCTGTCGTCTTTGGTATTTTATTATGACAGCCCAAGCTGACTAAGACAGGTGCTATACAATATTACTGTTCACAATATCAAGTATTTCTCATCAGCTTTTTCTGGGTATTTATAGAAGCACAAAGTATACACACATACATTCTATTAAAACCCTCTTAAAGCCATTAAGACCCTCTTAAAGCTTGAGTTTTTCACTTAATATTTTATCATGAGCATTTATTTCTGTCATTTCCATAAATGTGTAAACGTGTGGCCCAGATTAGCAGCTACCTAAGTACTCAAGGCCAGCACTGATTGGCTGGTAAGTTAATGAATATTTGTTGGGGGCCTAAGGAGTAGATACCTCACCCCATGATAGGTTTTCTCATCTTGTCTGGCTGTGACACTCCTGGAGGTGGGACGGTGGGGATGGAGGCTGAGGGGGTGAGAGTTTGGGCCGAGGGCCCTGCCCCCTGTCCCGAGGAAGATGGGGAAA